>NC_084849.1:17209239-17547572 GCF_033115175.1 Lepus europaeus
TAGCTGGGAGCCAGGATACAGGTCCGCACTGACGCCAACTCTGTGGCCACCTTGGCCTTGAACTTCTCAGCCTCCAGAAGACTTTCTGTTGTCTGTCGCCACCCAGTCTATGGCATTTTGTGGGAACAACAGCCAAAGTCAAGACGGGGGTGGCAGGAGCCCAGGGCTAAATGACACCGACTTTTCCAGCACGCCTGACCTCCTCGGCTAGGAGCACGAGGACCACAGATCCCCCTTAGCCACTCAGGACTCCGGCTGTGGACCAAGCCCAGCTCCCTGTAAGGGACTGCAGCCCCTGCTGGGTTGTTTGCTCTTTGCATGGAGTGAGACGAGAACCTCATATTTTGTCCGTAAGATGTGGGTGTTGACACTTGTTCACGTGATTAGAGGAAATGCTCAGCCAAGGAGTAAACCACCAGCCTTATTTCCCAGAACTCAGAGCGACACGGTGATTTGCACGAGGGCCTGAGACCCAGGTGTAACTTAGAACAATACATCAGACTTGACAGCACATCAAACCCTCCCGACCTCATAAACACATGCCAAGGGTTGCTCACTGTTTACTTAGACAACTCAAGGACATCCCAGGTACACACATCATCCTGAAAGACTATCATTGTGGCCAGCACCACGGCTCACTAGGCTAATCCTCCGCCTGCGGCGCCAGCACCCGGGTTCCAGCCCCGACTGGGGTGCTGGTTCTGTCCTGGTTGCTCCTCTTCCAGTCCAGCTCTCTGCTGTGGCCCGGGAGGGCAGTGCAGGATGGCCCAAGTGTTTGGGCCCTGCACCCCATGGGAGACCAGGAGAAGCACCTGGCTCCTGGCTTCGGATCAGCGCAGTGCACCGGCCACAGCGGCCATTGGAGGGTGAACCAACGGCAAAGGAAGACCTTTCTCTCTGTCTCTCTCTCTCACTGTCCACTCTGCCTGTCAAAAAGAAAAGAAAAAAGAAAGACTATCATTGCGGGGAAGAGCTGTCGCTACCAGTGGCCATGCCTGCGGTGGCTCAGGGAGCAGTTACGACGGGAAGCAGAAATGGCAGCGACGCCCTCTGTGAGGAAGAAAAGTCCGGAGTGGAGCGCGTTGTTGCGGAATCAGCCGCCCCCTGTTGAACTCCCATCCCTCAAGGTGTGTGGTCCGCCTGAGGGCAGGAGCCACACCCAGGGTCGCTCACCACGGTGTCCCCAACACAGAGCAGGTGCTCTCCGAGCATGGGTAGAAGAGGGGAGAACAGAGAAGAGATGGGAGGGAGGGAGGAAGATGGAGGGGGTGGATCGTGATGTGTGAACGGAAGGAAAGACGAAGGAGGGGAGGGAGGTTGGGAGGGTGGGAGGACGTGGGGGCATCTGGACAGAGGCTGACTCTACCTGTTATCTACCACAACAATGCCACACACAAGCTACCCCGAAACGCCGCCATTGGAACTGTGGTTTTTATTACTGCTCGCGGTCTGCCCTTCTTGCCTCACTGAGCTCACCCACATGTCTGGCTCCTGGCCGACGGGCGCAGCTGGGACAGCTGGGCATGCTCCCCACATCTCTCCCTCACATGCATGTATGTTTCCTGTCCACCACCCCACCCCACCCCCGCAGGCTAACCCAGGCATGTTCTCATGGGGGCTGCAGGGTTTCAGGAGAGCCACTGGAAATCTGCAAGCATTTTTTTTTTCCCGACCTGTGCTTGCATTCTGTCTGGTAAATCCTACTGGCCATGGCAAGTCCTGTGGTCCACTCCAGAGCCAGAGCGGGAGGGAATTAAGAGTTACAAGGCAAAGGGCACCCACAGAGGGAGGTCATGAACCAGGACCATGAATGCAACCAACCTACCATGACCCTAGAACCCCGTTGCCATCGGTCCACCTCACGCCAAGCCCTCTTCCACATTCAAGGACAGAAAGATTAAAATAGAAGGGGCCGGCACTGTGGTGCAGTGGGTTAACACCCTGGCCTGAAGCACCACCATCCCATATGGGCGCCAGTTCAAGACCCAGCTGCCCCACTTACATCCAGCTCTCTGCTATGGCCCAGGAAAGCAGTGAAGATGGCTCAAGTCCTTGGGCCCCTGCACCCACATGGGAGACCCGGAAGAAGCTCCTGGCTCCTGGCTTTGGATTGGCACAGCTCCGGCCATTGCAGCCAATTGGGGAGTGAACCATCGGATGGAAGACCTCTCTCTCTCTCTATCTCTTTCTCTGCCTCTCCTCTCTCTGTGTAACTCTGACTTTCAAATAAGTAAATAAATCTTTTTAAAAGATTAGAATAGAAGACTCTCCTCGCCTTGTTCTCCATATGGGAAAGTGAGACTCCACAGTCAGTCTCTCCAGTCAGTCTCATACTTGTTTAGGCCAGCAGCTGCAAATCCTAATGCCCACAGGGGGTAGATAGGTATAAATTACTGTCTCAGGCCAGGTGGGGAATGCAGTGACCAGCGAACACCTCCCCTCTGTCCCTGGGAGAAGCTGCACAGCTCAAGCCAGCACAGCCCTCACAAGACCACAGGCCCAGGGCCCCCGACTCATCTCATTATTTCAACAGAAGCTGGGAATACGCACTCTTTTTTAAAGATTTATTTATTTATTTGAGAGGTAGAGTTACAGAGAAAGGTAGAGACAGAGAGAGGGAGGTCTTCCATCTACTGGTTCACTCCCCAAATGGCCACAACAGCAGGAGCTGGGCCAATCCGAAGCTAGGAGCCAGGAAATTCTTCCAGGTCCCCCATGCAGGTGCAGGGGCCCAAGTACTTGGGCCATCTTCGACTGCTTTCCCAGGCCATAGCAGAGAGCTGGATTGGAAGAGGAACAGCCAGGACTCGAACTGGCACCCTTATGGGAGGCTGGCACTGCAGGCGGCATCTTCACCCACTATACCATAGCGCAGGCCCCAGGAATAGGAATTTTTAGGTGAGATCATCTTTTAAAAAAAATTAAAACCCAGTCTAGGTCCCTCAAAGTATATCCATGAGACAGACCCAGTTTTCAAGGTTGGGTGCACCAGCTCTGATCTGAAACAGTGCCTTTGGCCTTCTCGGGCCTGATCTTGAACTCACTGAACTTGTCTCATCAAAGCGAAGAGGAAATTAAGGCAGGCGCTGTGTTGCTGTCTTGTTTGTTGCTCTGGTCCCAGCCCTGCCTGGCACCTAGCACATAATATTGTTTGGAAGGAAGGAAGAGAGAATGAGGCTAAATGGATGGGGTAGGGGAGGAGCTAACACCTACAGAGCATGCATCACGCCTCATGCAAACATACGTTTTATGGACTGAATTGTGCTCCCCACACAATTCTCGGGCTGAATCTCTAGGCTCCAGTGGGACTGCATCTGGAGACAGCGCCTTTATGGTGGTCACGAAGGCTAAGGGATCTCAAGGGTGAAGTCCTAATCTGACAGGACTGGTGTTCTTGAAGAGGGAGAAGCCCTGAAGCTGCCTCCCTCTCCCCCATGTGAGGTCACAAGGGGAACGCAGCTGCAAGCCAAGGCGAGGCCTCATCAGAAGCCATCCCAGGCCAGCGCCATGGCTCACTAGGCTAATCCTCTGCCTGCGGCGCCGGCACCCCGGGTCCTAGTACCAGTTGGGGCGCAGGATTCTTTCCTGGTTGCTCCTCTTCCAGTCCAGCTCTCTGCTGTGGCCCCAGGTGGGCAGTGGAGGATGGCCTGAGTGCTTGGGCCCTGCACCCACATGGGAGACCAAGAGAAGCACCTGGCTCCTGGCTTTGGATCGGCGCAGCGCACTGGCCGCAGCGGCCATTGGAGGGTAAACCAACGGAAGGAAGACCTTTCTCTCTGTCTCTCTCTCATTGTCTGACTCTGCCTGTCCAAAAAGAAGAAGGAGAAGAAGAAGGAGGAGGAGAAGAAGAAGAAGAAGAAGAAGAAGAAGAAGAAGAAGAAGAAGAAGAAGCAGCAGCAGCTACCCCTGTGGCACCTTAATCTTGGACTTCCAGCCTCCAGTCTCTGGTGTTCTCTTGGGGCAGCCTGAGACTGCAGACCAAAGACATGGAATAACACACATCACCACGGACCTGCGGCCTGGCAGTTAAGATGCCTGTTACACCTGCACTGGGGCCGGCGCTGTGGTGCAGCGGGTTAAAGCCCCTGTCTGCAGGGCCAGCATCCCATATGGATGCCAGTTAGAGTCCTGGCTGCTCCACTTCCAATCCAGCTATCTGCTGTGGCCTGGGAAAGCAGTAGAAGATGGCCCAGGTCCTTAGGCCCCTGCACCCACATGGGAGACCTGCTGGCTTTAGACAGCACAGCTCTGGTTGTTGTGGCCAATTGGGGAGTGAACCAGCAGATGGAAGACTCTCTCTCTCTCTCTCTCTGCCTCTGCCTTTCAAATAAATAAATAAATCTTAAAAAAAAAAAAAGACACCTGCATCCCACATCGGAGTGCCTGGGTTCAGGTCCTGTCCCCACTTCCAATCGTAGCTTCCTGTTAGTGCAGACCCTGGGAGGCAGCAGGTGATGGCTCCAGTACCTGAGCCTGGCCACCCAAACGGGAGGCCTGGAGTGAGTTCCCAGCTCCTAGCTGCAGCCCCTGGCCCAGGGCTGCTGTCAGCATTGTGGAATGAATCAGCAGATGGGGTCTCCTCCCTCTCTGTCTCTCCTCTCTCAAATAAATAATTTTTTAATTTAAAAAATAACCTAAATCCTCAACCCAAGGAAAGGTAAATGCCTCATATTTGTATGTTATTTTATCCTATACGAAGCCCTGGGTCAGGAACACAAACTGTTGCCTCTATTCTTCAGATGAGAAGACACGGCCTCAGAGAGGTTGAGAGAATTTCTCAAGGTCAGAGAGAAAAAAGAGGAAAGTAAGTCACGCCCGGACTCTGAGAGCGACTGTCGGGATGGCCCAGGGTCTCCACCCTTAGTCAGGTCAGCCTAGGCAGTATCGATGGGCTCTGCCAGTCCCGCTTAGACCCTCTCTCACTGTGTCTGCATGTTCTGTGTCCACCCCAGCTCCTGTGACTCTTCCTCGGAGCACTGTCCTTGGCCAGCGGGGGCTCTGCGACGGCACCTGCAGCAGAAGCAGAAGTGCATGGGGACTCTCCCTTAGCCGGGGAGTGGCAGGTGCACATGTGTGCAAGCCCCGCCCTCTTTCCTAGGCAGGGGATAACTCTGAGATGTAACTCCTGTGGGATCAGGCTGAGGCCCCTCTCCGAGGGACTTCACCAAAACTGTGTCCTCCTTGGCTTCCGCCCTTCCCTGTCCTGCTTCTGCTACTCCCTATCTGATCTTCCTGGGACACCCAGACCCTTGTCCCAGAGGGTCCTTCTGGGAAACCCAACCCAAGACTGAGACCACTAGAAGACTCATCCCCTACAATGAGGTGGATTTTTCTGCCCCATGTCTTGGTACAGTGAGAGTCCAGAGCCTAAAGAGGGCACCTCTGGGGAGGACCCAGAGGCAGCAGGTATGTAGCCGGGACAGCCAGAGATGGGAGCACAAGTGAAGACCCTCGAGCAGAGGACAGGGGAAGTGAACGAAGCTCTCTGTTTTTTTCTTTTTTATCTTTATTAGTTGGTTGTTACACAATTTTTAAAAGTTCAGTGTTCCAGAATATGTCAATGTGTTTTTTTTTTAAATCGCCCCAGGATAAATACACAGTCAACATATGACAGTATCTCTAGCCAGACTGTGTGCATGCTCTTAGACAAGGCCATCCCACAGAGCGCACAGTAGGGTGCGGGAGAAACATCGGGAGCAGAACCCTGGGATGTGGGTCTTGACTCCACACTTAGCTGTGTGGCTTGAGGCAAATAAATTCACTTCTCTGAGTTGTTGTATTAAATAAAATGATTATCTAAAATAAATTCCAGTTGAGATGTTAAAAGAAATTATAAGCTATAATCATTCCCAAAGAACACTTTGATAATCACACTCTCCGTGAGGACATTTTATGCATCTATGAAGTCCACATTTGACCACATCTGATTTGACCCTGACGTATTTGAGCACCTCGAAATTTAGACTCCTAGATAGCAAATATGTAAATGCATGAAACAATGCAAATGACAAAGTGAGGAGGAAAAACTGCAGCAGGACAAAGGGATTTTAAAAGCACCGCCTACAGTCCCTAAGAAACACTGCAGAAACCTCAATCTTTTTTAAAAAAAAAAAAAAAGATCAATTTATTTATTGGGAATGCAGTTATAGAGAGAGAGGGAGAGACAGGGAGAGAGATCTTCTGTCCACTGGTTCACTCCCCAGATGGCCACAATGGCCAGGACTGGGCCAGGCCAAAGCCAAGAGCCCAGAGCCACATCTGAATCTCCCACATGGGTGTCAGGGGCTCAACACTTGGGCCATTTCCCGCTGCCTGCCCAGGAGCATTAGCAGGGAGGATCAGAGGTGGAGCAGCCGGGACTCAACCAGCGCCCGCGTGAGATGCCAGCGTCACAGCCAGTGGCATAGACCACTGTATCAATGCGGCCCCAACGCTCTGATATCTTAATTAATGGCTGATGTCTCCTAGGGGCGACTACTTGATCTAGTTGTTGCTCTACATCTGCCAGACTGTCTCCACGGATGCTACACTACAGAGCCGCCTGATCCTGAATCGCAATCCCCAGACTGTCAGCTGAAATAAACCGGTTCTTTCCCAAGATGCTGCTCTTGGGTATTTTAGATAAAGCAACAAAAAAGTAGACAAACACAAGAAGGATGAGGTGTCCAGTTGGCCACTGCCACGTGTGGTGGGGAGCTCCACCCATGGGATCTTTGAGAGTCTGAAACGCATCCCAGAACCATCTCCCCAAGGGGAGAAAGGAGCTGCACGGAGGCGTCACCTCCTGTCTCCCACGGGTCAAGGCCACTGACTGCCTCAAAGCTCAGGGGGCAAGCGCAGGGGTTTTCAGCAGGTTCCCACGTAGTTCCACACGGCAGCATCAGAGAAGCTCGGGCAGACTTCCTGCTCAGAGCTGATGGGCAGAGCTGTGGCCGGGATGGGAGTGACGGTCCCATCGTGGTGAGTGGACCGGCCTCCTGCATGGATTGACTTTGAGGCAGGAGCTGCTTGTGCAGCTCGAGGTTGGCTGTAATTATCTCTCTAGTGGTGGCTTCTCATAGAAGAAGCCTCCTCCACTCCTGCGGGAGCTTCCGCTGGCGCCCGTGCTGGCCGCGTGCTTCTCTGTGCTCAGCTCTGACCCCCGCCCTGCCCAGTCTCACCCGGGAACTCTCCCAGTGCCCTCAGTTCTCTGGCTTCTGAGTAAATTCGACCCGTGGGAGGCACCTATGGGTGACTGGAAGGAGGGAAGAAGGAGAAGTCAGGGCACCTCTGGCCCTTCAGGGAAGCGAGTGTGAGTGGGGCATTGGCTGTTGGCTGCAGGCGCATTTGGAAACGTGTAGAGCTGTGTTTGGGTTGTCGGTCATTGCAAGTGTTGTCATGTGGTGCCCAAGGGCCAAGAACACTAAACATCTGTACAACGCCTTGGCCAGTCCCACACAGGGGAAAACCGTCCCACCCCAAATCTCAAAAGTGCCCTCATAGATGGACACTTATCTACTTCCTTTTTTTTCTTTTTCTTTTTCTTTTTCTTTTTTAACTTTTATTTAATGAATATAAATTTCCAACGTACAGCTTATGGATTACAATGGCTTCCCCCTCCCATAACTTCCCTCCCACCCGCAACCCTCCCCTCTCCTGCTCCCTCTCCCCTTCCATTCACATCAAGATTCATTTTCAATTCTCTTTATATACAGAAGATCAATTTAGTATATATTAAGTAAAGATTTCAACAGTTTGCACCCACATAGAAACACAAAGTGAAACATACTGTTTGAGTACTAGTTATAGCATTAAATCAAAATGTACAGCACATTAAGGACAGAGATCCCACATGAGGAGCAAGTGCACAGTGACTCCTGTTGTTGACCCAACAAATTGACACTCTAGTTTATGCCACCAGTAACCACCCTAGGCTCTCCTCATGAGTTGCCAAGGCTATGGAAGCCTTCCAAGTTCGCCGACTCTGATCATATTTAGACAAGGTCATAAAAGACAGGGTGAGGATAGTAACCAATGATCCTAAGAGTGGCATTAACCAGGTCTGAACAATTATACAGCATTAAGTGGGGAAGAGGACCATCAGTACACACAGGTTGGGAGTAGAGCCTTTGGTGGTAGAGTAGAGGTTATGATTACGAAGGAATGAGGCCCAAGTGCGCTAGACAGGGTCTAGAACAAAGGACAGAGTCATTATTAGAGGAGCTAAGAAGGGTGCTGTCTAAGCTACAATTAAGTTTTCTGATTGAGAAGCAAATAGAACCTGACAGACGGGGCTTGATAATAATCTGGTGGGCTTTAGGCCTTGTAAGTTAAGAGGCCCAGACCTATCTATCTCTTCACATGGGGTATATCCTAAGGGAGGTGTGAACCTCCTAGGGGAAGGCACTCTGTTGACTTTCATTACCTAGCTGGCCTGGGAGGAGAGCTGGCCAGGTAAAGGCAGGTGGCATCTCTAACAGGAAATTTGCAGTTCTGCCTGCAATGTTGCTGACCCTACTTGGCCGTCCCCTCAGCTGCAGTGGTCACTTTGGAAGTTGGGCTGAATGAAGGGCTTTTCAGCTTAGAGCCAATAAGATCTGTGGCTCTGACCTGGGCATCCTTCGACTCCAGGGCAGGTCCATTTCCAGTGATCCAACTCTTGGCAGAGCTGCCAGGGCTCTTCACAAGTTGACTTCTGTTGAAGCCCAGGCTTACCACATTGAAAGCCACTGCAGTGGACTGGCCTGTTGGGTCTCCTTGAGGGCAGATCACTGTACAGATCAGCCATTAATAGGCCTGCCACCCATTGCTTCTGTTGCCTAGCTTTCTTTTCCTCCTGGTTTTTGTTAAAGCAGACAGGAGGATGCAAGTCAAGGGAGTGCCCAAGTACCATATCTAATCTTCGGTGGCCTGAACTACAAGTCTATAGTCACAGGCATGTTCTGTAGTAGTTTTTCTAAGGTAGACAATGCCCATGAGGAAAAATTATATTCTCACTTTAAAACTTTCTTTCCCTTTGGTCTGAAAGGGAGGTTTTTTCTATTTACTGTTTACTTCGCTGATGGGAAGTAAATCTAGCTATGAGATTATTATTTAAGCTCTTATTTTGGCTATGCTATTACAGAAAAATGTTAGCCATCTCTTTTATAAGGTCTAAAGATTAAATTGTGCGTCCTACGGATTCCTTCATAATAGAATTAGTTTCCTAACTTATCTACTTCCGATCTCTCCTGTGACAGATTGGAAACTGAGGCCCAGAGAGGGACACCAACTTGGCCAAACTAACACAGCAAGAAAGTCACAAGGCTGGGACTAGCACCCGGATCTCCTGGTGGTAGTAGCCCTGGGCTCTTCCTCCATCCTGAAACCTTAAAGGGGAAATGCTGAGTCCCTCCTGGGACCCTAGAGACAGGAGCTGAACCCGCCTCTTCCTTGAGTGAGGTGGGGAGAAGTCAAACTGAGAAATCAGACGTGAGTGTGGAAAGCAGATGTGCAAACAAAGATAAGGGAGATGGAGTTCTCTCCAGACAAATCCGCGCCCTGCTCAGTTTAGACATTAAAATGAACTGACTTAACTTCATGCCATATGCAAATCCTCACCAGCTGTCAGCTCTGTAATCACAGGAGACTTAATGTAATAACTAAACAAGAACAAGAAACGCAGCAAACGCAGGCCCTGGGCACGTCCACTGACAGCGGGTTTTATGTTCCCGGGAACTCAGCAACCTCGGAGCGTTTACGGCGGACAGCTGGAGGCGCTGGGTGCCCAAACGCCTGCAGCGATCATTAATAACGGCTGAGGACGGATCTGGCCTGCTCCACGTGCGCTGTGAACACCTCCCACTAGGCTCTCAGCTCTCCTCCAATTGTCAGGATGTGGCCCGGTCCGGCCATCTGGACTGAGCGCTCAGAGGTAGCCAAAAGACATCCCCGGCTCCCTGGGTTTGGTTCCTCCCATCTGGAACCAAAGAGATGGGAAGTGGGCAGTGGACTCACTATGGGATCTTCCAGCCCCAGGCCTGCAGGTTCCTCTGCCCGCCCAAGCTAACAAGCATAGCAGCGAACACCCACCAAAGGCTTCCCATGGGCCACGAGCCAGGCTCACTGCTACTGAGCACCAGCTCCGTGCCCCCAGGTCATGAAGAACATGAGGTCATTCATTCATTCAACAGACATTCATGAAGGCCCTGTTATATGCCAGACCCCCTGCTGGGGATGTAGCAGCAATACATGCAATTCTCTGGCCTCACGGAGCTGAGTTTCTGGGGGAACCACCATTTTTAAATCCCGTGATGATATGTGTTACACCCACATTGTCACCAACACTCTTGCCTTAGGATGGCACTATACACTGGAAACTTGGTCTGAAGAAAAATATGCACAAAATAATAATAGGGCTGCTTCCCCAGTGGGCTGAAAGCAGGAGATCCAATGTCAGCATTATTGTGAGTCCCAGTTGCTAGGCAGGGAAACTGAAGCGCCGAGAGGTGAAGTCACTTTTCGGAAGCCACACAGCCGAGACACAGCGAAGTCCACAACTGACCCTAGGCCGGGCTTCAGAGTCGGGGTGTGCATCACCAGCCACGGCAACACATTGGTGGGGAGGGGCTCCTTCGATTCTAACACCGGGGGCCTGGCCACCAGATGCCAAAAACACTTGGCACGTGGTTTGTGGGAAATGGCCTTGGAGTCACAGAATCTCTGGGTCACGGTGGGTCCAAAAGACCTCCCGAGAGGCCTGAGAGAGGAGGGACTTCAGAATTTCTCATGAACTCACACGATACGTATGAAATCCATGCATACAAGGGGTTGTCACGAAGTTCATGAAAGATGCATATTATGAAAAAAGTAGGCATGGACTTCTACAATGTCTATGCCAAAATCAGCTGATATTTCAGTCCATGTTCCATCATCTTTTTGAAGTACGCTCGTGTCTCCTCGACAAGGAGCCACACCAAGAGGGGCGCAGGCTCCCTTGCTTGCGGTTTAGGGTCGCGGGGTGAGGTCGAGACTCCCTGGGGGACGCATGGGCACTCCAGACCTGTAGAAATGACCAGGCTGCTACCGCAGGACACTCTCCCTCACAGCCTGCAGCTACTTCCCCAGCCCCGATGGGGCTGCCTCTCGAGCGCAGTGCTGGGGATCCTGCCTGGGACCAGCAGTCCAGCCTGCCAGGACCCCAGGCAGGAATGCAACTCGGAGCATTTTCGCTTCCCTCGACAAGCAGGCCAGCTTCCAGACGAGCAACAGCAGAACCCCCCCACACCCCCACACCCCCGGTGAACCGGATGCCCAGAGCTCGCTCGCTCCTCCAGCAATCCCTGTGGGAACCCCCAGGGTCATTCCCATCTCACAGAGGAGGAAACTCAGGCAGGGAGCGCCGAGGAACCCTAAAGGTCACCTAACTCCTCACCGGCAGGGCTGGGGTTCCCAGTACAACCCTCACTTCTGTATGAACTCTCACAGCACTGCCTGCCCTGTCCACGTGTCCAGCAGCATTCTGGGCTTCTAACCTCATCAGAACAGCTCACAACACTCCTGCAAGCTCCTCCAAGCGCTCTCAGCAAACCAATTCCAAAGTCTCCCCCCAACTCCAGGTAGAGATGCTCAGAATATTCCATCCAAACCGGAACTCCCTGGCGGGCGGGGGGGGGGGGGGGCACAGTGTGTCCAGGGGCTGCCCTCCTGAGCCCACAGGGCGCTGGGGAGGGAGCCATCAACGAAGAATTCAGTCCAAGTGGGCCTGACGGGCAGGGAGCCCAGACAGCACGGGGGCCACCCTCAGTCGGGGGCTGGCGGGCTCCCCGCGGACGGAGCTGAGCCTTCGGAGATGAGACTGTGCTGAGTGAGCGGAGCCAGAGGAGGATGTTCCAGGTACACTCCTGCACAGCCGCCCTTCAGAGCAAGGGGAGCCGCGTGGCCCCTGACCCGCACACAGACCCCGAGATCTCGTGGATTTCATGGTTAGCTGGCAGCGCCTGGCGGCCGCACACAACCTACCTGGAGAGAGGACTCAGACAGCCCAGGTGTCCACCTCGTGCTCCTCCCGGAGTCTCGGCCAGTGGGGAGCCAGCAACCTGGAGAAGAACAGCAATGATGGCACCTGCGGGGATTTTTGGAACACCTGCCACGGGCTCCACGCTAATCCTCAAGGTCTCATTAGTGGCTCCGTTTAAGAGAAAGCTAAACTGAGGCCCAGACCCGCGACGACTCCTGCAGAGTGCCATCATCACACCTTTGGGCCAGATCACATCACTCCACAGCTGTGCCTCTCACTCTGATAGGCGTCAGATCCTGACCAGGAGACCAGGCGGCCCATGATCTGCCCCGACCTGGCCGTCTTGCTGACCCCATCTCCCACCTGCTCCTCCTCTCCGCCACCTTGGCTTTCTTGCTCTTCTCTACACTCCACTGGCCTTGTGTACCTGCTGTTCCCTCTGCCTATGACGCCCTCCCCTCCAGACTGTCACATGGGGTCTCAGATCACAAACCATGCCCTGTGCTCTTCCAGGAGCTTCAGGAGCATTTACCAACATTGCTACATTGTATCATTTACCCTTGACTGTCTGTCCCCCCCCCCGCCCCCCCCCGGGGAAAGTGAGCTATAGGAGGGCGGAAATCCAGTCTCTGTTGATATAGCTCCCTGCTATTTTCCAGGACCTAGGACAGTGCCACAAGGTAGGGTCTCAACAGCTCTGTGTCAAATAAGGGAACCCCATTGCAATGCTCACGGCCATCACAATATGCTGTCTCCAAAGGGATCGCTGAGGCATAGCAGGAGTAGACAGTTGGTTGAGGTTTGGCAAAATTTCTAGACAACCTTAAGGAAACTTAGGGAAATGGGGATGAGGGTGAACAAGGAGGCAAGTGGGATTGGGGTGCTCTCCGGTCAGATTCCCTAGATGGGAGCCTGGGCTGCCCTGGGGGCCGTTCCTTGCATTTTGGGGAGACGCAGCCCCAAAGCCAACACCGGAAAGATGGTCCTAACTTTTCCTCCAGCCACAGGGAAGACCATCCGAGCACACGGACGCCCCTTCGGGTGCTTCCTGTGTTCTGTGCTGCTCACCTGGGGGAAACCCACGCTGTGATCCCAGACCCAGGTGCCGGGAGTGACTGCAGAACCCTTGGGGGTTCAGAGTTCCCTCCAAGGCCACTCTGGCTGTGCCCTGCTCTGCCTCAGACACAGCTGTGGGGCCCGGCACTGCGGACCCTAGGAGAGCTTGTGGGGCCCGCCCTTCCTCCTCCAGCTGCGGCAGGGCAGGGCTCAGAGGTCTTCGCTCTGGGGTCTGCAGAGCCCCTGGGGAGGATCCGCCAGCTGTGGCCCAGGTGGAGCCCAGGTGCTTCCCGAAGCTTCCAAGGCTTCCACACCTCGGCGGCACCTGGAGTGCCCTCAAACCAGAGGCTCCTTGGGGGGGGGGGGGCAGCGGGGGAGGGCTGGGGGCAGACCTCATTCAACACCTGCTGCATACCAACTCCCAGAGATGTGGAAATGGTCCACCCACCCAGGAAATGGATACATAGCTAACATCCCCCAAGGTGGGGCTTCCTGAAGCGTGGTCTGTGGCCCCACAACACCATTGTGTTACCCGGGGACTTGTTCGAAATGTACTCCCAGACTCCACCCCAGGGCTACTGAGTGCAAAATGTCTGCGGGCTGAGGTCCAGCAGTCTGTGTTTTTAATCTTTTTTGTTAGAGAGAGATAGAGAAAGAGAGACCAACCATCTACTGGTTTATTCCTCAGTTTATTCTGGGCCAAAGCCAAGAACCCAGGTCTCCCACGTGGGTGGCAGGGATCCAGTTACTTGGGGCATCACTGCTGCCTCCCAGGGTCCACATCAGCAGGAAGCCAGCTGGAGCCAGGAGCCAGAACCAGGCATAGAACTCAGGCACTGTGATTTCGGATGAGAGTACCCCAAGCAGCACCTTCGCCACTGTGCCAAACACCCGCCTCCAATGCCATCTTCTTTCAAAAGTGATTTATTTTATTCTTCTTGGGTTTTCCCCACCCCAGAGGATTAAAAAAAAAGAAAAACAAAAAAAAGCCTGCCTGGATTCAGCCGCATACATGCAGGTTCACGCATTTGGCAAATGAACACGCACTTCCTGTTTCCTGCGACTGCCAGGGCAAAGGACCGCAAACCAGGAGGCTTGGAGGAGAAATCCATGGTCTTGCAGCTCTGCAGGCCACGGTGTCGGCAGGGTCGCTCCTTCCTCTCTCCTGGCCTTGAGTGGCTCTGGGGTTCCCTGGCTTGCAGAGGGCCACTCCCTGCCTGTGTTTCTTCTTCCCTCTCTGTGTCTTGCCTGCCTTTCTAAGAACGCAGTCCACCCCCCCTGGAGAGCGCCCACCCTCATGACCTCATCTTGCCTGGATCGTCTGTGAAGACCCTAATTCCAAACAAGGTCACACTCACATGGCCTGGGGTTGGGACTTCCACGTCCTGGGGACGGCCGCGCACGTGTATGGTACAACTCAAGCCCCAGCTCCAGCACCTGGGGCCCAGAGGGTCTTTGACAAGTCCCTCCGCTCCCCTGCACCTGTGCAATGCACCCCTTGTAACGCCGCCTTCCTCGGGGGTGTCGAGGGACTCAGCAACCTCACGTACTCAGTCAACCTCTGTTGACTGCACCCCGAGGGGCTGCCAGCCTCGGGCACCGTGGCTCCAGCTGCCGGGGAAACACTAATCCCTGCCCTCTCGGAGCCTAGTGTAGGGGAAAGCAGCTGCAGGGCACTTCCTAAAGATACAGACAGAATGTCTACAGTTGCAGAGCAGGAAGAAGCCAGTGTCTCTGACGCATGGTTTATGTTGGAGAAAAAAAAAATGTGTAGCCTCAGCAAGCCATTGCGGAGAAAAAAAAAATGTGTAGCCTCAGCAAGCCATTGCACGAAGCGAACAGAATCCCATGTAGAGAGAAACAGGAGGTCTACAGGGGCAGCTGCAACGCCCACATCCCGTGAGCTTGAACTTGAGCCCCAGCTCGGCTTCCCACTCCAGCCTCCTGCTGATGCGCAGCACGCGAGGCAACAGGTGACGGCTCCTGCACGTGGGTCCCTGATACCCATGTGAGAGACCTGGACTGAGTTCCAGATGTTGTGGGTATTTGGGGAGTGAACCAGCAAACGAGATTTCTCGCTCTCTCGCTCTGACTCTCAAATAGATGCTTTTCTGGAAATGTCTGTAACAATGAGATAATCTGAACCCAAGGAAGCTCCTAGCAGGTGCCTGGCACCTAGTAGGTCTCTCATGTTGTGACTTCAGTTCTCCCCAAATAGGAAGTCGCGGTGGGCACAACAGCTGACTGCCAGCATGATCCCAGCCAGCCTTGCTCCCAAAGGGCCACCTCCCTGCCTCAACCTTGAAGCAGCGAGGAAGGTCCCGGGAGGCTCAGGGAAGGCCAGACCAGGGTGCTCAGAGGAACCCACTCCCCCATCTGTCTTGCACTAGCTTGTTTTGCACTGAATGGGAAGCAGGGCTGTGGTACCACCGGCATCCCATGTCAGTGCACTGCTCCAAGTCCCGGCTGCTCTGCCTCCGATCCAGCTCCCCGTTAACGCACCCGGGAGGCAGCAAGTGATGGCTCAAGTGCTCAGACCCCTGCTACCCACATGGGAGACCTGGTGCAGTTCCCGGCTCCAGGCTTCAGCCCAGCCCAGCCCTAGGTGCTGCAAAGCATTGGGGGATTGAACCAGCAGGTGGAGGATTTCTCTCTTTCACTCTGCCTTTTAAACAAAATAAATACATCTTCTAAGAAAGGGAGGAAGAAAGGAAACAGCTTTGTTGGAGGAAGTACACAGGGCCTAAGGAACACAGAATAGAAGTGCGGAAGTCAGCAGCCACACACAGATGCCCAGGTACCGTGTGATCTGTTGACAGGAAATCTCCAGAACAGGGAACTCTGTACAGACAGAAAGTAGATGGCTAGGGCCGGGGGGGGTGGGGGAGACCAGGCCCATGGGCTCCAGGGTGCTGGGTTCCTTCAGGGGCAATGAAGATGTTCCAACATTGGTGTGGTGACAGTCGCACAACTCTGTGAGTAGCGGAAAAGCCAATGGATCGTGGACTTTAAATGGCTCGCTGCATACTATGTGAATTATACATCAATAAAGCTTGTTTTTGGAAAACTTGCTTTGTCTCTAAACTTACTCATCCAGTTCCTCAAAGGACTCCAAAGCTGCCCCATCTCTCTGACTAAAACTGCTCAATTTCACAATAATTTTCTAGAGAGCTTTTTCTCAACACCTGAAATAAACCTTCTGATGCCCACCCAAAGCCCCCCTAGGGATTCTTGGCTATTTAAAAGAGAGGAACCAGTATGAAAAGCTTGGTGTTCTTGGCCAGCCAGGCACCCATGCTAATTTCCTCGTCTCCCTGTTACCATGGCAACAGAGCGCAACCTCTTAGAGCTTCTGGGGCCTGTTGAGAGGAACCCCGATCCGGGGGGGGTCCCAGTCCCTCTGCCCAGCAGCCCCTGGGTCCTGGCTGCCTCGAGGTGGGTGAAAGAGAATTAGAGAAGGTGACGGGCATGGGCAGCTCCTCTTCGGCTCCCCCGCCACGGCCCATGCAGGAAGGAGGAGAAGGCGACCATCACGGCTCCTGGAGGCTGTGACGGCCCACAGTGCGTTAGGCACACGGGCTGGTCTCCATGTCAACGTGAGCATATTTCCAGGCAGCAGCGGGTGGTCTTGTGAGCCCCCTGGAGTGGTGCGGCCAGGAAAGGTTCATTCAACAGCTGAGGAAGGAGGTGGCAATGGGAGCCGCGGTGCTCAGAGCTGGATCTCACTGCTGCAGAGGCTGCCTGTCTCCAGGCCCCTGGAGACCCAGGGAGCCCGACGTCCACGTGGTCAGGCGTTAGAAAGAATTGTTGGGAACGAGAGAAGGGGCAGTGGGGACAGTGGGACCCTCCAGGCCGGCTCCCAGCGGCTTAGGAGGCTCAGGCAGCCCCCTTCTCAATTCGCACGTGTGTTGGAGCAGCGGAGTAGGTCACAGCCTTGCCTCCTTGGTGCTGGGAGAAGCCAGCCGCCCTGCTGGGAGGTTGCGCAAGCCGCCCTGCGGAGCCATCTACAAGGCGAGGAACGGAAGCCCCCAGCCGCCAGCCAGGGGGTGAGCCACCATAGCAGTGGGTCCTCCAGTCCCAGGAGAGCCCTCAGACACCCTGCCTTCAGTCTCAAGACAGACCTTGGCTAAAACTGCCCGGGCAAAGCTGCCCCTGAACGCTCTAATGTTTTTTTTAAGTTTCTGTATGTGTTTTAAAGGTAGGGTGACAGAGAGAGAGGCACACATGGAGAGAGGGAGAAATCTTCCATTGGCTAGTTTACTCTTCAAATGCCCAATCGGCCTGGGCTGGATCAGGTCAAAGCCAGGAACCAGGAATTCAATCCGGGTCTCCTCATGGGGGGCAGAGATCAAGCACCTGAGCCATCAGCCGATGCCTCCCAGGGTGCACAGCAGCAGGAAGCTGAATCAGAAGCAGAGGTGGGAGTTGATCCTGGGCACTCGCATTTGGGACGTGGACACCCCAACCGGTGGCTTGTCCCACTGTGCCACAACACTCACCCTCCCCAGATTCTTGGCCCAAAGGAAATACATAGGGCAATAAATGCTTATTATTATCCTAACCTGCTACGTTCTGGGGCTCTCTGTTACACAGCAATGGACAGCTGGCACTGAGTGGACGTGGATGCCCCTAAAATGACCAGAAATTGTCTTGAGAGAATTTCCATTCCTCCTCCCACCAACCCTGAAGCATTTTGACATCAGAAGACCCTGTGTCGGTGGATACGGAGTCTAGAGACTTGGATCTGTATCTAGGCCTGTTCTCACCCTCCATCTGCCTCGGTTTCCCCACCCCTAAACTTGAGGAGTTAACACAGAAGCGGCCATCTTTGAAATCCTAGGGTCTCATAGTGACTGAAACCCTAAGTGTTGGGTCAGGAGGACTGTGGTGAACCCTCCCCCGCCCCGTCCCGCCCCTTGCTTGCTGTGCAACCTCAGGCTAACTACCTCGTTCCCCTCAGTTTCACCTTCCATGAAGTGGGTTTAATGATGAAATGAATCATGAAATTGTTGCTGAAATCACACCTTGAAGTTACCTAGCACACAGCACGAGCTCAGCCAGTCAGGAGAGGCCGTGGCGGGGAGGACTGTCTACACTGGCAGCTAAGATGCAGCAGGATCTGAGAGGCTGGAGCACTTCGCTGGTGTGCGACAGAGTCAGAGGGGCTCTGCGTACCCCTGCCCTAGAGGAACGTCCACTCATGGGCCCAGAGCTCGCACAAGAATGTCACTGCACAACTGTTGATAACAGGGAAGGATCGGCAACAATCCAAACGCCCATCAACAGGTAAGCGGGAGATAAATTGTCAGTGGAATACTACACAGCCATGTAAAATGAACCAGAACTACAGGTATCGACCCACAGTGTAAATCTCTACCCTGGAGTACAGAGGATTCGTAGAGAACAGTCACGTGGGAAAATACACTGAAGACGGCTACACGCTATGTAGGAATACGTACACAGACATCAAAAATGGCCCTGCGGGGGCATCAAATCCAAGACCGCGCTTCCCTCTGGGGCAGAGAGCGGCATGCCATTGGGGACTGGGGGCTTCAGTACATCAGTACTGTGGTGTTTCTTAAACTGGGAGGCAGGCACACAGACGCCCTTTGCAGTAGGCGTGCCTTTTGGATGTCTGAAATATTTCATCATTTTAAAATAGATGTGCACAGGAAAATATCTAACATTGCAGATGAGTTTTTTTAAATTTTCATTGCTTATCTGTACCTTCTCTTGTGTCTGTAATGAGCCCATCTTGGTTTTGAGGAAATGAAGGCTCCCTTCCCCAAGCAGCGTGCTCTGAAGGCTACACATCCCTTCCTGTCTGCGTCCAGAAGGGGCGGGCACTGAGCCCAGCAGTCAGGATGCAGGGTAAGACACCACAGCCGGCTTTGGGGTCCCTGGGCCCTGCACCTGGCTCTGGCTTCTCACTCCAGCTTCCTGCTCCGCAAACCCCAAGAGGCAGTGGTGATGGTACAAGTAATTGAGCTCCTGCCAGCCACTTGGGAGGCCTGGATTGAGCTGCTGGCTCCCGACTTCAACCTGACCTAGCCCTGGGCATCGTGGGCATCTGGGGAGTGAACCAGCAGATGGGAGTGCCCTCGGTCTGTTTGTCTCTTTAATTGGCAGAAATGACAACATGAGAACATCCGAGGCCACAGCTCAAGCCGTCAGCCAGCGTCTCTAAGCTGGCTCCCCCAAGCCCTGTTTCTTGGGGACCCCTCAGCAACTGGGTCTGAGCCCACTAGGTGTGTCTAACAAGGAAGATTAACCAGTGGTCAGTGGGGGAGGCAGCCAGGGGCATGAAACCAGGAGGAGAAAGAACAGCCAAGCCGGCGCCGGGGCGGTGGGAGGAAGCTGGGAGGGAGGACAGAGAACAAGGCTGTGGTTTGCCTCCGAACGAAGCCGAGACATCCAGCCCAAGCGCAGCCGGCCCCGTGCAGCCTCAAGCGCGCACTTCAGTTCTCCTAAGCAATAGGATCCGACTCTGCTCGCAAGAAGCCCTTGCCAGCTGCCTCTTTTTTTAAATTTTATTTTATTTTTATTTTGACAGGTAAAGTTATAGACAGTGAGAGAGAAAGGTCTTCCTTCCATTGGTTCACTCCCCAAATGGCCGCTGCAGCCGGCGCTGAGCTCATCCGAAGCCAGGAGCCAGGTGCTTCCTCCTGGTCTCCCATGCGGGTGCAGGGCCCAAGCACTTGGGCCATCCTCCACTGCCCTCCCGGGCCACAGCAGAGAGCTGGCCTGGAAGAGGAGCAACCGGGACTAGAACCGTGCACTGCAGGCGGAGGATTAGCCAAGTGAGCCACGGCGCCGGCCCGGCCTGCTGCCTCTTAAAGATGCTGGAGGCTCTTGTTGTTTTGTTTTGGGTAATGGACACATTTCCCACACGGCTGCCTGCCTGGTTCTCGTCATGTGTCAAGGTTAGCATTCAGAAAAGTCCTCCACAGGCCACAGGGAGGCCATTTCCACCTAATACAGAATGCTTCAGGTGGAGAAAGCCAATTTTTCAATATCACTTTAGGGACCACGTTTTGTGCATTCAACGCAGCTGAGCACAGACCAAGTCAAGAATTGAGCACGACCTGCTGACAAGGGGATGGAATGAGCGAAGTCATGCAGGGCGCACTGCTGCCCCCTGGTGTCCACAAGCAGTATGGCTCAGTGGCCGAGAGCCCATGGCCATGTTTGGTCCCGGGGTTCTGGGTCCCTTTCCCCTGTAGCCAGCAGGCAGACGTTCCAACCGTTTAAAAAGCTGGAGATTTTGCTTTAAAAATCTAGATCTGACCTTTTTTTTTTTTTTGAGAAACAGGAGGATCTGCTAACTCTTGGACCACATCCCAGCATGATACACATGGGCAAGAGCTGAGGAGCGACCGTCCACTTTGGACAAGGCACGAGTTCTCAGATCTGCCATGCTCCCCACCTCTCCCTAGTGCCTCACCCTCAGGCAGTTTCACCCACCAGCAGTTCCTGTGTAGCTTCCTGGTTTGCTAGCCATGGCCTAATAAGCACAGTAGAGTTTACACCAGCACCCAAGAAGGAGTGGTGAGGAGGGTGCCTGTAAAGGCAGGTGATCTGGGGCAGGTGTTGGACATAAAGAGCAAACTGGGGGCTAGGATGCCTGCATTCGCATCCAAGGACGTGGGTTCAAGTCCCACCTGACTCCAGTCTCCTGCTAATGCAGACCCTGGGAGGCAGCAGTGACGGGTTCCTGGGCTGAGACCTGCGGGGAGACCTGGACTGAGCTGCTGGGCCCAGCCCTGGCTGTTGTAGGAGTTTGGGGGCATGAACTAGCAATGAGAGTTCCTCCCCCACCCCCACCCATCATACATACATCAAGAAAAGCAGGTGGTGACATGATCAGCCTGGAAGGACAGAGGTTTGCAGGCCCCGACCTCCAGGCCAGGAGACTTGCCCTAAAGGTAGAGGCCGTAGGTGGAGGGCTTTGCCCCTGAACACATCTGTCTGACCCCACAGCCCCACTGTTCTCTACTAAACCCCTGTGTCCTAGCTGGTTGCACACCAGCCTCTCCCCTGGGGTAAGATTCACAATGATATGAGGGCACCTCAAAGAGTTCACGGGAAATGGAATTAAAAGGTAAGTTTATTTTGTGGCAAAAAAATATGAAAATCATATGTATGCGGGTCTTCAAAAAGTTCACAGGAAGTGTGAAAAACTATGCATGGATTTCAAGAAATCTTCGCACCAAAATAAACTTCTAATTCGATTGTTTAGAAAGATGTAGTTGGTTAGTTGGAAGCAGAATGACAGAGAGAGGGAGAGACAGCGGGAGGGAGACAGAGAGAGGTCTTCCACCCACATGGTCACAACACCTGGACAGGAACAGACCAAAGCAAGGAGCCTGGAACTCCATCCGGGTCTCCCAGGTGGGTGACAGGGGCCCAGGCAGTTGAACCATCTTCTCCTATCCCAGGTGCGTTAGCAGGGAGCTGGATCAGAAGCAGAGCAGCAGGGACTCAAACCAGCACTCAGACACGGGATGCTGGCGTTGCAAGTGGCGGCTTAACCCGCTGTGGCACAGTGCCGGCCCCCTTGTACCATTTACACGAACATATGTCTTCAAGAGAACAATGCCCAAGACCCTTTGTTCAAAAGATTAAAAACAAGAAGCCACTGAAAGAACCACCATCTCGATCTTCTTCCTTTGAAAACCTATGGCTGGGGTTGGCGCTGTGGCACAGTGGGCTAAGCCTCCACCTGCGGCGCCAGCATCCCACATGGGCGCCAGTTCGAGTCCCGGCTGCTCCACTTCCCATCCAGCTCTCTGCCAAGAACCTGGGAGAACAGCAGAGGATGGCCCAAGTCCTTGCACCCCTGCACCCACATGGGAGACCTGGATGGAGGTCCTGGCTCCCGGCTTCAGCCTGGCCCAGCGGATGGCCGATCTCCCTTCCTCTTTAAGTCTGCCTTTCAAATAAATAAAATAAATCTTAAAAAAAAAAAAAAAAACATAATCCTCTGGCTTTGTCCTGCTTCACGTGTTTCGTATTCAACTCAAGCTCAGCACCTCTCCACACCGAGGCTGGATGTGGAGGGAGAGAGGAGCGAGCCGCGGGATACAAGCTGGGAGACCCGCGGGCATCGGCCAGGCTGTCGGGTCCCTCACTGGGCAGCGTGCCCTGGCGTCCTGCGCGACAGCGGGTCTCTGGTGCTCAGTCTCACCTCTGCCCTGGGCCTCGCGCTGCCGGCAGCCTCCCTCCGCAGGAGTCACAAGGAGACCTGTGCAAGGTGCAGCGAGGTCTCTCCCTCCGGGCGGACGCAGCCCCAGGCGCTGCAGCTCTCCGCTGTGGACGACAAAGCAGCCATGAGTTGGCGCCTTTTCTAGAAACACCTGCAGCGGCTTCCGGAGCATTGCTCTGGGCCACACTTCACCCTGCCTCCACACCCCGTGCCCAGGGCCTGCCATCGTCACATCGTCCCCAGCTCGCACACGACCAAAGGTGACAGCACGGCGGGCTCGCATCATCCATTATTGGATTCTGCTTACCTATTTGAGGGAGAGAGAGCGACAGAGGGCTCCCATCTGCTGGTTCACCCCCAAAATGCTCATACGGCCACGGGAGGGCCAGGCCCAGGCCGGGAGCCAGCAACCCCACCCAGGTGCCCCGCGTGGGTGCCAGGGACCCGCGCCCGCACCTGCTGCCTTCCAGGGTTACCAGGCACCTGGGTACCCCACAGCGGCCCTGGGCCGTCCTCACTGCCTGGCGCTGTCCCCAGGGGCAGTGCGTGTGGGGGAGGCCGGCGATTGAAGTCCGAACCCCAGACTTGGGGAGCAAAGCGAGGCGGGGCTGCCCGTCCCCCGTCTGACAGGCCGTGGGGCGGAGGCAGGGTCCGCGCTGGAGCTTCGCGGTCTCTGGCCGTCGCCGCCCGCCCGCCCGCCCCACATCGCCCTCGGCGCCGGGTCCCCCTCACGCGTTTCTCCCGCCGGCGGCCTAGGCCCCGCCCTTTATGTTGCTCATTGGCTGCCGCCGGCACGAGACCAACACCACAGCCAGCCAATGGGGGTGGCCCACGGCGCGTCTTTCCCGGGGAAGCCGAAGCAGACGCGGAAACCCGGAAATAAGAGGGACGGACAAGTGGGGAAAGCCAATCGTCCGCGACTAGGGTGGGGAGCTGTCCAATGGAGAGTCTCCGGGGGCGGGGCCAGAAGACCGGCGGTGAAGGAGGTCCCGGGAGCTGACGGCCCAGCACTCTAATGAGCGCTGGTCAGGCGGTGGCGGGGAGGCCTTGCAGCCGCGAGCGGTGAGGACGGGGAGAACCTGAGGGGCCCGGGGAGGAGCGAGCCAGGGAGGGTACGGCAGAGCCGCGAGCCCTGGGAGGGGTTCGCAGAGGGGCGGCCCGGCAGCTGGACCTCACTTTCCGGGCCTCGGTTTCCCGCTTGGTAGCCCGGTAGCGGTGGGAGACTTGGCAGCGAATTCCTTCCTTGCCTGGGCCGCGGGGAGCCCGCCCAGAACGGCCACCGCGGCGAGGGGGGCCGCGGCGGGGTCCCCCCGAGAGGCGGAGCCCCGTGGTCGGGCAGGCGTTTCGGGGCCGGAGCAGGTGCCCGGGCGCTGCCCAGTGGCGAGGTGGAGGTGAAGACTGGGGTTGAGACATGGGGTCTCCGGACTCTCTGCCCCGTGCCTCTGTTTCCCCCTGAGGGCCTCTGGAGCCCTGGGCTCCCTGGGTCTGCAGTCGCTCCGCAGGGCGGCACGAGGACACAGTGAGCCCCTAGCTCAGGGCCAGGCACACCACAGTTGCCCAATAGATGCTATTGTTAGATGCTTGCATCCCTAGGCCCTGCACCCCCACCGCCAGCCCCAGACACACACACTCAGCTGGCTGGCCGCTCGCAGCCCTGCTGGACGGGCCAGGGAAGGCAGACAGGGCCGGCGGCCTTGTGCCTAGGTATCAGGGCGAGGACAGGAAGAGGCAGCACCCAGGTGGCAGGAAATGAGGCCAGCACCTCAATTGTGCTGACTGAAGAATGGGCCTCAGGATGGCTGGGGTGTCTTTGGGGGGTGGGGGGCGGGGTGCATGTCCTCCCATGCCGTGGGTGTCCAGAGGCCATGGAGTTGGTGATGAGGGGGACCCTCCTAAGGCTGTCCCCTCCTGTGGGTGTGCTGGGTGGAGTGGGGACAGGAACAGTTGCTGATGAAGCCTGGGGAGCTAGGTGAGGGGTGAGGTGCTTAGCACAGGGCGTGCCGCCTGACAGGTGTTCAATGCACGCAGGGCAGCACCAGCGCAGCCCACCCCCTGCCCACTGGAGTGGCGCCAGGCTGAACGTGTCCCATTTCCCCGCCTCGTCCTCCGTGACCCTTGGGTCCTTGCAGATCCTGCCGTCTCCGCTGTGGACATGTGCGAGGGGCCCTTCCCAGGGTCCAGATGACGCTCGTGCCCGTGGCTTCGGTGATGGCGGCGACAGAGCCGAGATGGGTCTCGGTCTGGAGCCGCTTCCTGTGGCTGGTGCTGCTCAGCACGGTGCTGGGGTCCCTGCTGGCCCTGCTGCTGCCGCTGGGCGCCATGGAAGAGCAGTGCCTGGCTGTGCTCAAAGGCTTCTACCTGCTCAGGAGCAGACTGGACAGGGCGCAGCAGGCCGTCACCAAGCGCACCAGCCGGTCCACCGAGCTCAGTGTCACCTCCAGGGACGCTGGGCTGCTGGTGGTCAAGACCAAGCCCTCCCCAGGTAAGACAGCTGGGCCGTCTCTCCCCATGGCTTTGATGCCTGAGCTAAAACCCAATTGTAAGGAAGAGGGCATCAGGGGAGTTAGAGCCTGGTGATGCTCAAGGAAGCTGGGTGCCTAGGCAGGGCTGGGACCCTCCACCTTCCCCGGAGTCATCGGCTGTGGGGGCTGCCATGCCCTAGGGGGCAGGGACCAGACATGTGTCCAGATAGCGAACGGCACATGTCCCCCGGCAGGCAAAGCGAAACCACTGGGTCAAACAGGTCAGTGCAGGGATGGTGACCTGGCAAGAGTGGAGCTGCCGATGCCCGCGGGGACTGGCGTCACAGAGCAGGACGGGCCACCCGTGGGAGCTGGGCCAGAGGGGAAGGCACGGGAGAGGAAGTGCCCAGCCCTTTCCACACCTGGGCAGGGAACAAGGGCGCCAGTGGTGCCCCAGAGTGAAGGTGGTGGCTCTGGGAAGTGTGGACAGGGCCAGCATCTCAGCACGTGGGGCTGTGGGGACAGAGTGGGGCTGGGACACGCATGGAGGACCACCTACAGCAGGTCAGGGACTTGGGCTGCTCAGCCCGGGTCCCTGGGACACCAGCTCAGGCGAGCCTCCTGTGCAGGCCTCGGCCACGCCCTGCGCCCCTGACGCCGCCTCTCCGGCTCTGTGCTAGCAGGTAAGCTGGAAGCCAGAGCGGCCTTGACCCAAGCGCTGGAGATGAAGCGCCAGGGCAAGCGGGACAAAGCCCGCAGGCTGTTCCTGCACGCGCTCAAGATGGACCCGGACTCCGTGGACGCGCTCACCGAGTTCGGCGTCTTCTCCGAGGAAGACAAGGACATCATCCGGGCGGACTACCTGTACACGCGCGCGCTCACCATCGCGCCCCACCACGAGAAGGCGCTGGTCCGCAGGGGCCGCACGCTGCCGCTGGTGGACGAGATCGACCAGCGCTACTTCAGCACCATCGACAGCAAGGTGAAGAAGGTCCTGGCCATCCCCAAGGGGAGCTCGGCCCTGCGCAGGGTCATGGAGGAGACGTACTACCACCACATCTACCACACGGTGGCCATCGAGGGCAACACCCTCAGCCTCGCCGAGATCCGGCACATCCTGGAGACGCGCTACGCCGTGCCGGGCAAGAGCCTGGAGGAGCAGAACGAGGTCATCGGCGTGCACGCGGCCATGAAGTACATCAACACGACACTGGTGTCGCGCATAGGCTCCGTCACCATCAGCGACGTGCAGGAGATCCACCGGCGGGTGCTGGGCTACGTGGACCCCGTGGAAGCCGGCAGGTTTCGGACGACGCAGGTGCTGGTGGGCCACCACATCCCTCCCCACCCCCAGGAGGTGGAGAAGCAGATGGAGGAGTTCATCCAGTGGCTCAACTCCGAGGACGCCACGCAGCTGCACCCGGTGGAGTTCGCAGCGCTGGCCCACTACAAGCTGGTTCACATCCACCCCTTCATCGACGGCAACGGGAGGACCTCACGCCTGCTCATGAACCTCATCCTGATGCAGGCCGGCTACCCGCCCGTCACCATCCGCAAGGAGCAGAGGTCGGAGTACTACCACGTGCTGGAGGTCGCCAACGAGGGCGACGTGAGGCCCTTCATCCGCTTCATCGCCCAGTGCACCGAGACCATGCTGGACACACTGCTGTTCGCCACGACCGAGTACCCAGTGGCACTGCCTGAAGCCACGCCCAGCAAGGAGACACTTCCTGTGAAGCCCTGACCCTCAGGGCCAAGGGCGCTAGCATTTCTAGAAACCTCCACACCTCCCAAAGCAACAGGAGACCCTAGACATGCTTTACCTCCACAAGTTTTTTAGTTAAAATGGAAACCTAAATTATTAAGCCTTGTCTTCAAGATAATTTATAATTCAGCAAAGTTATTTATTTTCTGTTAACTGCTGTGTGGCGCCTGCCACGTCTGGTGGTGGTGGCCACTGGTCTGCTGGTTTTCCCAGCATGCTTCAGGGGCAGCCATGCTCCTGTGTGACCAGAACCCGGGTTCTGGAGCAGAATTTGCACTAAGGCGGAGGAGAGGAACCAGGAGATGACTCTTCCAGGCCTTTCTGAAGGGAGCACTCCTGGCGGAGCACCTGGTCCCAGGTGAGGAAGGTGCGAGAGCTTTCTCGGAGCTCTCCCACCGAGAGGTTAGCATGGGGATTGACTTACTGGCAGAGGCAACTTTCGCCAGAGAAAGGAATGCTGACTTTTCTTGCTTGTCCCCAGGCAGGCCCAGAGCACTATTGAGTTCGCCAAGTGGAGCACCAGAGGCTGTCCTTTTCCCTTGAGATTTTTTTTTGGGGGGGTGGGGGGGCAGGGACAGCCTGGTCCACTTTGTTGCCACATTGTCTCCTGCACTTCATTTGTGGTGTTTCTCTGTGAAGGTTCTCTGGGTTCACGGCCCCAGGGCTGTGCACATGTCCCGGAACACATGCGAGAGAACAGAGGGCACACCGGGCAGGAACCTCAGCACCAGCCTCGCTGACCCACGCACGCACTTTGCAGGGAGCACGCATCCCCTCTACCACATAGCACTACCCTGACCTGGGCCCACAGCCCAGTGTGCTTTCCTCTGGGAGGCCAGACATGGCCTCAGAGGGGCGGTATTTTTCTAGCCATTTGTAAAATGATACAACGCAGTATAGCCAAGTTCCCGAGTCCTCAGGAAGTAGAATGCCTGCTTCCCACACAGGACTGCTGCCAGTCAGGGTCATGGGCTCAGGTCCCAGCGGCACAGCGGCGACGCCGAGGGCTGTCAGTGTGCGTCAGTGTATGTGCTGGGCACTGTATGGAGTGCCGCCTCTGACGGCAGCCAGGAGGCAGCTCCGAGAGCAGAGAGGCTGCTGTTCTGAGGTTTGCGAGCTCCACAGTGCTCTTCTGGAAGGGGAAGTGGAAAGATGCAGAAAACGTCTGCAGGTGATACCCAAGCCTTTATAACAAATTTGCTATTTTTATCCTACCACGGGTTTTTCCTAAACCTTTGCTATATCCTTTTGTCTTGGTTTTATAAGCAGACCACAGAAGTCTGATGAAGTGTTTGCTTTGTACCACGGAGTGAGAGCATTTGCACTTTAGCTTTATGTGAAGGATATTATTTTAAGGTAATACTGATTCTAATAAAGTATTTTGTTAAATAAATGAATGAGGCTTTGCTGTCGTATTTGAGATGTTTCCATAGACTGAACAGATCCCACGTGGTCATTTCAGCAGGCAAACAAGACAGAACTGGTTGGATAAACGGCCAACCCGGTTGGCAGGGATGAGTGACTATGTTACAAAGAGACAAGCAGCTGCAAAGGTTGTTCATGGGCGTTTACCCTCAGTTCTTGGTTGAGGAAGACAGAGGCGCCCATCCTGAGTCCAGGAGCTCCATTTCTACCAGAGTCAGCACTCTGAACCCAACCTGGGTCCTTCTCAGGCCTGAAAGGCTACCGGTGTGACGGCTGTGCTGACCCTGGAGAGCGTGGAGTTTGGTCACACTACCAGTCAGAAGACAGGGAAGCCTGAAGTGACAGGAATATCTGAGGCTTTTCCAGTGTCGGGCCCTGGCCACCTGGACTCCCTGTGCACTCCCGTAATCAGCTGAGCAGCCAGCCAGCACAGAGCAAAGGCACTGCCACCCAGTTCACTGGTCACCCTAAAACACGTGTCGCTTTGCCCAAAAACAGACGGTGGGGAGGAACTCAAACTTTCTGGGAGGCTTACCAGACGATAACTTACAGGGAGGGCAGAAAGCCTGGCCTGTGGACAGCTGGCACCTGCAGGGGTGAGTCCTGACCCCCGAGACACCGACCGGCCCCAGCCCCGCTGGGGAAGTGCTGTGGCCTGTCCGCTGCACAAGAGAACAGGGAGTGGGTCAAAGACGGACAGGGCTGGGAGGTGCCAAACGCGGAGACGGGCAAGCTGGACTCTGTTTCTGTCATCTGTTTAACGTGTCCCAACAGAAGAACTGAAAACAAATGGAGGACTGATCACCACTGTATAAAAAGACTCCCTGGGGGCGCAGGCGCTCAGCCCAGTAGTCAAGATGCCCAAGTCAGTCCTACAGCAGAACCTGGCTCCCAGCTCCCTACTCCTGCCAAGGCAAACCCTGGGAGTTGGCAGGCAATGGCTCAACAGACAGCTGGCCGCCCAGACCCACCTGAGAGACTGGACTGCATTCCCAGCCCCAGCCCCAGCCACGATGGGCGTTTAGGGATTGAATCAGAAGAGAGGGGCGCACCCACGCTCTGCCTGTCGAACCCCCGGTGCCTCTAGAACGTCAGCTTCCTCACTGAGCTGGCAATGCTGCTTCCAAAGCAGTAAGTCCCTGGTAACAGTGAAGAGAAAGTTTAAAAACCCAAGCATCAAACTGAAGTTTACAACTGAAGAGCCATCACAGCAGAAATAATTTAAATCAAAATGACCACGAGACTTGACTTAGAAAAGTTCTGTTTATAGCTACAGGCCGCCCTGAGGAAGGTTCTGAGCACCACTCAGCAAGAAGAGTTTAAGAGAACTTCTGTTTAATAAACAGAGCTAAACGGGGAGCACTGAAGTTTGCACTTTTAAACAAAACCAAAGGGCTGGAACTCAGGGTTTAGACAAGAAAAGCCAGTCGGCAGGCAGAGGAAGTGGCCCGCGGCAGGTGGCACACAGCCCCCGGTGCAGGTATAAAACAAACATCTGGATACTGCTTTTAGGAAACGAAACCACAGGCTGAGGTGTCATTTACAAACACATAATAGAAAAACACACAGCCCCCGAACAAAACCCATCGGACTGCTCCTACGTGGCCTCCCCTGCTCCCACCCTTCCTAATAGGCCGTTCTGGTGAGTTACTAGCATCTGCCAGTCCATCTTTTAAAAATTAAAAGAGTGATGGGCACGTATACCGTGCAGGTGTGAGAGAAGTGACTTAGAAAAAGGGCTGGGGCTGGCTGGGGGCGTGGGGACGAGCGGGTCTCCACGCTGCCCCAGATCCAGCTGCTCCTCACTCGGGAAGACACCCACGTGCCTCAGGATGCCACGCCCTGGAGCTCACGTTCCTGCCGTCGCCCTCAATGTGAGGGAGCACTGAAGCCGCTTCACGGGGAACAGACTCCCCTTCTGTCTGACCCAGAGGAAGAGCTGTGGCCGTGGGTGGGCACTGGGCCAGTCCCTTCTGTCCCCGGAGAACTGCCGGGGGCAGGCGGCCCGCCTGGCCGGCGAGAAGGCCTTTCCCGTCTCTCGCAGAGTCCGCTCACTTTCTCAGAAGCAGCTTGGCAAAATCGGCATTGGACATCTTGGGCGCCTCTGTGGCCTCAGGGGCGGCGTTGGCAGGACGCGGGGCGGGGCCGTTCTCAGCCTGAGGAGTCCCAGCACCAGGGCGCTGCAGGGCACGAGGCAGCAGAGAGAGCTGGGTCCTGCCCTTCCCCCGCCTGGAAAAGCAAACACTGACTGTACGCTTCAAAGCAGTGACCCGCAACCCCCACGGTACTGTGAAGATGAGCCAGGATCCCTGCACATCACGCAAAGTTCATGATGAAAACTGAAAACCCACCAGAGGAGTCCCGTCCCTGTACCTGGCTGTTACTTAAAAGCCACTGCAGGACGCTCTGCCTGCTTACCTCTGGCCAGGACCGACTCTGAGCAAGTTACACTCTGGGGGTGAGAGAAGTGGCTGCCACCTCCGAGACCTCTCCAACCACCCTGCAGCCTGGCTGCTGTCGGGCAGAAGGCGCGGCCTCTCTAGGGACCACAGGCCGGCAAGCACAGGCATCAGGGGGCGGGTGACATCAGCAGGGCCAGCAGAACATCTGACCTTAGACTAGTGTCACCTGGCAAACACGAGGCAGGGCCCCGCTGCCTGGGCCTCCTTCCAGCCTGGACTCGCCTTGGACACCTTGCCCGGCAGAACCACGGGGGTCATCGCCGGGAGAGCAGGCCCACGTGCTCTTGTCCTAACTCCTCTTACTAACAGGGACTAACTTGCCTAGTCTAGCCCTTCATGGACGGGCGCTGGCCAGGACAAACACTCACGCTCCGTATATCTGCCGCGGCACCAGGGGGCCACCCGGCGCTTTCCTGGCCTCTGGCTTCTCTGGAGCCTTCCTCTGAGGGGGGTTGCTGATCGCCACTTTGATGACGTTCTCTCTGATGGTCATGCCGTCCATCTTCATCACAGCCTGCGACGCCTGGGATTCGTTTTCGTACTCCACGTAGGCCAGGCCCTGGAAGAGACATGATCAGAGCCAGGTTAGCTGCCGCACACTGAGGAGCAGCTTCCTCCTCACTCTGCAAAGCAGGCACCTCATCAGCTGGCTCCCCTCCCCACGGCTGCCACCCTGTCCACAGCTTGACTTCCCTCCCTGCTCCTCTCCTCCCTGCCGGGAGTGACTGCAGTGCAGAGGAGCCAAGTTCAGATCACCCTGAGCTTGCTCCCCAAGAGACAAAAAAAGTAACAATCAGACCAGCCTAAGTCCAGCCAACAGACTGAGGAGGTGGCTGGGGACAGACACAGGGGAGCAGCCCTGGTGCCCAGGGGAGCGCCAAGGTCTCTGCCCCTCCATGCCCTCCTTCCCGTCACACTCCTCAACGAAGTCTTCATGTACCTGCATGGCTGGGCCGCGGACAAGGGAGAGGGGGCCCACAATCACGTCTCAACAGCAACTGCTGACAGGTGGAGCAGAAAGGAGTGGGCCGCAGAGGAGGATGTGCTGAGGAGTCCACTAGAGGCCCCGAGGTGGCCCAGTGAGGGCCTCAGGGAGAGCAGTGGTAACAGCAGAGGGACCCCCTCCCCGAGGCCTCTAGCCAGGGGTCCACACTGCGGCTCTTAGGAATTTGTGATTAATTTAATTTCTAAATACCTTATTCCTCTGTAATACACACAGCTGCAAATAGTTTCACCTGACTCTACATGGGGCAGGCGTCGTGGTACAGCAAGTTAGGCCATTGCTTAGAACTACACCTGAGTGCCAATTTCAATTCAGGCTACTCTGCTTCCTGCTACTGTGCCCGGGAGGCAGCAGACAATGGCCCAAACACTTGGGTCCCTGCCACCCACATGGAGACCCAGATCAGATGGACCTCCTCCCTCCTGACTTCGGCCTGGCCCAGCCATTCGGGGAATGAACCAGTAGATGAAAATCTTTCTCGCTCTCTCCTCCTCTCCTGATCCTACTCCATCACTCTGCTTTCCAAATACACAAATTAATCTTGAAAAAAGTATCTGCCTCCACATGGAAGGAGAGTCAGCGTGCGTTCCTTGCCACTGAATCATCATGGGGAACCCACGCCAGAACGGATAACCCTCGGCAGACGGGCAGCCGAGGCCGGCCGTGCACCCCCCGCTGACCTTGGGCTTGCCGGCCCGGTTGGTGACCAGCCGGAGGTCCTTCACGGTGCCGTGAGCCTTGCAGATGTCCTCCAGCTCCTCTTTCGTGCAGGAGAAAGGCAGGCCCGAGATGAACAGCTTGTGTTTCTCCAGAGCGGTGCTGTACCTGAACACCTGCCGGAGGAGGGAGAGAAAAAGACGTGCTGTTCCGGCCGCGCCTGGCACGCCAGCCCTAAAGGACCGGCACCGTCCAGGGAGCCCGCCCCTGCAGGCAGACCAGCACCAGATCTGGGCTCTGACACTCATATCAGGACCCCGGGGACAAGTCATGTAGCCGCTCCAGGCTTCTACTTCCTCCTCTGGAAAGTGGCAGGAACGCAAACAGGCACAAGCAGAGCTTGGGTGAGGACGCCAGGAGGCAACGCGGGCTCTGGTCATTCCGTGGGAAACAGCCGCCGTTACAGTTCCCGTTTTCCTATCACTACTGAGTCAACTACTGCGAGCTTGGAGTGACCAGGCCTTGAGTCAGCCCTCAGGCAACCAGCTCAGGGCAGGCCTTAGTGTCTATGGAAGCTTAATTCCTAATAGGATATAAAAACCTCTGTGCAGAGGGGCCGGCTCTGCGGCGTAGTGGGTAAAGCCACCGCCTGCGGTGCTGGCATCCCATATGGGCGCTGGTTCAAGTCCCGGCTGCTCCACTTCTAATCCAGCTCTCTGCTATGGCCTGGGAAAGCAGTGGAAGATGGCCCAAGTGTTTGAGCCCCTGCACTGGCGCAGAGACCAGGAAGAAGTTCCGGGCTTCTGGCTTCAGATCGGCACAGCTCTGACTGTTGCAGCCAATAAGTGAACCTGAGGATTAAAGACCTCTCTCTCCCTCTCTCTGCCTCTCCTTCTCTATCTGTGTAACTCTGACTTTCAAATAAATATTTAAAAAAAAAAAAAAACCCCTCTGTGTAGAGAGGCCAGCGCCATAGCACAGTGGGATAAGCTGCTGCCTGCAGTGCCAACATCCCATATGGTCAGCAGTTGGAGTCTTGGCTGCTCCACTTCTGATCCAGCTCCCTGCTAATGTGCCTGCGAAAGCAGTAGAAGACGGCCCAAGTGCTTGGGCCCCTGCACCCACATGGGAGCACCAGATAGAGTTCCAGGCTCCTGGTTTTGGCCTGGCCCAGCCCCAGCCACTGCAACCATTTGGGGAGTGATCCAGCAAATGGAAGATCTCTGTCTCCTGTCTCTCCCTCTCTTCCTCTGTAACTCTGCCTTTCAAATAAATAAATCTCAAAAAAAAAAAACAAACAACCACCTTCTGTGTGAACTCTGAACGTGAGTGCTGTGGGCACAAAGTGCTTCATCTGTGTAAAGCAACCCCCCGTGAAGGGCATTTTCTCCAGAAACATTACCTTAAAATTGGGGTTTTTGCTCTTATCCACACAGGGGGAAACAAACATTGGCCTCCCTTCTACGCTCTTCCGGTCCAACTCCAGCGCCTGAAGGGCCGACTTCTCCTCTTTAAACTCCACGTAGCAGTAGCCTCGGAAGTCCCCGCGGTTGCTGAAAATGGGGCGGATCTCGACCACCTCCCCACAGGCCTCAAAGAGCGGCCTGAGCTTCTCGTCCGGCTCCTCCATGCTGTAGGGCAGATTGCTGACGAAGACGGTGACGCTGTCCTTACTGCTGTCGTGGGGCACCTTGGGCACGTCCCTCTTCAGGGAGGCCGCCTTCTCCTTCTGCTTGGAAGAGCGGTCGACGTCTATGGGTTTCCCGGTGACGGCCGATTCCTGGGCCCCATCGTGCACGGCTCCGGCAGGGGGGACACTGTTCTCAACCCTTCTGCGCTTGGCGGGCTGCTCTGCAGGTTTTCCAAAGAAAAGCAGCCACAGTTTAGGGACCCTTCTCTTCAGTGGGTTTCCCACGTCGCTGTGACATGGGCGTGCTCCTCCCCACCAAGGACCATTCTGACCTGGCACTGTGGGACTCAGCAAACTCTCCCACCTCAATGACAAGGGCTAAGTGGGCTACATCATAAATCCTCTTGTCCACTCAAACTTTAAAGGACAAATCCCAGGGACCTCTGCTACAAAGGGAGGCCAGCAGGGGCGGGATGGGATCTAGGAGTCTGCGTGGAAGTGACCGCGGGCGAATGTGCTCCATGGCCCACTCTGGAGAGCCCACAGCGGGTGTGTGGCCCTGAACCCGTAAGAAGGCGGAAGAACACTCCTCAACGCCCCCTCACCACCGCCTGCAGTGGGAGCGCTGACCTCCCTGGTGCCGGCGCCTGCTCCCCTCCCGGCCTTCCCGTGCAGTCTAAGCCCTGCACACTGCATTCAAGAGTGTCCTAGGTTGGCCGTGGCCGGCAGGCCCGCCCACTGTCGCTGTCCCCCTGTCGTCATCTGAGCTCAACCCCCATTATCTGCGGCTCACACAAAGGCCAGACTGCTCTGTGCCTGCACGCTTCGCTGACGCTGGTGCCCCCCTCTGCTTCCTTCACTGCCAGTCACTCCTCCCTGGAGCCCCAGGTTGACTGAATGACAACCCTATCACCACTGTCCCCTGGCCGACACCCCTGGACCAGGAGAAAGTGTGGTCCTCCAATGTCCAGAGACGAGTCTTCGCCGTGGGTGGCTGTGCTGATGTAAACCTGACCTATGTCTGCCCACCCCTGAAATCACATGGGTGACACAGCACTGGCAGGAAGAGCCTACCAAGTCAAACCATTAAGTGGGGCCACGGAGGCAGGCCCTGTGCAGGTGGGGACCGCAGTGTGGTAAAGGACACAGGAACCCAAGATGGGGGTGTGGGCACACACAGGAAAGCCGTGGCAGCGAGGGCACTGTGAGAGGAGAGGCCACACACAGTGAGGAGGGCCCCTGTGGAGGGAGGCAGGGACCACAGGTGGCTGCACAGAGGACTGGGGGACTAGGGAATACTAAGGATAGCAGTACAGCAAGCAGGAAAGGGAGAAAACCAGAGTGAACCCTGAGTGTTATACTGCAATGGAGCAATCGGTGTGAACCGGCAGTTTTCAGTATACACAGAGTTATGGCTATAAACGCACATGTATGCCCATACACATACTATCCCTAGCTCCCACCATGCTCGGGGCCTGGCAGCAATAGCATTCCAACAGCAGTGAGCCCTCCAGCACCCTCTAAGCACCATTCCCTCAAAGGAACCTTGGAGAAGGGTGGACTCCAGGGCCGAGTCACAGACAGCACAAGACAGCCCTGGGTGTTGCACACCAAGGACAGGTCAAAGAGCTCTTGTTAGCCAAATCTGAGAAGCAGAGCATCAACATAAGTAACTATGGTTACAAATTAAAACTGCTGAAGGACGCAGGAATCCATGAATCCACATGACAGCAATAAACGAAGCAGCAGTCTGCAAGCTGGATGAGGAATTAGGACACTGCCCTAGGCTCAAAGCGCGAGGCAAACACCCATCACCACACAACCACCATGAAGAGGGAACGAGCAGCTCCGGAGCACCACCTTAGTCCTGTGACGACTGCAACCGCGTGCCACCTGACGGCTGCGATGCGAGGACGGGCCTCACCACAAAGATGCACAGCCTGGGGCATCACACACACACAGCCAGAGGGGCCCTCGACAGAGAGGACCTTGAAAACCGTGAAGGCCAACAAAGAACGACTAAGGAATGTTCCAGACTGAAGGAGACTCAAGGGACAAGACCACCACGCACAACGTGCGATCCTGAACTGCATCCTCCCGTCACAAGGGCGCTACTTGACAGAGCGTGGGACAGGAATGGGCTCTGAGGACTGGGCGGTAGGAATGGTCAGCGTTCATCCTGATGGCCGGATGACAGCCACGGGGAAGACACGCCGTGACGTCATCGCAGGGGCCCGGGGACGTGCTGGGAACTGACCCGCACAGAGTGCAGGACAAAACTTCCCCGGCACTGTTCCTGCCTCTCTAAGCCCGAGCTGCTTCAGGACAGAAGCTCTTGCACGGTCTCACCTTCTTCCTCGTCACCCCACTCTTTGTCGTCTTCCTCCTCGGCGGGGCGTTTGTCTGTGCTCCTGGTCTTTTTTTTCTTCTTCAGCGCCTTCTTCTCAGCCCGGGCCCTCTTGCGCTGCTCCGCCTTTTCTTCTTCCTGCTGGGCGAGGGCTGCTTCCTTCTCGGCAGCCTAAGAAATTGGGAGGAGGGCGCTTGGGTGCATGTCCTGACTTGTGATAAGGTGAGAGTTACAAGGGGAGAGAGAATGCAATCCATCTCCCAAATGATGAAAAAGACACGGAGGGTCCTGCCCACAACATCCCACTGCCAGGGCCCCTGGGGCTGCCCCGACCAGGTCTACGGGGTCTTCAGCAACATCCCCAACCATCACTCACTGAGAGGAAGGCTAAGCACCAGCAGCCCAGGGCCCTCACAAAGTGGGAGTGCTCATGCTCCACTAGCTAAGCGAAGAAGACTCCCTCTTTGTCTATTCCAATAAAGTTCAGGGCCCAAACTCCCCGACAACACATGAGAAAGAACTGTCAGTTTAAGAGGCGACTGGAAACAGGTTTGGTCTTCACACGGACCCCGCCATCACCTTCAGCCTCTGCTCATTCACGCGGGCCAGTCGGGTCTCGGTTTTCTGGACGGCTACATCCCAATCTTCCAGAGTACCTGGAGGGAGAGAAGCCAAACGTGTGCTCCTTCGGTCTGGAAGGACATCACTAAAATGTCCTCGACTTCCCCACACCTCCAGAGCTCTCCCCTCAGATGAGGAGGCCTGGACAATCAACTCCTCTTTTTAAGAAAATTCCATTTGCGTCAGCCTGAAGTTTGGACTTCTTATGTGCCTTTGATGGCAAAGAAAATGAAAATGTTCTAATGCAAACAGTACATTCATACTCAGACTGAAGAACCCGGAGGTGGCTAAGCCGCCACCATTCCCTGTCGGTGTGCCTTCCGTTAAGAGTGCCAGCTACTCAACTTATGATGTAGCTCCCTGCTAATGCACCTGAGAAGCAGTGCATGAGTTCTTGCCATCCAGATGGAGTTCCTGGCTTTGGGCTTCAATGTGGCCCAGCCTGGCTATCGTGGCCACTTGTGGAGTGAACCAGCAAATGGAAGATCTGTCTCTGTGTCACTCTGCCCTTCCAATAAATAAATAAATCCTTAAAAAACAAAAACAAACAAAAAAAGACCTGAAGAATAAATTTAAAGAGACACTGAAGTGTGTTGAGCTGTCTGGGCATCCGATCTGCAGACTAACGCCCGTAGAACACTTACATTTCCCCAGCTGTTCTGATGCTACAACTTACTACTGGAGGCTCTAAAACTCGACCAGCAGTGCACATGTGCCCAAAGGACACATGGGCCCTGCCTGCCTGAGCCCTGTCTGTCTAGGCCCTGCCTGTCTGGGCCCCTGTCTTTCTGGACCCTGCCTGTTTGGGCCTCTGTGCTGTGCAGACACTGCGATACGCAAATGGCTCCCAACTGGGCAATCTTGCCCAACAAGGGACATTTGGCAATGTTTGAGTTGTCACACGGGGCTGGGCTGAGGGCTCCTGGCCTCCAGTTGGTAGAGGCCAACAATGCCACTAAGTGTCCTGCAACACAAGGGCCAGCCCCCACCCACAAGTGATTCAGGGGCCCTGGGCTCCGCCACTTAGAGAATCCTCCTGGTGGCCAGAGAATCTGACAAGAGCTACAGGAGGACTCAGCCCCACCGGCGAGCACCGTGGGACGTCTAATGACACAGCACAGGGGAGGGCGAGGGCCACAACCACAGTGCCTCCACATGGGCCCCCCTTGAGAGCCCACCACTGCCTTCCAGTCACCACGGAGAGCTGAGGGCCTACCTTCTGTCCTCTCCATGGTGAGCAGCACATCACACACGTGCTCGGGGTAGTCGCTGGTGCACTGAACGGCCCGGTGCAGAGCCTTCCGGCAGTGCTGAGTGTCACCGTGCGCCCTAGGGCAGAAAACAAACAGTCGGTGCTGCCACGACACCCAGCAGAGGCTACTGTCTCCCAGGGGGCTGCTCTCCCACAACACCCACTTCTGAAGAGACCCTCTCTTCCAACACAAGGGCAGGCTCCCTCTAAACGAGCAAGGTGCTACTTGAAAATGCTCTGGGACAGTGGTCGCACCCACTCTGCCTCACAGGATCACATGCGCAACACTGGGGAGCGGGGCAGGACAACAACTCCATGAACTTGATGCAACCCCCAGGACACTCCAGTGTGCAGTCCTACCCGAGGGAGAACACTCAGCCAGGGGACCGTCAATGTAGTGTGGCCTCTCCATCAGCGTGGAGAGGTGCACTGCGCTCACAGCACCAAGCAACAGTTAGAAAACAGGGGGCTCCCATCTCCGTTTTAAAAAATCATAAATATATGTCGTCATACCTATTAGGGAACCCAGAAAAAAACTAGAGCAGCAGTCTTGAAGGATGACCCAGGCACCATTCCACCCCTCTCAGGGCCCTGCATTCGTGCCACCTCTGGGCAGTGAGGAGTGGGGGATGGGGCAGAGGGGACAGACGTTCGGCAAAGACATCCATTCTCATGCCAGAGCCCCTGGATTCAAGTCCTAGCTCTGCTCCCAATTTCAACTTCCTGCTTGTGTACACCCTAGGCGGCAACAGGTGATGAAGGCGCAAGTGGCTGAGAGTCCGCCATGCAAATGGGAGACCCAGACTGAGTTCTAGGCTTCTGGCTTTAGCCTGGCTCAGCCCTGGCTATTGCAGGCATTTGGCAAGTGAACCAGCATATGGAAGCGCACTCCCTCTGCCTTTCAAATGAATAATTTTAAATGTTTTCAAAAAGTCCTTTCGTAACAGCAGCCACGTATAACTGGGCTTCTCCACTGTGCTGCAAAGGCAATGGTGGTCCTGCCCCAATCAGGCAGTGTGCACCTTTCCCCAACGCCGTGTGACAGCTGGGACACACACAGGACGCCCTGCACCCCGAGCACGTGGGCTGATACAGGGAAGCACGTGCGTCATTGCTACGGCTGAAGGCTGAGCGAGTCACTCAGCTCAGGCAACGCCATTTCTACTTGAAAGAGGAGCCGCCTGACAAACGACTGTGGCCCTGGGTATTTGGCAAGACATTCCCAAGAATTCAGGATGAGCCCGCAACTTCCTGGGAAACCTATGGCATCATAATCAGTCATTGCAAGTGAAAATCAGCGTCTGAAAACCTGCTATCTGCCACTCTGAGTAGGGCAGCTCCTACGTGACAGGCTGTCCTGCTAGGACCAGGGAGCAGACGAACAACGGGGCGTCGCGCGCCGGGGATGCACCTGTCCACCTCTGGAAGAGCTGAGCAACTCAGCCCGAATGGACTTTGCAAGCACAGCGCACGTCCCAGGACCACAGCACCACACAAAAGGTAAAAAGCCCTTGCGAAGCACAAAGCAGACAAATGGAAGTAATGTAACAACGGGAGAAGGTTCTGTAATACAGCACGTTGCAAATGCCTTTAAGAAGCCATCACCTGCTGAGTTTTGCTGTCTGATGGAAGAGCAGCCACAACGACCCGGACGGGTTCTAAAACAGCCCCTTCTTCTCTAACCTCTCCTCTAGGTGAGGCCACACTCCCTTCGTGCTCTTCAGTGGAAACAACAGAACACAACAGTCTGACAGCAGACACACGGGGCTAAGACTGACTGGAGATGTTCACAAAATGTGACACTTTTCCCACTCAATGATTTTGGGTTTGGAAAACACATTTCTCCAAAAAAAACAAGCTATTTATGTTAATTTAATGGATTTATTTTTAAATTAATAAAAGTAAAACACTGTAAGTTTCTCAGTGTTATCTCCTAATACTGGGAGTATCCAACACTACAACCCACAGAGGTAACAGCTCTCGGTGGCTCTCGAGTGTTACGAGTGTGAAGGGGCCCTGAAGCCAAGGAGGGGCAGTCAGCAGGCACTGGTAGAGTCCTCTCTGGGGGGCCAGTGAGCAGGCACTGGTAGGGTCCTCTCTGGAGGGGAGGGGGGCAGGCATTGCTAGGGTCCTCTCTGGGGTGAAGGGGGGCAGGCACTGGTAGGGTCCTCTCTGGGGGGCCAGTGAGCAGGCACTGGTAGGGTCCTCTCTGGGGGGCCAGTGAGCAGGCACTGGTAGGGTCCTCTCTGGGGGGGAGGGGGGCAGGCATTGCTAGGGTCCTCTCTCTGGGGGGCCAGTGAGCAGGCATTGCTAGGGTCCTCTCTGGGGGGGAGGGGGCCAGGCATTGGTAGGGTCCTCTGGGGGGGACTGCAGGCAACTGGCACCTTCTCACACATTTCTGTAAACACTCTATTTTAATTCAAGCACATATTATTGTTTAAATGGGGCTAAAGCAAGATATTCAAAAAAGAAAAAAGTGTAGAAATGCATTTGATGGCATGCACTGTTCAAGACACACTGAGCAGAAAAGCTAGCTGTACTTTCTATGCTCTCCAGGTTATGAGTATTTCACTACCGTAATTACTGTGAGTGGTTTTCAAGGCTTATGATATGTGTACACTATACATATGCTGTTTTTGCATCCTCATTTTTAAGTCTGAGCATGAGAAAGTCTCAAAGCACATAACCTAAAACAGTGTATCCAGGTCAGCAGCTGCAAAGCAATTGGAATTTTTTCCTCTTTGCTTTTTAGTATTCTACTTTTCTATAAACTAAACAGCTCCAAGAAAGTCAAATTAAAACAAGCATTCTTGTCCAAAAATGAAAAAAAAAAAAAACCAAATTAGAAGAAACGCAGGCTGTAAGAGCCCCTGACACAAATTTTACACGTTTGGTTCCCTAGCCCTGCCCAGTAAAACGTACCATTAAATGAAAGCGCCAGCATGAAGGCAGGCAGCCCAGCTGTGAGGAGCAAACCCAGGCCAGCCAGAGTGAGGCAGGACTAAAGAGAGGTGCAGGCCTAACAAGTTCTGCCTCCCCCACTTCTCGCCCAGCCCTCACCTCTCCAGGCTGTAGTACTCTGTCCCCCCCATCCCAGTCCTCACCTCTCCAGGCTGTAGTACTCTGCGCCCCCCCCACCCAGCCATCACCTCTCCAGGCTGTAGTACTCTGACCCCCCGCCTCGCCCAGCCCTCACCTCTCCAGGCTGTAGTACTCTGCCCCTCGCCCAGCCCTCACCTCTCCAGGCTGTAGTACTCTGCCCCCCGCCTCGCCCAGTGCTCACCTCTCCAGGCTGTAGTACTCTGCCCCTCGCCCAGCCCTCACCTCTCCAGGCTGTAGTACTCTGCCCCCCGCCTCGCCCAGTGCTCACCTCTCCAGGCTGTAGTACTCTGCCCCCGCCCAGCCCTCACCTCTCCAGGCTGTAGTACTCTGCCCCCCGCCTCGCCCAGTGCTCACCTCACCAGGCTGTAGTACACTACCCCTCGCCCAGCCCTCACCTCTCCAGGCTGTAGTACTCTGCCCCCCGCCTCGCCCAGTGCTCACCTCTCCAGGCTGTAGTACTCTGCCCCCGCCCAGCCCTCACCTCTCCAGGCTGTAGTACTCTGCCCCCCGCCCAGCCCTCACCTCTCCAGGCTGTAGTACTCTGCCCCCCGCCCAGCCCTCACCTCTCCAGGCTGTAGTACTCTGCCCCCCCCCGCCCAGCCCTCACCTCTCCAGGCTGTAGTACTCTGCCCCCCGCCCCAGCCCTCACCTCTCCAGGCTGTAGTACTCTGCCCCCCCGCCTCGCCCAGCCCTCACCTCTCCAGGCTGTAGTACTCTGCCCCCGCCCAGCCCTCACCTCTCCAGGCTGTAGTACTCTGCCCCCCGCCTCGCCCAGTGCTCACCTCTCCAGGCTGTAGTACTCTGCCCCCCCCCGCCCAGTACTCACCTCTCCAGGCTGTAGTACTCTACCCCTCGCCCAGCCCTCACCTCTCCAGGCCGTAGTACTCTGCCCCCCGCCTCGCCCAGTGCTCACCTCTCCAGGCTGTAGTACTCTGCCCCCGCCCAGCCCTCACCTCTCCAGGCTGTAGTACTCTGCCCCCCGCCCAGCCCTCACCTCTCCAGGCTGTAGTACTCTGCCCCCCGCCCAGCCCTCACCTCTCCAGGCTGTAGTACTCTGCCCCCCCCCCGCCCAGCCCTCACCTCTCCAGGCTGTAGTACTCTGCCCCCCGCCCCAGCCCTCACCTCTCCAGGCTGTAGTACTCTGCCCCCCGCCTCGCCCAGCCCTCACCTCTCCAGGCTGTAGTACTCTGCCCCCCCCCCCGCCCAGTACTCACCTCTCCAGGCTGTAGTACTCTACCCCTCGCCCAGCCCTCACCTCTCCAGGCTGTAGTACTCTGCCCCCCGCCTCGCCCAGTGCTCACCTCTCCAGGCTGTAGTACTCTGCCCCCGCCCAGCCCTCACCTCTCCAGGCTGTAGTACTCTGCCCCCCGCCTCGCCCAGTGCTCACCTCTCCAGGCTGTAGTACTCTGCCCCCCGCCCAGCCCTCACCTCTCCAGGCTGTAGTACTCTGCCCCCCGCCTCGCCCAGTGCTCACCTCTCCAGGCTGTAGTACTCTGCCCCCGCCCAGCCCTCACCTCTCCAGGCTGTAGTACTCTGCCCCCCCCCCCCGCCCAGCCCTCACCTCTCCAGGCTGTAGTACTCTGCCCCCGCCCAGCCCTCACCTCTCCAGGCTGTAGTACTCTGCCCCCCGCCTCGCCCAGTGCTCACCTCTCCAGGCTGTAGTACTCTGCCCCCGCCCAGCCCTCACCTCTCCAGGCTGTAGTACTCTGCCCCCCGCCTCGCCCAGTGCTCACCTCTCCAGGCTGTAGTACTCTGCCCCCGCCCAGCCCTCACCTCTCCAGGCTGTAGTACTCTGCCCCCCGCCTCGCCCAGTGCTCACCTCTCCAGGCTGTAGTACTCTGCCCCCGCCCAGCCCTCACCTCTCCAGGCTGTAGTACTCTGCCCCCCGCCTCGCCCAGTGCTCACCTCTCCAGGCTGTAGTACTCTGCCCCCGCCCAGCCCTCACCTCTCCAGGCTGTAGTACTCTGCCCCCCCCCGCCTCGCCCAGCCCTCACCTCTCCAGGCTGTAGTACTCTGCCCCCGCCCAGCCCTCACCTCTCCAGGCTGTAGTACTCTGCCCCCCGCCCAGCCCTCACCTCTCCAGGCTGTAGTACTCTGACCCCCGCCCAGCACTCACCTCTCCAGGCTGTAGTACTCTGACCCCCCGCCTCGCCCAGCCCTCACCTCTCCAGGCTGTAGTACTCTGCCCCCGCCCAGCCCTCACCTCTCCAGGCTGTAGTACTCTGCCCCCGGCCCAGTACTCACCTCTCCAGGCTGTAGTACTCCAGCCACATGTTGGCGTACTTGGCGTTCCCTCTGGTCATGATGCTGTCCCAGAGCTCCCGGGCCTTCTGCATGTTATTGCACAGTCGAGCCTAAAATGCATCGGCTCAGTTAGAAAGGACTGAAGCCTGCTAACAGCACCCATCACAAAATACCCTGAGACAGACACGCGAGGTGAGCCCCTGGGACTGCCCGCGTGACCCCCAGGCCTCCCTCCAGTGCTGAAGGCTAAGGCCCACCACTCTGGCCTTTCTACTGTGACAAGGCACAAACCATCTCTCTCCGCCTCTTGCAAACCGCAAACAGTCCGGAACGAGATGCCAGACGCCAGCTTCTTTAGCCTGACTCTCCCTCAGTCTCGGTGTCTCACGGAGCCTGGTGTCCTTGGCCAGTAACGACAGCTTACTTCATGTTCTCATTACCTGGCCAAGGGGCCATCTCCTACAGCGAGTCTCCCGGGCCTGGAGGCCCTGTGTACTCCACTCCCCGGGCACCCGCTAACACGCTAGCACTCAGCATATACTCCTGATGCTCCCACAAATGTGCCAACGAACAAGCATAAGAAACAGCAACAAGTAGCTGGCATCTGCTGCACGCGGGCCAGCTGGAAGCTAATATTTTCACTAAGAGATAAACAAATGTACATCCAGCTATGTAGATAACACGAATTCTCATGATGCCTGCACCATTACCTGGGATTCACAGGATTAACATTATTAATATCAGTAACATGTTAATGTTTGATAGGTGGATGAAACTGACAGATTTATCAAAAACATTTACCTCGATCCTAGCCCAGTTCTGCATGATCACGCAGCTCGGATCTCCACTCTCACTGAAACCTTCAAGGAGGAAATTAGTTAGAATGAGAAGGACCCTGCAGACAGCAGCCTTGGGCTGAAAAGCTGCACGGACCGAGAACGGGCGCGGCAGCCGGCAGGGCAGGGCTGGGCAGACTTACGCTCCTCCACCTCCTGCTGCAGGTGCTCCAGCGCACGCGTGAACGTGGCCCGCAGCTCCTCCAGCTCCTGACTGGAGTCTGTCAGAAATGCCAGGGAGAGACCATGAAAACACAGCAGCCCGCCACTAACCTGCTGGGAGACCCCTACACACCCCGTCCTCAGTGGGAGACAGAAATAAGACCGCCAGCCCCTGCCCGCAGAGCAGGGAGAAAGCACAACGGAGGGCAGCGCTTGTGCTTGGTTATTTTTTTTTGGGGGGGGTGGGGACAGGGGAAGAGCAGAGCAGGGGATCCTGAAGGGGTTCAAAGATTTAAAAAAACACAGCAGTTCTACTTCAAGAACTATGTGAGGTACAGAAAAGGGACACAAGTGCAGAATGAGGGACTGTGCTGCAGTGCAGCAGGTGACGCTGCTGCCCGAGACACCGGCGTCCCACAGGAGCACCAACCAGCTGGAGCCTGGGCTGCTTCCTCTTGCAATCCAGCTCCCTGCACGTGCACCTGGGAAAGCAGCACCAACACTTCGGAGACCCAGGGTCCTGACTTTGGGGAGGGAACCAGTGGACGGGTGATTCTCTATCTCTGTCTCTCCCTCTAACTTTGCCTTTCAAACTAAATAAATATGAAAAAAAAAAAAAAAAAAAGAGTGAAAAATCAGAGGGAAGATAAAAGAAGCTGACCAGAGCAAGCAAAAGACATAAGGACCATTAACTCTCCTCTTTAGAATCTACACCACGACTTGTTAAAGATGTAGATGGGGGAGCCGGTGCTGTGGCGTAGCGGATAAAGGCGCTGCCTGCAGTGCCAGCATCCCTTATGGGCCCCAGTTCAGGTCCCAGCTGCTCCTCTTCTGATCCAGCTCTCTGCTATGGCCTGGGAAAGGAGTAGAAGATGGCCTAAGTCTTTGGATCTCTGTGCCCATATGGGAAACCTGGCTCCTGGCTTCAGATCGGCCCTGCTCCAGCCATTGCAGCCATCTGGGGAGTGAACCAGCGGATGGAAGACCTTTCTCTCTCTCTCTCTCTCTCTCTCTGCCTCTGCCTCTCTGTAACTCTCTGCCTTTCAAATAAATAAATAAATCTTAAAAAAAAAAAAAAATAGATGTAAACGGAAGAATTTCTGGGGAAGCAAAGTTATAAATGGCTGGTCTATACTCTTTATTCAAATTCAACATATCTGGGGAACTGGACCATCTCACCAAAAAAATGTGTTTTAAAACAAATCAGTTCACAAGTGAAACACACACAGCTACATACCTTGCTTGAAATCAACCCTCCTCCTCAGGTAATCGAGGTACGTCTGCCAAATCTCCACATAATCAGTGGCCTGGATGAAGCCCGCATTCAAAGCTTTCTCGAAGGTCACTGGAGTTGGAGAAAAATCAGGATTTGTTGCCAATTCACAAAGAAGCAAAACATAAAAGCTGTCAAACTCTACCAACGACAGCACACTACATGACTGTAAGAAACAGCAACACGCAAAACAGTGGAATGGGCTGGAGAGAAACGCTCAAGACAGAGGCCCCTACAGCACTGCAGAGTCGGGGTCCCAGAGGCCCCAGAGCACGGCACGGCCAGGGACCTCAGAAGTTCTATTCACTCCACAAGGGCCCGTACAGGGTTCCCAGCTCAAGTGAGTCTGGACAAAAGACCACAACTTCCTAGGATAGGACGGTGAATAGAGCATGGTTCAAGGCTCTTTGGAGTCAGTGCTGTGGCTAAATGGGTAAAGCCGCTGCCTGCAGTGTCAGCATCCCATAAGGGCGCTGGTTCGAGTCCTGGCTGCTTCATTTCCGATCCAGCTCTCTGCTATGGCCTGGGAGAGCAGCAGAAGATGGCCCAAGCCCTTGGACCTCTGCCACCCAAATGGGAGACCTGGAAGAAGCTCCTGGCTCCTGAACTGGCTCAGCTCTGGCCACTGCAGCCATCTGGGGAGTGAACCAGCAGATGGAAGACTTTCTCTCTCTGCCTCTCTCTAACTCTGCCTTTCAAATTAATTAATTAATTAATTAAAAAAAAAAAAAAAAACCTCTAAGAAGCCAAAAATACAAAGGGCTCAGCCACTTAGAGCCTCTTCTGCCATCAACACTCAACAGTCCACAGAAGACCCTGGGGAGCGCTGACTTAATGGCTGTGTCACAATCGTTTCTCACTTAGCACCCATCCCACAGAAACAGCCGTACCAGAAATCACTTGATGATCCACGCCATGTCTCTCCATGGCCAACAGGTACCGACTCCACAGGGCAACCGTCCAGGGGCAGTTTCTGACGGCACGGCTGTGCACGGACAGAACCAAATCCTTCACTTTCAGCTGCCGGTCCTGTGATAAAGAACCCCGGGGTTAGGAGACCCGTCTTAGTAGTAGACTTCGCCATCAACAAGACTTTGCCGGCACAACCAGGTGACAAGGGAAACTTCTTTCAAAGTGTCTCTCGTGACCTGGTTTCTTTAACGGAGAGACCACAGGGAGAGTGGAGAAGAGGAGAGGTGGAGGAGGGAAACAGCCTTGGGAGACATGAGCCAGGCCTAAGGTACGGAGCTCACCTGGGCCCTCATACACATAAGGGACCTTTTAGACACGCACTGACGTATGCAGCAGGGACAAAACATTTCTGCTTTAAAACATGGGAGGGGGGAAAAGTGTGGATACAGAAGGAGCCATGAACCCAGACGGAGCCTCACTGCAGGTGGCTGAGGGGTCCATGAGGGTTCATTTACTGAATGTCTGATGTTTACACTTTTCCATGAGACACAGCTGAAAGAAACACACTGATGTGTGACACATCCCTCAACACAGCCAGACTACAAGCGAGTCTTAGAGTCAGAGGTCGGTTTAAATTGCTTAAAGCACTAGGAGAACCCCCCAGGGGGGAGCTGGCCAAGAAGGGGAGGGGAGGATGGCGAAAGGGAAAGGCAGACACGGGCAGCGTGCAACCAACTCCTGATTCAACAGATTCTACATGACGGAAGACGAAGTAGCTTCAGGATAATGATCTTACTAGGTACTGACTGTAACGGATCCACAAGTCTGGGACGAGGCAGTTCTCAACCAGGGCACGCTCGAAGATCAGCTGAACGCGAGCGGGGTCACCAATTTTCATCTCAAAATCGATATATGCTTGATACTCGGCCAGTCTCGGAGCCTCTGCTTGCAGCTGGAGCACAGGGAAATGGCATTGAAGTGGAATTGAGTAAGCTGGTACCGTAGAGGCACAAAACATCTTTAATAAAAGCAACTGTTGGTCAGCCGGCTCCACCAAGCTGAGTAACACAGATCCTCACTCTGCCAGCTACCGCACCACAGCGTCTACACTGCCATGGGCCCGCTGAGAGGCTTCCCATCTGGCCCAAAGGGCCTCTGCACGGCAAGTTACAAAAGCTCCACAACCCTCTTCTAAATCCATTCCTAGGCCACAGGGGACTTAACTCGCCATCAATCAGGAACTGACTGGAACAGCAACACCTTTGCCCACGGCCACGGCCAATCCCCCTTCCAGAACACACGTCCCTTTCTCGGCCGACTAAGTACAGTGATGCCCCCAAGCGGGGACAAACAGGAGCCCCATGCCATTTCAGGTTCCGTTCCTGCAGGGTTCCAGGCAGGCAGAAGGTGGAGGCTGTGCCGAACGTTTACTGATCCACAGACACACAAGCAATCCTCTTCCTCAACCTGCTTTCTCATGAGCCACACGGCGCAGAAGGCCACAATCAAAGGGAATGAGAACTACACACAAACTGTTTGCATGTGAAAAAGAAGGGTGGGGGGGACACGGCAGGCTGCCAAAACGCACCTCCTCCAAACAGAGCCTCACTTACCAGTCGTGATGGCGAACTGTGCCACCGGATTAAATACATTAAAAAAAAAAAAAAAAAAAAACTTAAAAAAACCATCAACAAACTGGCAAAGAAACAGAAGTACTAAAGACAAAATCTAGGTGAAGGTGGCAAGCTACATAAAGGTAAGCTTTGGTTCCAAATACACTAAGAATCCGATCTTCACAACAATCCTCTACGGCAGGGCTCAATACTACCCCAACTTGGACTCGGGGAAACTGAGACATGGCAGGGTAAGAACGGGCCTGGGTCACAAAGCTGGCAAGCAAGTAGCAGAGCCAGGATCCACACCGAGAGCTCCACCCCCACAGTCAGCCCTGCGACCCACTGTGTCAAGAAACACACCAAATACAGCCAAGAAGCCCAAACCACAAACTGAGAAATTAAACACACCCACACGTGGGCCCGCTGCCACCCACGTCCAGAACATCAGCTAAGCCAACCAGCCGGAGAGACCGTAGCAAGAGTCAGATGGCTGAGCTCCCAACGGCAACAGCGGAAGGCAGAGCAGAGAACCTAATGGTCGGCTGGAATCCTCCGGCCTGGGAAAGCAACTCCCGAGCAGAGTGAAGAGCTGCGGACAGACCCAACCGGCGGCCTCCGCTCACAGCTGGTCCCCAGTGCAGGAGATGGGAGCCCCCTGGGACAGACCCAGCCGGCGGCTTCCGCTCGCAGCCGGTCCCCAGTACAGGAGACGGGAGGCCCCTGGGACAGACCCAGCTGGCGGCCTCCGCTCACAGCCGGTCCCCAGTGCAGGAGACGGGAGGCCCCTGGGACAGACCCAGCCGGCGGCCTCCGCTCACAGCCGGTCCCCAGTGCAGGAGACGGGAGGCCCCTGGGACAGACCCAGCCGGCGGCCTCCGCTCACAGCCGGTCCCCAGTGCAGGAGACGGGAGCCCCCTCAGACAGAAGAGCTAGGGCACAAGAAGGAAGGAGGGGCCCCGGAGAGGGAAGTGCAGGCACTCATTTCCCAAACGCTGACTGCAGACCTGGTCAAACACAGACACAGGGAAACAGGAGCACGTCTGAGCAATGCTAAGTGAAGTTTAAAAGTATTCGAGGGGCCAGCGCTGTGGCGCAGGTTAATACTCCGCTTGCAGTGCTGGCATCCCATAGGGGCACCGGTTCTAGTCCCGGCTGCTCCTCTTCCCATCCAGCTCTCCGCTATTGCCTGGGGAAGCAGTGGAAGACAGCCCAAGTGCTGGACCACTCCTGGCTTCAGATGGGTTCAGCTTCTGCCGCAGCGGCCACTTGGGGAGGGAACCAGAGGGTGGAAGACCTTTCTCTCTGTCCCTCTCTCTGTAACTCTACCTCTCAAATAAATAAATAAAATCTTTAAAAAAATAAAAAGTATTCTAAGAGCAAAAAGGGCAAAACGTCATTTACAAAATACAAAGTCTTCCAAGCAGTTCATGGAAAATGTGCATTATGAAGAAAACTACATACAGATTTAAAAATTTTTGAGCTACAACAAACTTTCAATTCCACTTTTCCACAAACGTTTGGAAGTACCCTCATATCATCAAAACAAAGTATCCAAAAGAACCTGTAAGTTAAGAATTTATCAAGTTTGGGAGTTAAAAAATGAATATATACCAAGAGCAACTAGAAAATAAAACTCTTTAAAGAGGTATCATTTACCTGGGTCCAGTGTTGTGGCACAGCTGGTCAAGCCTCCACCTGCAAAGCAGGCATCCCATATGTGCACTGGTTCAAGACCCAGGTGCTCTATTTTTTTTTTTAATTTGTTTATTTGAAAAGTCAAAGTTAGAGACAGAAGAAGCAGAGAGACAGAGACAGAGAGAGAGAGAGAGAGAGAGAAAGAGAGATTCCATGTCCCAGGTGGGCTGCTGGGGCCCAAGTACTTAGGCCATCTTCTGCTGCTTTTTTCCAGGCCATTCATTAGCAGAGAACTGGATAAAAGTGGAGCAGCCAGGATATGAACCAGCACCCATATGGATGCCAGTGTTGCAGGTGGCAGCTTCACCTGCTACACCATAACACCAAGTGCCTGGCTGTTCCTCTTCCTACCCAGCTCCCAGCTAATGCACCTGGGAAGGCAGTGGAAGATGAGCCAAATCCTTGAGGCCCTGCCATCCACGTGGGAAACCCAGATGCAGTTCCTGGCTCCTAGCTTCAGCCTGGTCCAGCCCCAACTGTTGCAGCCATTTAGGGAGAAACCAGCAGATGGAAGATCTCTGCGTCTCCCCCCTCTCTAATTCTGCCTTTCAAATAAACAAATCTTTAAATTAAAAAAGTATCATTTACAGTAAAAACCACTTCAAAATATATTTAAAATAAGTATCAAGTTTGGATACACTGTAAAATTATAAAGCTTTACAGAGCCTGAAGAGCAGAGACCAGCAAGCAGAAGATGGAAATTCTTCCCCAAACTGATCCATAGATTCAAAGCAATTCCAATCAAAGACAAGAGGTTTTGTTTTTGGGTTTCAAACAGAATCTTAAATAGCTGATTCTCAACCTGATGAAGAAGAGCGCCGAGGCTGGGGCAGGCACTGTGCTGCAGGTTAAGATGCTTCTTGAAATGCCTGCGTCCAATACCTAAGTGCCTGGCTATCGTGGGCATCTGGGGGATGAAACAAGTAGAAGACCTCTCTGTCTCTGTCTCTCAGTCTGCTTTTCAAATAAATCAATCTTTAAAAAAAAAAAAAAAAAAAAAAAAAAAAAACCCAAAGCCACGCTCTCACAAAGAGGAACAAGGTGGATGGGACTCATGGGATCCAAGATCAAAGTTTCTCACAAATCGAGTCCTTGTGCTGGTGCCATACAAACCAGGAGTGAGGCCAGCACAGAACAGACAGCTGACAACCCCTGGGCACTAACCCACGCCCCAGCGACTTCATTCCCAGCTACTCCAGAGAAACAGCTCTCACATGTACCAGGAGACAGAGACGAGGACGCTCTGTGCTCCTGGAGATAAGCCCACTTCCCGGCAAGAAGGACCCTGTGGTGAATACAGCTGGCGTCACAGCAGTGGCAACACACAAACTGCAACTATCCTTATCAACGTGAGCAAACCCCAAAACATGCTGAATGTTCACAAGAAATACAATGCACGACTTCATTATATAAAGGTTCCAAAGCAAGCAAAATCAACACAACGTATTAATTCAGGATACGCTTACTGGCTGTGAAATTATAAAGAAAGGCAAGGAAATGATTATCACAAAGTCAGGAAAGTGATTACCTCTCGCGAGAAGGAAGCAATTGGAGAGGGGCACATAGGAGACTTCTAAGGTACTGGCAATGTTCTATTTCTTAGCCTGGGTGGTGGGTACACGGACATTCACTTCATTATTATGATGTAAGCTGTACGGACACACTTATACACGCTACATTTCACAACAGTACAGGTTTTCAAGATAATGCAACTGAGGCTCAGGGAAATGCGTGGAGAGGGGAGTTGAGGACGAGAAGCCAACACTTACCAGCGCTTCCTCATAGGGTTTGTATTTCTCCAACTGCTGCAGCGCTTTGTGATAGCTCTGAATTACCGACTCCGGGATTGGGTCTTCCGACCATTCCTCGTACTCTGCAAACGTGGCCTCCATATCTACCGAGAGATGGATTCAGCCCCGTGGGTCTTGCCCTCGCATTGCACCAACCCAAACACAGACTGAGCCAGGAGACTCAGGTGCCACCAGCCCCTCCCTCATCTGTGGTCACGGCAGCTCTTCTGCTGAGCCGAGCTGGTCCTAGAATCCTTTCCACATCAACGTCCCAGGCACCTGTACCGGCTAATTAATCAAGAGTCAATGAACTTATCAGCACCACTTGACCTCACTTTTCATCATTAACTCATCTGACCCCCACACTGCCACAGCGCACTACCTAATGTGGCCCTCATTTGTCCAGGAAATTGAAGGCGAGGGCGAAGTCACTTGGCTACGGTTAAAGGCAGAGCAAGGCTCTGCACCCAGGTAGTCTGACTCAAGTTCACACTTGGGTCACCAGGTGAGGTTGTCGCTTACTGGTACTGAGACAAAATCAACGAGACACCTCAGTTCTGGCCTTTCCCGCATGTCACCTCATGATCCAATGTTGTCATTTTATCATTTGTTAAACTGAACCCAGATAAACCACAGAGTCCAAGGCAGTAACACCTGGGTCAAGTGAAGTGCCCTATAGGCTGCACAGCCACAGCCAGGGAACAGACAAGGCAAAGGTCCCCGACTCCTCCCACGTTCTGCAGCCCTCTGGGCGCTGAACACTCACTGAGGCGCGGCTTGCCAAAAATACACTTACCCCAAAACACGACTATTAACAACCCCAAGAAATTCAAATGCACGTACTTCCCATCACCAGTACTTTCAAACCTAACCACCCCACGTAAACTCTACTCTGTCACGGAAGTTAGTCCTACAGAACCCTTAGATGGTAAAGCCTCCCTCCGGCAGCTGCAGCCCACCTCCCTCCTTCCGATGGCATCGTCAAGTAGGGGCCTGTGCTCCTTACATCCCTCTTGGGCATGGACAGCTCAGAGCGCGTTCTCACGGAGGCCTTGTGCAGAGTGACAGTGTGCAGTGAGAATGAGGACAGCAGCCCTGCCTGCCCCACAGGCTGCTGGGAGGACCCGTGCCATGACACACTCTGAGACGCATCTGAACACACCAAGGGCTGGCTACTGCCAGGGCAGCGTCTCTTACCATAGAGCGGGATCGCCAGCTGTCGCCGGAAGAGACTGTGGACCTTGTCAAGCTGTGAATCAAAGGTTTGTTCCCGGTCAGAAGGGGAAAGGAAGCCAGCTATGGGCTAAAGAAGCAAATCAGTAGTAAATGACAAACTCTGGATCTTTCTACTTCAAAAAATATCTCAAAAAAATTTTCATTTCAAGCTCAAAAAAAAAAAAAAAACACCTGTCTATGACCTCTCATACATGAAGTATCCTGTGAAGGGTTGGGAAGGGCACAAAAATAAATGCTACCTTTGCCTCTCCAGTGTTTACGGTGAAGAGAGCAAAAACCACGTATGAGACGTATCCCAGTGACCGTGACGGGGCACACCCTAGGGATCACACACATGCAGCAGGCTAAGGGCCACGGCACCGCACAGAAGCTCGCTCTACACTGGCTTCAGGGGAGAGCTGCCATCAGACAGCCTGCTGGAGGAGTGAGCGTCTAGGATACGTCTGCAGGCTCCCAGTGGAAGAACAGTGGAGTAAAAGCAGTCTGGTGGCAAGTGCACACAGGAACGTTCTGGGGACACTGAGAGCGGAGTGCATGCAGGGATTCTGACAACAGAGTGACACCGATGTCAGACACAGAGGGGATGCCCTGGGCCTTATTCAGGGTAAGCTGAGGACCCGGCTGAAGACCAGGGCTACTTAACTAAGAACCACCTATCAGGGCTGGCGCTGTGGCACAGCGGGTTAAAGCCCCAGTGTGCAGTGCTGGCATCCCGTATGGACACCAGTTCTAGTCCCGGCTGCTCCACTTCCAATCCAGCTCTCTAATATGACCTGGGAAAGGAGTAGAAGATGACCCAAATCGTTGGACCCCTGCACCCACATGGGAGACCCGGAAGAAGCTCCTGGCTCCTGGCTTCAGATCAGCCCAGCTCTGGCCAGTGCGGCCATTTGGGGAGTGAACCAGCAGATGGAAGACATCTCTCTCTCTCTCTGCCTGTCTGTAACTCTGCCTTTCAAATAAATAAATAAATCTTTAAAAAAAAAAAAAAAAAAAAGAACCATCTATCTAATCAGAGAGCTCCTGTGTGTGCCAACAACTCGTGGTGCCACAAATCACGATCTAAAAGGCAGCCGTTAGAGTGTCAATTTGATGGGTCAACAACAGGAGTCACTGTGCACTTGATCCTCATGTGGGATCTCTGTCTTTAATGTGCTATACATTGTGATTTAATTCTGTAACTAGTACTCAAACAGTATGTTTCACTTTGTGTTTCTGTGTGGGTGCAAACTGTTGAAATCTTTACTTAATATATACTAAGTTGATCTTCTGTATATAAAGAGAATTGAAAATGAATCTTGATGTGAATGGAAGGGGAGAGGGAGCGGGAAAGGGGAGGGTTGCGGGTGGGAGGGAAGTTATGGGGGGGAAGCCATTGTAATCCATAAGCTGTACTTTGGAAATCTATATTCATTAAATAAAAGTTAAAAAATAAATAAAAGGCAGCCGTGCCAGGGCCAGACCTCCTAGCGGTTACAGCTGGATGTGCTACACATGTTTTCTGAGCGACATGTAGTTCTCTACATTCTCCTGAACTCTCTCAGTAAAGCAGTCTATTCTTAAACGTCGGAAAAAATCTGTGGCATCAACTGCTTCTAAGTCAGAGAAATCAGTCTTGCTCTTCCACAAAGGCCGATCACTTTGGTTTATTTTATTGTCCACCAGCTAAGGCTTGGGCAAAGACCATTTTGCTAACTGTGGACCCTAAGACTCACTTCCCACGTGTTTCAAGACTTCCAGGGCAGGTTACGCCCACCCCGAGGCAGGCCCGCCTCACTCACCCGAGCAGCTTCCATGATCGCACTCTCAAATTCTCGGTAGGCTTCCCACACGGCGAGGCCTTTGGTCACGTGTAAACCGACCGACGAGAGCGCCCTTTCAAACACAGAGCGGACTTTCTCAAGGCCACCTTTCTGACCGATGCCACCAACTGAGTACTGGCCGTACTCCAGCCAAATGTTAGGACCTAAAAATGAGACGTCTTCTATTAGTTTGGGTTGTAAAATACCCAAATACTCAAAGTGATGCCCACCAAAAATGTACGCATTCACACATCAGCAAGCACCCCGTGTCCCTATCCTGACACTGCAGCCTACAAGACCTATCTCACAAGTATGTTCTCACTGAGTGAGCGAGCACAGCACCAACAGTGATTGCCGAGCAAGTCTGCATTGTCACAATCAGAAATCTATTAAAACTGAAGGGACCCAGTAATGGACTGCAGTGACGAGAGCTACGAATCTGAGCCACCCTTCAGAACTTTCGAGACCTTGGCTTTTTTTACTTTGAAACCCTGACTGCCACATAAGCTTTCTAATCAGAGTGGAAGGACAAGCACTGCTGGGATCCGGCATGGGCATCCCCTAAAGGACAGTGTCAAGGGCACCCCCACCCCGCCCAGTGCTGGTGGGAAGTTGGGTTGGACCTTTGGGAGAGGGGTCCAGAGGGAGGTCCTCAGGTAGCTGGGGCCATGCCTCCCAAGACAGTTTTTACAAAAGCCTGAGTCCAGGCCAGCGCCGTGGCTCCACCTGCGGCACCGGCACACCGTGTTCTAGTCCCGGTGGGGGCACCGGATTCTGTCCCGGTTGCTCCTCTTCCAGGCCAGCTCTCTGCTGTGGCCAGGGAGGGCAGTGTAGGATGGCCCAGGTCCTTGGGCCCTGCACCCGCATGGGAGACCAGGAGAAGCACCTGGCTGCTGACTTTGGATCAGCACAGTGCACCAACCACAGTGGCCATGGGGGAGGGGGGGGTGAACCAACGGCAAAGGAAGACCTTTCTCTCTGTCTCTCTCACTGTCCACTCTGCCTGTCAAAAAAAAAAAAAAAAAAAAAAAAGCCTGAGTCTGGGCCCAGGCCCTCTCTCTCCCTGCTGTGTCTCTGGCTCCTGCCTCACTACCTGCTCTGCCACTGCCCTCCACCACCCTCACAGAGACCAAACCAAAGGGGCTGCCTAATCTTGGGCTTGAACCCCCAGAACTGTGAGCTACACAGCAAACGTTTTCTCTTTATAAAGTTAGCTGCCTCAGGTATTCTGCTGTAATCAAAGCTACAAGTACAAATCTTGCTACCAGAAATTTGTAGTTTAAGTCTCTTTTTAATGATGTTTCAACAAAAAGGAAGTAATTTCACTGCCTTATTTCTTTCAATTTAACTTTTTTGCATACTTCTGTGCCTTTAAGACTAACAAATTCAATTCTCTGATTGCATCAATTCTTCTGTGCATATTTTGCCTCTTAAGTCACTTTTCAAGAATTTGAAAACAACTGTGAAGACTATTATATTCTAAGCTTTAAAAAAGAAACACCAAGGAGTAAAGGCCAACGTGAAAGCAGCACACGCTTTCCTGAGGCTTGCTTCTCCACTGGGAACCTCGTTCTAAACCAGCCAACCTGCCTGCTCTCTGCTCTCACCCACCCACCCAGAGATGCCACACGGCTATAAAACAAAAACGGGAATGAGCTGGCTGCTGAAGGGAGGCTCCTGGTCTACGGCAAAGCTCCTCCCCTACAGAGGTTACCTTTCTAACAGATCACATCACGTTCCTCCCACGACACCATGGACACAGGGAGAAATGCTATGAAGTCCTATTTAAAGCCTTTATTCTTTAGAATGGTTTTAAAGGCACAGCGAAGTTGAGTGGAAGGTACAGAGACTTCCCTTATGCCTACCATCCCCACACACGAACCACTTCCCCCACCATCACCATCAACAGCCCCCACTGAAGCAGTACGTGTGTTACAATCAACAAACCCTGGCTGACACACCATCACTCAGAGTCTAGTTACTTGTGAGTTCCTCTTGGTGTTGTACACTCTATGGGTTTGGACAAATGGAGAGTGACGTGTACCCACATTACAGCACCACACTGAGTCAGTCCACTGCCCTAAAAGTCCTCTGGGCGCTGCCTGTTCACCCCTCAATCCCCAGCCTTCAACAACCCTCATCTTTCCACTGTCTCCCAGCTCTGCCTTTCCCAGACTGTCACACAGCTGAAGTCGTAGTGTGTAGTCCCTCAGACTGGCTGCTCAGCAACATGCAGCTACGTTTCATCCATTTTTTTAAAGATTTATTTATTTATTTGAAAGGCATAGATACCAAGAAGGAGAGAGAAAGATCTTCCATCCGTTGATTCATTCCCCAAATGGCTGCAACAGCCAGGGCTGGGCCAGGCCAAAGCCAGGAGCCAAGAGCTTGGTCCAGGTCTCCCACGTGGGTGCAGGGGCCCAAGCACTAGGGCCATATTCCACTGCTTTCCCAGGTGCATTAGCAGGGAGCTGGATCGGAAGTGGAGCAGCCGGGACTTGAACCAGCACCCATATGGGATGCCAGTACTGCAGGCAGAGGCTTAACCTACACCATAGTGCCAGCCCTTCTTCCATGTCTTTTTAGAAGTTTGGTAACTCATTTCTCTTCAGAACTAAATAATCCTCCATTGTATGGAGGTCCCAGTTTATCTGCCTATTCACCTCCCTGAGGTCATCCTGGTCACTCCCAAGTCTTGGCAATTATGAATACACCTGCTGTGAACATTCATGTGACAGTTTCTGGGTAGATGTACATTTTTAACTCTTCCTGGGTATAAACCAAGGAATGCAATTACTGAACGGCTGACCAGTACTTCTAAAAGCTGCCCATCTGTCTTCCCAACTGGCTACACCATTTTGCATTCCCACCAGTAATAAATGAGAATTTCTTGGGCTGGTGTTGTGGTACAGTGGGTTAAGGCAATGCTTGCAACACCAGCATCCTATTTGGAAGGACAGGTTTGAGTCCCGGCTGCTCCACTTCCAATCCAGCTGGCTGCTAATGCACATGAGAAGGCAGCAGACGACGGCTCAAGCGCCTGGGTCCCTGCCACCCACGGGAGACCAGGAGTTCCTGGCTTCTAGCCTCAGCTTAGCCCCTGCAGCACATGGGAAGACTTCTCTCTCTCTCTCTCTCTCGCTCTCGCTCTCTCTCGCTCTTTCAAAGAAATAAACCTTTCCTAGAGAAGCGAGAACCTCTGTTGTTGCACAGTCTCACCTGCCCAGACGCTGCCGGCATTCTGGACCCTGGCCACCCTACCACGTGCAGTGCTGATCTCGGTTCACTCTGAATGTCCCTGACCACACCACACGGAGCATCCCTTCACCTCTTACCTGGCAGCTACAGATCTTCTTGCGGAGCGCGTTCGGGTCTTTGGTCCATTTTAATCAGGCTGCTTTCTTATTAGGAGTCTACAATACTCCCCTACCAGACATGTCTTTTATAGATATTTTCCCCCCAATCTGTGGCTTCTCTTTATTCCTTTTTTTGTTTTGTCTTTAAGATTTATTTACTTATTGAAGTAAATTGAGTACAGCCAGTCCCCAGCCAAGGATGGTGTGCCTTGTGATTTTCGACCTTATGGTGACGTGAAAGCACTCAGTAGAAGCCAGACTCTGACTGCTGATCTGTTCTGGGGCTGGCAATGTGCAACACGATCCTCTCAAGTGATGCTGGGCGGCAGCAGCCACAGCTCCCGCCTGACCATGAAGGAAAACCCCCCACGCTCTGTGGCGTCCTCTGCACAGGACTTGGGGGGCTGGGGGGCTTTCATGCATCTCAACTGCTGCTGCTCTCACCTTACAGTTTGATCCTCTGCATATACACTCCCGCACTGCGGATGCTCCTCCCACTTTTATTTTAAAACCAAGTACCTGAAGACCACAGACAAACATACCTCCATCTTCCAGCTGCTAGACGACAGCTCTCTTCTGAGTCGCAACATCTCACAGAACTTGCACAGTCCACATGGCAGATGGATCTAGGTGTCACCACCAAACACCCCACGCCCACCCTCAACCGTAAACGAAGCCCGGGAACTCACAAATGTAATCCTTCACGGCTTTCTCGAAGAGGTCGTACACGTGCTCGCGGTCCAGGCCATCCAGGGCCATGCTGATCTCGTCGTGCAGCCACTCCAGCCAGAGCTCTAGGAGAACACACACCTCCTGCCTTACCGCCCCTCCCCACAGCGCACGCCGAAGCAGCCGCCTGACCAGGAGACCTCAGCACCCAGCAGCTACACCCATCTCACACAGCCTGGCCCAGCCCATACAAACTCAAGTCTCAACACCTATACCAAGGAGCCAGCATTGTGGCACAGCAGGTAAAGCCACCACCTGAAACACAAGCATCCAATAAGGGCACCAGTTCAAGTCCCAGCTGCTCCAGTTCTGATCTAACTCCCTGCTAATGAGCCTGGAAAACACCAGAAGATGGCCCAAGTGCTTGGGCCCCTGCACCTACATGAGACACCCCACCATTTAGGAAGTGAACCATCAGATGGAAAGTCTCTCTGTCTCTTCCTCTCTCTCTGTAACTCTTTCAAAATATATCTGTTTTTTGAAGATTTTATTTATTTATTTAACAGATAGAGTTATAGACAGTGAGAGAGAGAGACAGAGAGAAAGGTCTTCCTTCTGTTGGTTTACCCCCCAAATGGCCGCAACGGCTGGAGCTGAGCCAATCCAAAGCCAAGAGCCAGGAGCTTCTTCCTGGTCTCCGGTGCAGGTGCAGGGGCCCAAGCACTTGGGCCATCCTCCACTGCCTTCCCAGGCCACAGCAGAGAGCTGGACTGGAAGAGGAGCAACTGGAACTAAAACCGGCGCCCGTATGGGATGCCGGCAACCCAGGCGGAGGATTAACCTAGTGCCCCACGGCACCAGCCCCTCAAAATAAATATATCTTAAAACTACTCAGGGCCGCTGCTGCAGCATAGCAAATAAAGCTGTCACCTGCAGTGCTGGTATCCCACATGGGCACCAGTTCTAGTCCCGGCTGCTCCACTTTCAATCCAGCTCTCTGCTATGGCCTGGGAAAGCAGTAGGAGATGACCCAAGTCCTTGGGCCCCTGCACCCATGTGGGAGACCCAGAAAAAGCTCCTGGCTCCTGGCTTTGGATCGGCACAGCTCCAGTTGCTGCCAACTGGGGAGTGAACCAGGTGAAGACCTCTTTCTCTCTCTGCCTCTCCTTCACTCTCTGTGTAACTCTGACTTTCAAATAAATAAATAAATCTTTAAAAAAAAAAAAAAAAAACTATTCCAGGCAGGCATTTGGCGCAGCAAGTAAGACTGCTGGGGATGCCTGCATCCCAAATCAGAGTGCTGCGTTCGAGTCCCCACTGCACTTCTGTTTCCAGCTCCTGCGACGAGCACCCTGGGAGCAACAATGATGGCTCAGGTCCTTGGGCCCCTGCCACCCACACAGAGATGAGTTCCTGTCTCCTGGCTTTGGTGTGGTCCTACCCAACTGCTGCAGGTATCTGGGGAGTGAATCAGGAAATGGTACATCTCTATTTCTCCCCACCTTTCAAAACAAAATGGAAATAAACTTCTAAAGAACTCTCTCTAAAAGTTTAATTATAATATATTTGCAATTTCTGGCTCCAAGAGAATAGGTTAAATATAGAAACACTGGAATGGGGAAAAAAGAGAACGGGAGTAAAAGTTTAGTTCCATTAAAAAAATTCTGTCAGGGCAGGTGCTGTGGTGTAGCCGGTAAAGCCACTGCCTACAGTGCTGGCAGCCCATTTGGGCGCCGGTTCAAGTCCCACCTGCTCTACTTCAGATCTAGCTCTCTGCTATGGCCTGGGAAAGCAGTAGAAGATGGAGCAAGTCCTTGGGCTCCTGCACCCGCGTGGGAGACCTGGAAGAAGCTCCTGATCACCCAGCTCCAGCCATTGCGGTCATCTGGGAAGTGAACCAGTGAATCGAAGACCTCTCTCTCTCTCTCTGCCTTTCAAGTGATAATTAAATAAATCTTTAAAAAATAATTTGTCATAATGAGCACAAAGAAATCAGGATTCAAAATGTGCATGTATATTATATGATCCCAACTGTATCTTGCAAAACACTAAGATAACTCAGTGAACACAGCTGACTTGAAACGCTGAGTTCTCTTCCGTCCAAGGTGCTCTGTGCTGCAGACCTCCAGCAGGAGCACCCCGTCAGCACAGTGCTCCAGGCTCGGCTCCGAGATACGCGAGGCCGTACCTTCAGTCAGGGGGAAGATCTCGCTCATCTTCTGGCGAGCTGTCCGCACCCTGCTCAGCTCCCCCTCCAGCCGCAGCAGCCTGATCAGATCCACGTGGCAGTTATAGTCATAGACGTTGATGGAGAGCTAGAAGCAAAAGTAACGGAGGCTGAACTTAAAATGCTGCCCTCAAAGTGACAGCTTTGTGTCACCACTGGTGACGGCGCACCTACCTGCCAGGCTATACGGGAGAGCCACCGAAATGGCCACGCCCGCGATGCAACATTCACGCTCAAAGACGAAGACGGGGCAGGGGACGTGGGGCAGCAGCGAGGATGCCTCTTGGGACGCCTGCATCCCCTGTCTGGAGCTCCCGGGGTAGAGAGCCTGCTACCCTACTTCAATCCTGCTTCCCGCTAACGCAGCCCCCGGGGAGACAGCACATAACGGCCCAAGTACCTGGTCCTGTCACCCCCGGGGGACCCGCATAACGGCCCAAGTACCTGGTCCCTGTCACCCCCGGGGGAGACCCGCATAACGGCCCAAGTACCTGGTCCTGTCACCCCCGGGGGACCCGCATAACGGCCCAAGTACCTGGTCCCTGTCACCCCCGGGGAGACCCGCATAACGGCCCAAGTACCTGGTCCTGTCACCCCCGGGAGACCCGCATAACGGCCCAAGTACCTGGTCCTGTCACCCCCGGGGAGACCCGCATAACGGCCCAAGTACCTGGTCCTGTCACCCCCGGGAGACCCGCATAACGGCCCAAGTACCTGGTCCTGTCACCCCCGGGAGACCCGCATAACGGCCCAAGTACCTGGTCCTGTCACCCCCGGGGAGACCCGCATAACGGCCCAAGTACCTGGTCCTGTCACCCCCGGGAGACCCGCATAACGGCCCAAGTACCTGGTCCTGTCACCCCCGGGAGACCCGCATAACGGCCCAAGTACCTGGTCCTGTCACCCCCGGGGAGACCCGCATAACGGCCCAAGTACCTGGTCCTGTCACCCCCGGGGAGACCCGCATAACGGCCCAAGTACCTGGTCCTGTCACCCCCGGGGGACCCGCATAACGGCCCAAGTACCTGGTCCCTGTTACCCCTGGGGGAGACCCGCATAACGGCCCAAGTACCTGGTCCTGTCACCCCCGGGGAGACCCGCATAACGGCCCAAGTACCTGGTCCTGTCACCCCCGGGGGACCCGCATAACGGCCCAAGTACCTGGTCCCTGTTACCCCTGGGGGAGACCCGCATAACGGCCCAAGTACCTGGTCCCTGTCACCCCCGGGGAGACCCCCATAACGGCCCAAGTACCTGGGCCCCTGTCACCCCTGGGGGAGACCCGCATAACGGCCCAAGTACCTGGTCCTGTCACCCCCGGGGGACCCGCATAATGGCCCAAGTACCTGGTCCCTGTCACCCACGGGGGAGACCCGCATAACGGCCCAAGTACCTGGTCCTGTCACCCCCGGGGGACCCGCATAACGGCCCAAGTACCTGGTCCCTGTCACCCCCGGGGGAGACCCGCATAACGGCCCAAGTACCTGGTCCTGTCACCCCCGGGGGAGACCCACATAACAGCCCAAGTACCTGGTCCTGTCACCCCCGGGGGAGACCCGCATAAAGGCCCAAGTACCTAGTCCCTGTCACCCACAGGAGACCCCCATAACGGCCCAAGTACCTGGTCCCTGTCACCCATGGGGGAGACCCGCATAACGGCCCAAGTACCTGGTCCCTGTCGCCCACTGGGGAGACCCGCATAACGGCCCAAGTACCTGGTCCTGTCACCCACAGGGGAGACCCGAATTGAGTTCCTCACTGGTTTTGCCTGGCCCAGCCCCGGCTGTTGCAGCCACTTGGCAGCAAACAGCGAGCGGAAGATCTCTCTCCGCACTCCCCCACCATCTCTCTGTCTCTCCCTCTCTCTGCCTTTCAAATCAATAAATCTTTAAAAAAAATACAACTACATGCTTACTACAAGAAACTTGCTTCACATTTGAAAGCACAGACTGACAGTAAAACAGAAAAAGATATGCCACGTAAACATTAACTAAAAAGAAATTGAAGTGGCTGCATTAATATCACATCGGACAGACTTCAGAGCAAAGAATACTAGAGACAAAAAGGGACATTATGCAATGACAAAAGGATCAGGAAGATACAATGATCCAAAATGTGCCTGCACCACACAGGGCTCCCAAACACATGAAGAAAACCTGACGCGGCTCAAAGACGGCCCACCCACAGTGACGCCTAAAGCAGTGTCTAACACCCCCTTTTCAGCAGCTGACAGAACCACCAGACCGAAAGCCAGCAAGGGCACAGAAGAACTCGACCACACCGTCCACGGGCATGACCTAATCTATACACGTCCAGCACTCAACCAACAAGTGCATAAACCTTATATTTCTCAAGTGTCCATGGAACAGTCACTGAGCCCATAAAACAACCTCAACAAATCCAAAGGGAACGAAATCAGACAGGATACACTTTCTGACCACATGGAGACAAGTTAAAAACCAATCATTGGGGGGCTGGCGCTGTGGCACAGTGGGTTGACGCCCCGGCCTGGGACACCAGCATCCCATATGGGCGCCAGTTCAAGTCCCAGCTGCTCCACTTCCAATCCAGCTCTCTGCCATGGCCTGGGAAAGCAGCAGCAGGTGGCCCAGGTCCTTGGGCCCCTGCACTGGCATGGAGACCTGAAGGAAGCTCCTGGCTCCTGGCTTCAGATCAGCTCAGCTCTGGCTGTTGTGGCTATCTGAGGAGTTGAACCAGGGATGGAACACTTCTCACGCTCTCTCTCTGCCTCTGCCTGTCTCTGACTCTGCCTTTCAAATAAATAAATAAATAAATATTAAAAAAAAAAAAAAAGAATTAGCAAGGCCGACATTGTGGCATAGCAAGTAAAGTCACCACCTGCAACGCCAGCATCCCATAGGACAGCCTGGGTACCTGGGCCCCTGCACCCTCACGGGAGACCCAGAACAAGCTCCTGACTCCTGGCTTCAGATTGGCTCTCAGCTCCAGCCGTTGCAGCCATCTGGGGAGTGAACCAGCAGATGGAAGACCTTCGTCTCTGTCTCTACCTCTCTCAGTAACTGATTTTCAAGTAACTAAATCTTAAAAAATATAAATAAATAAAAACGACAGCCAACATCACTCTTAATGGTAAACAAACAAACCCAAATGCTTTCCACCTAAAATCAAGGGAAGGCAAGGAGTCCTCACTATTCTTGCTGAGCCCTGGCCTGGAAGTTCCAGCCTGTGCTGTAAGACAAACTAAAAATTAAAGGCATACAATCTGGAAAGGAAGGGTCCTGACTTGTGGATGACATGATTGTGTGAAAAATCCCAAGGAATCAATTTTACTAAAAACTCCAAGAATGAGTCAAGCAAGATGACAGAACATAAGACAAACATGCAAAACAACAACACGTGGAAACCAAAATTAAAAACACAATACCGCTTATAACCACACCCCAAAACTGAAATAGTTAGGTATAAGCTTAAAACATGCACGGAACCAGCATGCTGAAAAGTCACAGAAGGCGGAGGAAAGAAACCAAAGATCTGAAAAAACGCAGCAGTGTCCTACGGTCACGGATTGAAAGATTCAACACAGACAAGACATTCTCCCCAAACCGACGTAGAGGTTTAAGGAAACTCTTTCCAAAATCCCAGTAAGGCTTTCTGCAGACACAGATGAGTTTATCCTAAAATTTACAGGGACTGGCACAGGCCCTAAAAGAGCTAAGCATCATCTTGAAAAAGAAGAAAAAGTGGGAGATGACTCTACCTGATTCTACATTGCCGATGGTCAGTGCTGTGTGAAACCAGCAAAGACACACAGATCAACGGGTGGGAACAGAACCCAGGAACGGACGCCCACAGACAGGCCCTAGTAATTTTTGACAGAGGTGCAAAAGGAATTCAATGGAGAAAAAAAAAGGCCTTTTCAACAAATGATGCTCAACTGGGACCGGCACTGTGGCGCGGTGGGTTAACCCTCCGCCCGCCACACCGCATTCCACGTGACCACTGGTCAGGGTGCCAGGCGCTCCACCCCAGCCAGCTCCCTTGGAATGTGCCTGGGAAAGCAGCGGCAGACGGCTTGAGTGCTTCAGTCCTGTCCCCCACACAGGAAACCCGGATGGAGTTCCAGGTTTCTGGCTCAGCCTGGCCCAGCCCTGGCCATTGTGGCCATTTGGGGAGTGAGCCAGCAGATGGACAATCTCTCACTGGACTAGGTAAGGACACAGTGTTCCCAGTTCTGCCGACTGCCAGTCTGCTCTGGTTCTCATGTAGCTTTATTCCCACCCCGAGTTTCAAAATCAACTGTGAGGGGCGGGCGTTGACCCCAGCGGGTCCGGGCCTGGTCTGACATGACACTTTTGGTGCTGCCTTCAGTATCCCACTACTACAGACCTGGGGGGGGGGGGGGGGGCAGTGGGATGGCTCAGGTGACTGGATTCCTGCAGCCACCTCAGAGACCCGGACCGCATTCCCAAACCCCCGTTTTGTGGATATCTGGGGAGTGAACCAGTGGATTGGGAGTTCTTTCTCTGCCTCTTAAAAAAAAAAAAAAAAAAAAGACAGTCCTCCATCCCGGAGCACGCGAGGCTCTCTGCCAGCCGGCCTGGGTGAGCGAGAGGCGGGGGACAGCCCCCCAGTGACGGTGGAACAGCAGCAATGCCGTGTGTGGGCCAGCAGCAGGAACGGGCACGAAGTTCGCTACAGCGGGACCTGCTCTAAGGTGGTCCGATTAGAGAAGACACTCTGTAAGGAAGTGTGTCGGAAACTCCGTGTGTCACACGCCTCCTGAGACACACCGAGAGCAGACAGTGCCGCGTAGCGCCCTCAGCACTGGCAAATGCGCACCTTCAGGCTGGCCTGCGCCGGTCCCGGGGCTCCATCAGACACAGAGGAGGCAGCCCAGGCACAAAACGATCTGCTAAGTGGGGAAAAGGTGCCACGCCCACCTGTGCCTACAAACGGCACAGAAGCCAGGGAGGAAGGGAGGGAGATGGGGCAGGCTTTTACACAGCACCTACTGTGTGCCACACTGGGCCAGGAGCTACATGCACACTGCGTCACTTCGGGCCACGGCCGTCCTGTGAGGGAGGCCCTAGCCCTGCCTTCAATCGACCAACCATAATGTCCCGGGCTCAGACAGCTGAAACCACTCGTGCCAGGTCCTCACTACCGGGTGCGAGCTTGGTTCACACGTGGCTGCAAAGCCACCACCCCGGAGCCCTTCGGAGAAATCAGCTCAGGGCATCTGAGACTCCACTTCTAGATCTCTGCTTCTGTTCACAGCAGGTACCACAGTAAATAGCAGTTTTCAGGGCTGATGCTGTGGCGCAGTGGGTAAAGCTGCCGCCTGCAATGCCAGCATCCCATGTGGGTGTAGTTCTAGACCCGGCTGCTCCACTTTTGATCCAGCTCCCTACTGATTGCCTGGGAAAGCAGTGGAGGATGGCTCAAGTGGTTGGGCCCCCAGACCCACATGGGAGACCCAGAAGAGGCTCCTGGCTCCTGGCTTCGGATCAGCCCAGCTCTGGCCATTGCAGCCATTTAGGGAGTGAACCAATGGACAGAAGACCTCCCTCCACCCCACCCCTGCCTCTCCATAACTCTGTCTTTAAAAAAAATAAACCTTTTTTTAAAAATAGCAGCTTTAAGGCCGGCGCCGTGGCTTAACAGGCTAATCCTCCACCTTGTGGCGCCGGCACATGGGGTTCTAGTCCCGGTTGGGGCGCCGGATTCTATCCTGGTTGCTCCTCTTCCAGGCCAGCTCTCTGCTATGGCCCGGGAAGGCAGTGGAGGATGGCCCAAGTCCTTGGGCCCTGCACCCGCATGGGAGACCAGGAGAAGCACCTGGCTCCTGCCTTCGGATCAGCGAGATGCGCCGGCCACAGCAGCCATTGGAGGGTGAACCAACGGCAAAAAGGAAGACCTTTCTCTCTGTCTCTCTCTCTCTCACTATCCACTCTGTCAAAAAAAAAAAAAAAAAAAATAGCAGCTTTCATAAAATACACTCAGGGAGGAGATCCAGAACTCACAAGCAGAGCCAGGCCAAGTGCTAACGGGTCTATCTCAGCTACCGGTAATTACGGCCCCAACAGCAAGGCAGCTAGGAAAACGAGGGGCCGGGGCATCAGAATGAGGAAGGGGAGAGGGTTGGAAAAACTGGCAAAGTTCATTTCCAAAGCCCAGGACAAAGATAGGGCCGAAGGCTCAGCTCAGACCACCTGCCAGGCCCCAGCTTGTGGGCCTTCCACACCCACCCTGAGCGGTCAGGCCGGATGGGCAACCGCTGGGCACCAGCAACAGGAGGCCTGGCCCCTGACCCCTCCTCCGCCCCAGGGAGCGGAGCAGCCTCGGCCCTGGTGTCAAGGCGCCCCTTCCTGCTAAAACAGGGGGCCCCCCCGCCGCCCCAGCTAGTGGAGGAGTGCAGCAAAGCACCAGGGCCAGCAGTCGGAGGGCGGGAACACAGCCCGGGGTTGGCCGCACCAGACACCTGCGCTTCCGCATACCAAAACCAGTGGCCGTTCCTACTGACCAGAAATGGAGCTACTGGTTCCTCTGGGAACAGCTCCAGAGCACGGATCGCACTGCTATTCAGTGCTTAACAAAAACATCAGTGCGAGGGAGGCATCCCAACAAAGTGACCCCAGGCGGGGCTGAGTGAGAACCTGGGTGAGCAGCCTCACACCCCCGAGCCGGCCAGGGTCCAAACCCCACTCTGAGCGACTTGGAGCAAAGCCTCGGCTTCTTCCCCAGGAAACCAGACAGCGCTGCATCGCCTCGCTGGCGCCCCACGCTCTCCACCCCGCCCGGGGCCCCCAGTTGGGTTTGCCCAGCCGGACGCCCCAGCAGAAGCTCGGAGGGAGGGGAAAGGTTAGCGTACTGCTTCCCCCATCCCAACCTCTGCTGTGACACTGGGCGTGCAGCCGCCGACCGAAGCTCTCAGCAGATCTCGGGAGCTCTTTGCACACACCCATCGACGGGACCGGTCACTCCCTACACCCCCTCGGGCCTGGACACAACGTTTCCCAACCGGCAGCCGGGGCAGCCGGGGCCCAGGGGCGTTCAGCAATCCGCCCAAGCTACCAAAAGCGGGGCAAACCTCTCTCCCCCTTTCCGCGCCCGCGACCACCGTCTCCGCCGCTATCTTCCCTCCCACGCTGCGCTGGACCCCCGTTACCATGCCCACAGGAAAAGGACTCCATCCTAACACGACCCAACTTTAACCGGGCGGCCCGACCCGTCCTCGGCCTCCGGGGTGAAGCGGGGCTAGCACCGCTCCCGCCACCGAGCCTCCACCGGGCAACGCCTGCGAAGCACCGGGGCCGCAGGCGGCGATGCAGGACCCAGCTGCGGGGATGCCCGGCGCGGCGGCCGGCCGGCTTTCGCGACCGCGGGGCGGGCCGGGGCCCCGGAGCGAGGGCCCACCTGCTCCTCCAGCCGCTCGATCTCCAGCTGGTTCTTCTCGTCCTCTTCGTCGTACTCCCATTCGTACTCCCCCGGGGAGCTCTCCGCCGAGGAGGCCATGGCGTACTCCTCATCCCCATCGCTCTCGCTCATGCCCTCCTCTTGCGGCTGGTCCCACCCTGGCCCCATGGTCTTGGACGTCGCAGCGGCCACAGCCCGCGACAACACCTTCCTCCTCGTCCTGGCCGCCTTGACCTCATCCTCCTCTCCCTCGGCCTGGGGCCCGGCCTGGGGCTCAGCCTCGGGTTCCGAAGCCGAGGATGCAGCCGCCGTCGCCATCTTGCGCTTCAGGGACTCCCGGGTCTTCCCTCGGCCGCCGAAGACCCGGCTGAGGGCGAGGCTGCCCGCGGCGCGCGCCTGACCAAAACCCCCGCTTTCCTGCCACCGAAAGGGAAACTGGGGGCCTCAGAGGACAAGGAAACAGACCAAAGTACGCAGTTCGTATTATTTTAATATACTTTCAGAAACCTCCGTCGGAGAAAAGGCTCCTTAACAGGGCCTGTCTTCCGGCACAACTCCGGACAGAAGCTGGGTCCTGGGACAGGAAGTGGCGGCCATAGAGGAAGTCGTGGAGCGAGCGTGGTGTCCGCAGTGACGGGCGTGGCGCCATCTTGAGAAGGTCAAAGGGTTCCGTAAATAAATGGTTTCTTAAAGCCTAGCCGGACTCGGAGCGGAGCTCGGTCTCCCAGCAGCTGGGGCTCCAACGCTGAGAAAACAAATCCTCCGGGAAGGACCGACTGCTCCATTCGCGGAACAAACTCGCTCCGCTAAGGGAGCCGCCCTTGCTGTGCGCTGCCCGTACCTGGTCCGCGGTCAGTGTTTGCATTTTCCGGTTTTATCGCATCGCCGTATGCAGGCCAGCACTGCCGGAGTCCAGGGACAAGCGTGTCCTTAGCGGCTCCGCCATGCCTGTCCTGTGCTGTGAGATCGCAGCGGACACAGTCCGCACAGTTGTGGACAACCAGGGTTGGTGCTGGACTCCTCCTTCACGAAGGTTCGCATTTATGATAGGGAAGTGTCGGGGTGTGCGTGTGTGTGTGCGCGCGTGTGTGTGCCTGTGTGTACGTGTGTGCCTGTGTGCGTGCCTGTGTGCCTGTGTGTGCATGTGCCTGTGTGTGTGCGTGTGTGTGCCTGTGTGTGTACGTGTGTGCCTGTGTGTATGCGTGTGCCTCTGTGTGTGCCTGTGCCTATGTGTGCCTGTGTGTGTGTGCGTGACTGTGTTGTGTGCCTGTGCCTATGTGTGCGTGTGTGTGCGTGTGCCTGTGCGTGTGCCTGTGCCTATGTGTGCCTGTGTGTGTGTGACTGTGTGTGTGTGCCCGTGCCTATGTGTGCCTGTGTGTGCCTATGTGTGTATGCGTGTGCCTGTGTGTGTGCCTGTGTGTGCCTGTGTGCATGTGTGCCTATGCCTATGTGTGCCTGTGTGCGCGTGACTGTGCGTGTGTGCCTGTGCCTGTGTGCCTGCCTGTGTGTGTGCCTGTGCCTGCCTGCGTGTGTCTGTGTGTGTGTCTGTGTGCCTGTGTGTGTGTCTATGTGTGCGTGCGTGTGTGTGTGCCTATGTGTGTGTGCCTGTGTGTGTGCCTGTGTGTGCCTGTGTGTGCCTGTGTGTGCCTGCGCCTGTGCCTTCATTCACTGCCTTCCTCCCTCACTGCCGGGCGTCACGACCAGGACGGTGGTCTGCCCCCGCGCACACCCTCCTGTGCAGCGCCGGCACCTGGCTGTCCTAGGACGGCCGCGGGCTGTGCTCAGTGAACTGGCACCGCCGCCTAGGCGGAACCCGCAGGGGTCACCAATGGCCCCCACCGGGCCTAGGGCTCCGCCGCGGCGCACTGCGAGGCTGTACCGAGGCTGTACCGGGTCCGCCTCCAGAACGCGGCCTTGACCCTCGCCCCGACCGCCCCGGCCTCCCCAGACCCCAACGCCGCAGCAGGCCCTCCCGCGCTCCCCGCGCCCCGCCCCGAGGGGCGTGGCCAAGGCGAGGCCAGAGCGCGGGCTGCGCACGGAGTGGGCGGGCGCGCTGACGTCAGCCCGGCGCGCACGCCGCCCCGCCCCTCGGCGTCGCTCTGGGGCGGGCCAGGGGCTAGCCGGCAAGATGGCGGCGGCTGGAGCTGGGCGCCTCCGGAGAGCGGCGTCGGCGCTGCTGCTGCGGAGCCCGCGCCTGCCCGCCCGGGAGCTGTCCGCTCCGGCCCGGCTCTATCACAAGAAGGTAGGGGCGAGCCTAGGGGTGCGCGAGCGGCCGAGGGCACCCAGGCGTCCCCGGGCCCCAGCAGACGGCAGGTGGAAGTGGCCGTCGGCGCCCGCTCCTCCGCCCCCTTCCCCTCGCTGCGCGGCGGCTCCCGGTTGCTTCCCCTCCGTTGCCCACTGGGCGGGGATCCTTGGCCTTCCGAGCGGAGGACACACAGCCCGGCGCGGGCTCGGGCCACTGCCCGGGCCAGCTGACCTTGGGCCCGTCGCCGCCGCCCTCCGGCCCTGTTCCCGCGGCCCCCACGCGCACACACACACACGCAGTCACTCGGAACGACGCCCGGAGTCCGGAGTACACGTGGTTCTCTCGGGAGGCCTCAGCGTGGGCCGGGGGCCGAGGGCCGGGGTGCTGGCTGCTTCGTGGGTTCGGGGCTCGCGGGTGGCATTTTGTTGACATTTTGTGCAGAAGGGACGCGGGCTCGCGCTAGGGGGCGCGGCTGCTCCGGGTGATGCCTTGCCCGGCGCTGTTTTGTTTATTATTATTTTAGCAGACAGACGCACCCCTCCGGTAGATAGCATTGGGCCTTCTGCCGCGGCCCCCGGGGAGGCTTCCGAGACAGCCGTGAGTGGTTGTTTTTACGGTTTTGAAATGGTGATCCTTCTCCTTGGAGAGTGGATATTATTGGGGGATGAGCAGAGAGTGCCCGAGCCCAGATCTGGTGATGTCGCTGGGGAAGAGGAGCCTGCGACACAGAGGGCCCTCGTCGATGCGAATGTAGGCTCTCTCCCCCATGGGAGACGTGTTCAGTGGGCGCCTGCCCGGGGCGGGGTGCGACGTCATGGGGTGAACGTGGCGATTTCCCGGCTTTCTCATTTCAGGTTGTGGATCACTATGAAAATCCCAGAAATGTGGGGTCCCTTGACAAGACGTCCAAAAATGTCGGCACTGGCCTCGTGGGGGCCCCCGCTTGTGGGGATGTCATGAAGTTACAGGTAGGGATCTGGACAGGCCGGGCAGCTCCCCGCTCTGGCCTTGTTCCGTTTGATTCCGGGGTGGGACCCTGTCATAACAGATTAGGGCAGGGACTCCGTCCTGCTCCTGCTGTCCTGCAATGCAGATCTTTTCTGGAGGAGGGAGCTGACTTCACGGTCCACCTCGCTGTGTCAGCTTAGACGCCAGGTTAGCCAGCTGGAAGGGTCTGTGAATTTTGCTGATCCATGGGAAACTGTGTGCCCAGGTTGGAAGCGTCCTGAAGGCCACCGCTGGCACTTGGGTAACAGCAGCTGTGCCCTGGACCTCCGTCCTCGTGGGCTGGGAAGCCCACCAGAGACCTCACACGCCTAGGAACACAGAGACAGGGCAGGAGGGGGCCACTCCGTGCAGTGGGTGCCCACGGGAGACTCGCACTGGAGACCCTCGCCCCAGCAGCATTGGGCCGACTTCCTCCCAGCCCCGAGCAGGCCGGGGCGGCAGCGAGGCCTGGGCACCGGCCCCTGCAGCTCTTGCATCATCCCTGGTCTCTGAAGCAGGTGCCCAGCACCTTCGCTCGCAGCGTGGACGCCCGGAGCTCTGGGGGAGACCCCGGGAGTCACCACTTCACTCTTTCCTCTAGATTCAGGTGGATGAGAAGGGGAAGATCGTGGACGCCCGGTTTAAGACATTCGGCTGTGGCTCTGCGATCGCCTCCAGCTCCTTAGCCACTGAGTGGGTGAAAGGGAAGACGGTAAGGCCGGGGCTCCTCGGCCCTCCGGCAGCACCGCCCGCAGCCTGCCTCTCGGAGCGGGAGGGGCGAGTGTGGCCGAGAGGAACAACACGTCGCGAGATCGTTCGCAAATCTTACCTGTATAGTGTTATTTCAGTCCCCCCTCCCTAACTGTTGACCCCAGCCTGCTCCACATTTTGTCTGGCGGTGTTTGGATGTTTTGTTGTTGATCACCTTTCCCTGGGGGTTTGGGTGCTGTATCGGCTGTCAACATCACTGTAGCAAAAAAAAAATCAGGACTGGCTACTTAGGAAGAGAGGAGAGGTTGATTTTGCCTCCAGTCTGCAGATCCACGTCCAGGGCCGGGCAGCCCCACGGGGCCAGCCGCGTGGTGAGGCAGGAGCAGGCCAGTGGTGCTCGGAGGCCACCTCACACTGGAGCCGGAAAGCAGAGGGAGTGGCTGGGCCAGCTGGGCTTTTGCTGCCGACCCTCGTGAGCACCACCTCCAGGGCACGGCCACAGGGACCCAAGGGCCTCCCGCTGGTGCCACCGCCTAAGCCCCATAGCGGCAGGAAGCTCCCACCCCTTGGTACCCTTAACTTAGAGCTCTGGGGTTAAGGTCCTGCGCCGGTTCCGACCAGGCATTCCCACTGTGGCAGGCAGCGTGTGTTCGTGCACGTGTTCGCCTGCTCTGCCGAGACCGCTGAGACGCTGGCCTTCCCTGGGGCCACATTCCCGTGGTTGCCCACAAGGCTGCCGAGGCCCAGGGCAGTGGGCTGGGTGGTTGCTTTTGCTCTGTTGTGTTTCTGGGAGGCCTGCAGTCAGCTCACATAAACTTGTGAAATAAACTCACCTGCTTTGAAAGGAGTAAGGACTCAAAACACGGGGGTGAGGGCAGAGTCAGCCCCGGGAGCAGGGGTGTTGTGGCTGCCGCAGGCTTCTGGGGAGAGGTGAGGAGGGCAGGCGCACCTCCTCCCTCCTCTCTGCAAAGCCCCCTTCCCCAGCAGCTGCAGCGGGGGGAGGGCCCCCGTCACCCTGACAACCTCTCGGAAGCCAGCCTGCAGGGACACAGACCAGGGAAATGAGTCTTAGGAGCAGTCATGGAGTGCTGGCCAGGCCACGTGCCACCTGCAGCCCGTGGCCCGGCCTCAGCTGGCAAACTCCGTTGGCGAAGGGAGCACTCCCTGACCTGTCTGGCATTGCATGGCCCCCATGTTATTTGTCAGCAGTGACTCTCGGGGATAGCACTGAGACAAGGCCCCTGGGCTCGGGGACCTGGCCATTAGCAGGCTCCGAGCTGTGAGCGAAAAGCGGGCACAGGCCTTTCTTTAACTTGAGATTCCACCCCCTCCCCCAACCACCAGGGTTCCCAAGGCACTGGGGCTGTGTTCCCCCAGGCAAGCTCCTGCCCACCTCACATGGTGCCCGGGGCTGCCCCTGGGGAGCAGGGGGGAGTCCTGCAGGCAGAGGGGTTGTCTGCAGAGAGCTCTCGGCCCTGGGCCTGCAAAACCAGCAAAGAAAACCAAAAGAAAAGGCAGACCCCTGTTGCTGTCTCACACAGGCCCCTAAGAGGCTTCTCACGGATTCTGCTCCTGGCAGAATCCCGGGGACTTGGCCGCCCTGGCGAACTGTGGCCAGGCAGGGCAGGTGTGTGTACTTTGTCCTTGAGAGCCCCAGGTGCAGGAGTCCTGAGAACTGAGTTACTAAACAGTGTGTGTGCGTGTGTGCATGTCTGTGTGTATCTGTGTGTGTGTCTGTGTGTGTCTGTATCTGTGTGTGTGTATGTGTGTGTCTGTGTGTGCTGTCCCCCACCCGGCCTGTGTCAGGCCACCTGGCCCGCCTCTTACTCGTGGGCCCTTGCGTCACCCAGCCTCACTAAACCTATGCATCTCCCTTGTGCCTGTCAGGTGGAGGAAGCCTTGACCATCAAAAACACAGACATCGCCAAGGAGCTCTGCCTCCCCCCCGTGAAACTGCACTGCTCCAGTAAGTTTCTGCCTGCGGCGTCAGCCACGGGGCGCTTGGCTCTGACGTCAGCCCGCCTGCGGGAGAGCAGTGAGCGCCCTTTTGTGCCCGTGGTCTCACAGCTGGGAGCTGCCGTGTGCTGGCAGTGTCCCGAGCCCTCCATGGATGTCGTTTCTAGACCTTGAGGACACCCTCAGGTCCACAGCGGGAGCCATCACTTCTGTCCACTGCTTACTCCTCTGATGGCTACAACAGCCGGGTCTCCCACATGGGTGGCAGGGGCCCAAACACTTGGGCCATCTCCTGCTACTTTTCCCAGGCCATTAGCAGGGAGCTGGATCGGAAGTAGAGCAGCCGGGACTCAAACTGGCAACCATATGGGGCGCTGGCGTCACAGGCAGCAGCTTTACCCACTACGCCGCAAGGCCAGCCCCGGGCCTTGATTACAGAATCTTTGCTGTCCCCTGCCAGCTCATATCGTAGCTCAGTTAGGACCAGCAGAGAACACTGGGCTCTTGCCGGCGTCCTGCTCCCTGAGTCTCTGGTCTCTTCCGGGCAGACGCTGTTCCTGCCGGGGCCTGCGTCTGTGGAGTGACGGAGCCTGGTTGAGCAGTGCCCGCCGTGCACCGTGCTAGGGGAAAGCCGCGTGCCCTGACCCGCGCCCCTGCTGTCTGGGGTCTGCGTGTTAGATCGAACGCTTTCCCCAGCCTCTCTTAACTCCCCGGGGAAAGAGGGATGAGAAACAGTGCCCTAGCACGCTGCGGGTCCCGAGCTCACGAGCTGAAAGTGGAGAGCCAGCCTCTCGCCTGTCTAACACTCGGGAGAGCCTGGGGCGCGGGGGCACCCGCCGCCCTCAGGCAGCTCACTGGGACTCGGCTCCCTCCGCCTGAGCTGGGCTCTCGCGTACCGCGGGGAGGCCGTGGCTTGGAGACAGCTTCGCCAGCTGCAGAAAACCCTTGCCCCTGTTTTAGCCACTCAGGTGCGGGGACCTTTAGCGGATGCTCTTGTTTGCTTGCTTTCGGCTGTCGTCCCGGCTTTCTCAATGTTCCCCTCGGCCTTATGCTTAACACTGACTCCTAAGCAGAAGTTTCCAAACGTGGAGCCCCCAGAGGGCGAGGTGGCAGGCGGCAGCCCCTCCCCAGGTCAAGCCGCCCCGAGTCAGGCCGGCCGGCTCCGAGCACTGCTGGACAGGAGCCACCCTGTGTCACACCCCTGCTATATGTGAGACGCCTGCTCCGAGTCCCCACGCTTTTGCAAGAAGAGCGTGCGTGTCCCCGTCTCCCAGGGGAGGAGGTGGGTTCCAGGCTGTGTGCAGAGCCGCCTGCGAGAGTCGCCCCCAGGAAGCAGCTGCCGCGCAGCCAGGTGCCCCGGCCTCCCCGGGCTCCCGCCAGTCCCGTTCCGGAGCCCATTTCCCTAGTGTCGAGACTAAGGCTGTTTCCGTCCGTTCCTCCTAGTGCTGGCCGAGGACGCCATCAAAGCCGCGCTGGCGGACTACAAGCTGAAGCAGGAGCCCAAGAAAGGCGAGGCGGAGAAGTGAGGCCGAGGCCGAGGCCTCGGCAGGGCCGCCCGCGGCTCGCCCACCTGCACTGCGCTCCCCTGGGCTGCCACGTAGAAGACCGCGACACGCACACTGCCTGCTGTTCACCGGCGGCTCTGACGCCAGCTCAATACACAGTGTCCTTGTTCGGAATCCGTGGTTTCTTTAAGCCCGCCTTTCTCGCCTTAACAAGCTCATGTCTGTTTTGAATTGTGTGTGTGCCTCAGAGCTGAAACCAGTCACGGAGCCTCGCGTTCTGGCCGCGAAGTTCATAAATATCTCCTGTCGCCGAGCCTGCACCCCTAGGATGCCTTAGTCTCTGTCTGAGGGAGCCAGTGATTGTCCATAGAGTCGCTGTGTATATGTGAGTGTGTGTTGTAATAAATAAAAGGTCGCAAGGCCCCAGCTTCCCATCAGCCTTGTCTCAGATCCCGTGCGTGATGACGTCACACCTCTCCAAGCACACAGGGCCACGGAGGTCACGGCCAGACGATTTTTCACGCCCCGCGCTTCGTGGAACAAGGGGGAAGGGAGCCGGTCGGTGGGCTGGGCCAGACAAGGCGCTGAGGAGTCCGAGTGTTGCAGTTCGTGTGAGGATTCCACTTGTTTGTGAGACCTGAAACCCGTCGGACAAGGCCTGAAGCCACGCACCAAACTCGGAAGGAGCAATGGGAAGTGAGTTGGAATGCAGGCTCCTAGGCCCTGGGGCGGGACCTGTGCCACGTCCGTGGCCTGCCCTCTGGGGAGAGGCGCGTGGTTGGTTAGGGTCTGTCCCTGCGCAGTGCACACCCGAGGTCTGAAGCCAGTCACCCCACTGCGGCGTCAGCCACCGATTCCCGAGGGCCGCCCCTCGGCCCGTCCGCACAGCACGGCGCCGACACGCACACCCCGGAGCTTTCCAGAAAAAGCCTGACGCTGCGGTGAGACGACCACAGCCTTGAATCTGCAACTTCCAGACAGGCGTGAGCATGTTCACCAGTGCTGGTGCTCGGCGCAGGCGCAGGCGGCTGCCTTTTAAACACGCCTTTGTTTAAAAACTGCCCTGGGCGCTCTGGTGGAGGGCACAGAACTTCAAAGCCTGCACAGCTCTCAAATTAGAGCCCGGGCAGAACCCTGCAAGTGGGCGCTGTGGCCTGTTCTGTTTACTGCCCGGCCCTCCGGGCTCGGCTGCCCTCTCCCTGCGGTGTCACCGCGATCCCCACCCACACACACTTTTGTCTTTTTTTTTTTTCTTATAATGAGACGGTTCTGTTCCAGTTAGCATCCTCTGGGAGTCGAAAGTGAATCCTGCCTTTCACAAGTGGCTCGGCAGCAGCCGGAACAGGCCCACCAGAGCAGCCCCAACCTCAGGCTACAAAGACTTTGTTTATTATAGAGACGCGCCCTTACGCGGACGGGTCCAGTTCTGGCCACACGAGGGCCTCGTGTGCCCTGTATTGAGTTCAAGTCCAGGGGTTTTGCGGCCTCCCAGCAGGGTCTCAGCATCACTACCTTGCTCCCATCTGCACACACTCAACAGCCCACTGAGCTGAACGTCCTTGTTCCCGTCAAGGACGCTGGCTGCCAAGGCCACCTCACGCGAGCCTGCTGGCCCGGGATGAGCCGCTCAGAGCCCGGGCTGCCCCCTGCTGCCCTAGGATTCCAGCTGAGCTCAGAGCCCATCCGTGCCTGGGACCTTCACCGGGAGAAAGTGAAGCGACCCAGGGCAGGCCCCGGGCTGGCAAGCGCCACGGCCCTCCCCGTCAGCCTCACCCTGGCTGCACCACAGTCATCCAGGAGCCCCATCAAATCCCAGTGTCCCAAGAAATGCCACGCTCTGGACCCGGGGCCTGGGCACTGGTCAGTGCACAGAGCACACACACCCCGGCCGAGCCTCAAGTCCCTGGGTGCAGCCATGGGTGCCAACCATGGGGGAGAGCTGTGCACCTTGCAAAGCCATTCGCTAAAATCCTTTCAGGGGATCCTCAGTCCCAGGAGAAAGGGGCACCGCCCACCTCCAAGGGTGCACTTGAACCCTGCTTCCACCTCTGCCTTCGCTGGGGCCTCCGTCCTCCCTCCCCTGGCCTCCTCAGTGGTCTCCCTGCCCCCAGCCTCACGGGAACCAGCCCCCACAGGGCTGCCCAAGGGGTCCTAAGCCAACTGTGACCCTGCCCCTCCTCTTACAACCTGCCCTTGGTGCCCCATTGCCGTTAGGATACATTGCACACTTCCACCTCCACGGGTCTCTGCCCCAGTGCGCTGAATTCCTCCTGCTAGGATCGCCCTGGCCGAGGCTTCTCGACCTGCACTCCGCCTTGGAGCCTCATCTCGGGCATCCACTGATGAGATGTGTGGGTTCACAGGCAGGTGGGTGGGTGGACAGATACACAAGTGGAGGCTGCAGGGATGGAGGGATGGGTGAATGGAGAAACAGTGGCTCAGAGAGGTGACTTGCCCCAGGGCACACAGGCAGGAAGGGGCGGGAGAGCCCCAGCTGCGTTCCCTGGCCGCCTCTCCTCCTTCAGAGCACCACGCCGCAGCTGTGACAGGGTCTCCCGCATAACCTTTCCTTTCTTTTCTTTTTTTTTTTAATTTAATTTTATTTTTTTGACAGAGTGGATAGCGAGAGAGAGAGACAGAGAAAGGTCTTCCTTTTTGCCGTTGGTTCACCCTCCAATGGCCGCTGCGGATGGCGCATCGCGCTGATCCGAAGCCAGGAGCCAGGTGCTTCTCCTGGTCTCCCACGCGGGTGCAGGGCCCAAGCACTTGGGCCATCCTCCACTGCCTTCCCGGGCCAGAGCAGAGAGCTGGCCTGAAAGAGGGGCAACCGGGACAGAATCCGGCGCCCTGACCAGGACTAGAACCTGGTGTGCCGGCGCCACAAGGCGGAGGATTAGCCTGTTGAGCCACGGCACCGGCCGTAACCTTTCCTAATTGCTCCTCCCCGCCTGGGGCCTCTGACGACCAGATCAGAATGCAGTTCCGGACTTCGGGGACGGCACCTTGTCTCTGGCGTGTTTTCTGAAAAAGCCAAGCGAGTGAGGGCCACCTCCTGATGGCCTCCAGCTCGCTGGACTTGAGGCCCAAGTGCAGGCCATGTCCATCGTCAGGACAGAGGATGTTGAGGTCCCAGAGTCATGGTCAAGGTGGGGGCCCCCTGCACATGAGCCCCAGCCCCGAGCAGAAGCTGGGTGTGGGGCAGCCCCCACCCACCCAGGGCTCCTGGTAGCTGCCTGCTTGCTCTTCCCACCCTCCAAGATGACCCCGGCCACCCCCTCAAAAGGCCACCTCCCCGGAGAAGACCCCTGCACACAGGGAGGCAGCCTCAGGGCAGAAAAGGAGTGAACTCACAGTGAGGGCTCAGCTGCTGGCACTGAACCTCCCTGCGCCTCAGTTTATTCGCCTGCAAAATGGGAATGATTCTCCCACCTCCCTGATGGTAGACGTGAGGACTAAAAGAGGAATTGCACAGAAAGCACATGGCCCTGGGAAGAGCCCACTGTGCTCATGGTGGTGGTTACCGCTAACGTTTCTGCCCTGGCCACACCCACGCACCGTTGCCAGCGCTGTATGTGGTTCCGCTCCTTGGCCCTGCACACAAGTCCTAAAATACAAGAGCCCTTCAAAGAGTGCATCGGAAAATAGAGTTAAGAGGTTGGCACTGTGGCGTGAGTAGGCTAAGCCTCCGCCTGCAGCACTGGCATCCCATATGGGCACCAGTTCCAGTCCCGGCTGCTCCTCTTCCAGTCCAGCTCCCTGATAACGTGGTTGGGAAAGCAGCAGAAGATGCCCAAGTGCTTGGGCCCCTGCACCCTCATGGGAGACCTGGAAGTAGCTCCTGGCGCCTGGCTTCAGCCTGGCCTAGATCCAGCTTTTGAAGCCATCTGGGGAGTGAACCAGCAGATGGAAGACCTCTACCTCTCTCTACCTCTCTACCTCTCTCTACCTCTCTCTACCTCTACCTCTACCTCTACCTCTACCTCTACCTCTACCTCTACCTCTACCTCTACCTCTCTGTAACACTTTCAAATAAATAAATCTTTTTTTTTAATTTTTTTTTTTTGACAGGCAGAGTGGATAGTGAGAGAGAGACAGAGAGAAAGGTCTTCCTTTGCCGTTGGTTCACCCTCCAATGACCGCTGTGGCCGGCGCACCGCACTGATCCGAAGCCAAGAGCCAGGTGCTTCTCCCCGTCTCCCATGAGGTGCAGGGCCCAAGCACCTGGCCATCCTCCACTGCCCTCCCGGGCCATAGCAGAGAGCTGGCCTGGAAGAGGGGCAACCGGGATAGAATCCGGCACCCCGACCGGGACTAGAACCCGCTGTGCCGGCGCCACAAGGCGGAGGATTAGCCTGTTGAGCCGCGGTGCCGGCTAAATAAATAAATCTTAAAAAAAAAAAAAAAAGGAAATAGAATTAAAAGGTAAGTCTATGGTGCTGCAAAAAAATTCTGAAATCCATGCATAGTTTTATATAATGCACATTTTCTGTGAACTTTTTGAAGACTTCCTCACACTGTGAAAGTATTACACATGAAGAAAGTCAAAGGTAAAAGATGTTGTGTCCAAGACTGCAAAGGTGGGAGGGGTGGAGGCAGGAGCCTGGCCCGAGGCTGTGTGGGAACCCTGCTCCCCCTGTGACCACGAACGTGGGTGTCGTCCCCGCCACCAGTAACAGCGGCCGTTGTTCCCGTCACTACCACTGTTACCATGGCGACCGTCAGTGTGTCCTAGACACCCTCCACCTGGGTGCCTTGGGCGTGGGTGCAGCCCTCACGGCTCGGCTGTAGCCCGGCTGCACCCCTGCAGGTGACACTGCGTGACCGTGACACACGTGGCTGGATAAGCGAGCTCGCTCTGCTCCACAACCTGCAGCCAACCACAGGGCTCAGCGTCCCCCAGGCCGACTCTGAAACACCGCCAGCTCCACCAGCCGGCTCTCTCTGGAAACGCCACGTTACGCACTGCGGCCCCCGCATCCAGCAGAGAAACCCAACTCCCAGAAGCCCCAAACCCCCTCCCCCCCAGCTGAGGGAACCCTGATCGCCCCAGGGTTTCCAGGGGCCTCTCATTCTGCCCCCAGGGCCTCAGGCCAATGAGTTATGAGAAGCCCCAGTGGGGAAACTGGGATGGACCATCCCTGCCCCAGCACCAGCCCGCTTTGCCGTTGTGTGTCACTGCCCCTGGGGGCAGGACACAGGCCATCAAGGAGCAACTTGGGGCAAGGAGTTGGGGGCGCAGGTTCTGATCCCGGCTGTGCCATGATCTCTCCCTGTGACCAAGTACCAACCTCCAGGAGCCTCAGCTCCTGTCTGAACATCAGGACGCTGCAACGTCATAGGGTTGTTGGGGGGATTGAGTGAATGAATCGTCCAATGTAAAGGGGAAAAGTGCAGAGCCAGGAATGTAGTAAGCGCTCCATCAATGCTAGCTAGCGTCACCATCACCATCATCAACATCACCGTCATGGTCAATGCCATCTTCATTACCACTGTCCACACCATCGCCACCACCATCACCACCACCACCACCATCAATACCACCATCACCATCATCATCAACATCACCGTCATGGTCAATGCCATCTTCATTACCACTGTCCACACCATCACCACCACCATCACCACCACCACCATCATCACCATCACCATCACTACCACCACCATCAATTCCACCATCACCATCATCATCAACATCACCGTCATGGTCAATGCCATCTTCATTACCACTGTCCACACCATCACCACCACCATCACCACCACCACCATCATCACCATCACCATCACTACCACCACCATCAATTCCACCATCACCATCATCATCAACATCACTGTCATGGTCAATGCCATCTTCATTACCACTGTCCACACCATCGCCACCACCATCACCACCACCATCACCATCACCACCATCATCACCATCACCACCATCATCACCATCACCACCACCACCATCACCACCATCACTGTGTTGGTCATGTCGTCATTGCTTTGACTAAAACACCGAGGAGGAGCCAGTTAGAAGGGGAGGGCTCATTTCATCTTAGAGGTCAGAGGTCACAGTCCAAGGCCAGGCAGCCCCATTGGCCTGGCAGCTGGCAGAGACTGGCAGTGATGGACACGTGCAGAGGAACCATCACGGGGCGAGCCAGGGAGGGGAGAGAGAAAGAAGCTAGGCCAAGCTTGCTTAAAGAACCAAGAGAGAACTACTTTCCAGGGGCGAGCCCCTGAGGACCAGGGGACTAAGTAATGATTAATCAGATAATTAGCTCAATTGTCACCTTTAATCCATTAGCCGTCAATGTAAGCCTTTGGGGACCAAGTCTCCCAACACAGGGGCCTTTGGGGGAATCCTACTACTACCCACGCCGTAACCATCCCCACCCCCACCGTTCCAGGGCGGATTCCGGTGCAGCCCTGACGCGGGGCCCAGCACACCAGGGTTTCCCCACGAGTGTTCCTGGGATCAGCACCTGTGGAAAGAGGTTAAGAAAGCAGGTCCAGGCAGAGCAAGAAGGCAGCAGCGACGCCCATCCTGGGAGGCCGCAGGTCCCGGGGTGAGGCCCCCACCACTTACCGTCTGTGAAATGGGCCACACTGTCGGGCCCTGGACTTCCTCTGCTGCTTCTTCCGGAGGAGCCTTGGGTTTCACAGAGCCCATGGCAAGGCTGACAGCACGGACGGATGGACGAAGCCCCTGGAATCCCAGGCATGTGTCGGGCCCTCTGGGGCAGAAGGACTCCGCACGGCTTCTCGCACTGCGCGCTGGCCTTCAGCGCCAGGCCCTTGCTCACGTTCCCACAACAGCGGGGCCCCTGGGGACCCCCCCCCCCCCACACACACACACACAAGGCTCAGACAGCGCCGCCTCGCTTCCCAGCTTGGCCTGCTTGGGCGGCCGCTGGATCTGAGCCTCTCCTCGAACTCTCCCAGGCCTTTCTTGGAGCTGAAGCAGAGCCAATGTGGATGAGCCGTTGCCGTCGGCGCTCCCCCAGCCGGGAGGGGCCCCGGGGCAAGCCTCGCGTCTCGCATTTGTCCTCATTTGGGCCACCTGAGAGGGACGGGCTGCAGGACTGAATGAGAGCATGTGGACCAAGTGTTCGGCACAGCCAGGCATACAGCAGGTGCTTACTAAGCGCTCATTCATCCACATGGTAGGGGAAGGAATCGAGAGGGGGTGCAGCCCCCACTTTACTCAGAGCAACAGCTCCCCCATCCATGCTCCCTCTCTCTGACATCCGAGGCCCAGCCCCACCCAGGCTCTGCCCATCTCAGCCCGCTCCTGTCTCTCCAGCACCCCCAGGGCCCCTGAAGCTCACTCAACCCCTTCCTACCCCAGGGCCCTTGCACTTACTGACCCTGTTCCCAGTGCTTCACAAGGCTGCCACCTCCAAGCAGGCCTCACCTCAATGCCCTCTCCGTTACAGGCTTCCCGGATTCTGCAGCTGGGGTGGGACGCCGGCCACGTCACTCCATCCCTGCCCTGTGTCGGCCCCACAGCCCCCATCATCCTGGCTTTGTCTTGCTCAGGTCCGGGGCGCCACCATGGAATGCAGCCTGCACATGCTAACAGCACAGGGGGTGCTCCTAAGGCTCCCCCCTCTACCGCCCCTCCCCCACGGCCAGGGCCCGCTCCTAACCCTCGGGGCAGGGCCCTGGCCTCCTCGGTCTTCGCATTCTGAGTCTGGGAGGGCGAGGGCGGCGCTGGATCCCATGACCCCATATTTTCTTCCAGCTCAAACAGAAAGATTCCGCCGGCTTGGACGGCTCCTTTTAGGCCAGAGCCCGCTCGCGCCAGGCCATGATTCATCTCTGCCTGCATCCAGCCATTCTTCCCCCACCACACGCCCGCCCAGCCCCCCGGCCCCAGCCCTGTGTCCTGGGCAGGAATGCAAGGCCCCGGGAGCCCCCCAGCCCGTCTGCCACCAGCGTTTTAAGCCGACCTCAGACTGTCTCAGCTGCGTCTGGAACAACCTGGGGGGGCGGGGAATGTGCACCCCCCTGGGCTTAGCAAGGAGACACCCGCAGAGAGAAAATGCTGACGTAGCCATGCAGCTCCCTCCGCCCCTGCCCAGCGCCCTGGCCTTGAACAGCTCTGCCTGCTGGGGAGAGACACAGGGGCCGGGAGAGTGCAGGGGACAGAGAGGTCCCACGCTGGGGACAAAACCAGCTGGTGTGGGAGCAGGGCCGGGAAGCCATCAAGGTAATAGACGCTGGCAAACATTTGGTAAACCCCACATCCTGGCAGTCTGGGAATAGAAAAACATTTCCTTAACTTGATAAAGGACATTTTTTGGGAAACGACAGCAAACCTCGTGGCCACCAGCAAAACTTCAGAAGTGTCCTCATTAGGATCGGGAACAAGATAAGGAAACTCGTGACCGTGACCGTGACCGTGACCGCTGTGATGCTAGGACCCTCAGTCACCTCCTCCTCTCCTCCTGCAGGCATTCTCATGGTTGCAACACGACACCCAGCAATGGACAAAGGGCTCAGAGGGATCAGGGCCACAGCCAGTCATCTGTCGGACATCGGTCTTTTCCTAACATTTTTAGAGCAATTTGTTTATTTTGAGACAGAGCACTCCCGCAAATACCTGAAATGGCTCCGGGGAACCGGGAACTCCATCCGGGTCTCGCAGGTGCAGGACCAGGAACCCAGACACTCGAGGGTGTGCATTACCAGGAAGCTGGATTGGAAGCGGAGCTGGGACTCAAACCCGTGGTGCCCTGATGTAGGATACAGGCGTCCCGAGAGTCTTAGCTACTGCACCACGTGCTGCGCCCTGCACGTACTCCCGGTGCAGCTTGGCCGGCAGGAGCACGTTCTGTGTCTTCAAAGACATCCATATCAGCCAGAGAAGGGTCTGGTTAAGCCGCCACCTGCAACACCAGCTTCCCATATGAGCACCAGGTATGTCCCAGCTGCTCCCTTGATGATCCAGCTCTCTGCTATGGCCTGGGAAAGCAGCAGAAGATGGCCCAAGTGCTTGGGCCCCTGCACCCATGTGGGAGACCCAGACACAGTTCCTGGCTCCTGGCTTTGGCCTGGCCCAGCCCAGGCAGCTGTGGCCGACCAGAGAGTGAACCAGTGGATAGATTTCCTCTTCTCTCCTCTTCTCTTCTCTTCTTTTCTCCCTCCCCCCACTCCTGCCTTCAAAATAAATATTTAAATTTTTTTAAATTCAGAGCCTTGGATCACTCACTAGATCCCCCCTCTGCACAGAAGAGCTCACAGATGGTTCTTCTAAACAGCCCTGACGCAAGCATCCTCGCCCTCCCAGCTGAACTCCCAGCCACAGGTATTTCTGTAGGCAGGTTCCAGAAAAGAACTTCTGGGCTAGACGGCAAGGCCAGGTCCAACGTCGGGAGAGGCTGCCCTGTTTCCTTCCACAAGGGGACACCCAGCTTTCACCCCAGTCCGTGACAGCAGTACGGAGAACCAGCTGGTTCACAGACGTGATGCTGTTAAGTTAGCCGAGGTCACAGGAAGAATTTAGTAGCGGTTCTAGCCCACCGCCCCACGGCGGCCCAGAGCTCTGTTGCACACCAGATGGGGCTGGGGAGGAGGACTTGTGGGCCTCTGGAGACCCCCAGGGCTCGGGCCTGTCCTGCAGGCCCTGGGACTCTCAGCATCTCCTGATGGGCAATGCCTTGGAGAGGAGCAAGGGCCTCAGAGGCCAATGTGCCGGGCCTGGGCCTTTGGCGGCTCCATGACCTTGGGCAGCCCCACCAGCACACTGGAGCCTCCCCCACCCCCGTAAGGGGGCCGGCGCGGCTGCCTGCAGGGCCCCGTACGAGCTGTGGCTCATGCACGCGCCGCCAGTGTGGGTCTCCCTCCGGCCAAGGGGCTTGCGTGCCTGCGGCGTGGGCTGTTTGTGGACAGACAGGAAGGGCCTGACCCAGCAACCGGCTGTGGTCAGGGACCTCTGCGCTGCTTCTCCTTCAGGGAGATCACGAGGGACGCAGGGCCCGGCAGCTGGGAGCAGCTGGGAGCATGGTCTGGACACATCGGCCCCCCATTCGCTGGCTTATATAAAGGGATGGTGGCCAGCGCTAGGCAATGTTGAGAACACGGGCTATAGGAGGGGCACCTCCCAAGGGCAGGTGCAGAGGAATTCCCCCTCCCCCTCAATCCCAGCCTTGCAGGAGGCTGAGTGCACCCTTCTCAGCACTTATTAACCACCTACTGGGTACACAGCGGCCTTGTCAGGGGCCAGAGGCTCCACCTGCGCTTCCTCACTGGCGCCTCCTGGTGGCGCTGCACCTGTAATTCCGCAGGTGCAGGAGGCTCCAAGAAGCAGTGGAAGCCAGGCAAGATCACTCAGCCTGGCCCTGGGATCCCGAGGCTCTCAGATCCATACCCTTGCCCTCTCTGTGCCTGCGGGTGATTTGTCCCCTCCCCTCCGCTCCGCTCCGTGGCCCCAGCCCCCAGAATCTGGGCTGGCAAGTTCATGTCAACGTGCACATAACAGGGACCAGCACGAGCCGCTCAGGTCACCGTGGCATTAGCCTGCCCTGAATAGCCCTGGTGTCTGCCACAGAGGGGCCCAGGCCTCCGGGCGCCCCCTGCTCACGTCGCCCAGACAGCATCTGAGGCCTGGCTGTGGTCACCGCACCCCGGAGGCAGACAGGGAACAGCTGAGACGCGACCCCTGTGCGGCAGTGGGCGCCAGGCCCCCGCCGAGGGCTGCCCAGGCGGGAGGCTCTTTCTGAGCCCGCCTCTGTCCTCTGTGTGTGTCCTTTGCACCTCCAGGGCTTCCCAGGACATCCCTGGTGGCTGGGCTTTGCAACACTGCCCAGCCCCCGTGCCCTGTGCCCGAGGAACGCCGCTAGCTGCCAAGTGCAGGAGTCTGCGCGCCATGGGCCTGAGGCTCTGCTGTACCTGGGAAGCAGAGGTGACCCTGGAGCAGCCCCGTGTGTGCAGACAGAAGCCTCCTGCTCTCGTCTAGGGGACTGCGTGCACCCCACCTTTGGCAGCTAGCAACAGCCCCAGGCCCCCCCCACCTCCCCCTGCCCGTGGCAAGCCCCCATCCTCAATCCCGTGCCTCCCCCACTCCATCTCTTCCAGTTGAATCTGGCTCCCCAGACCCCAAGGGAGACACCGCAGGTGGCCACCCCAGGCCTTGGCCCTAGGCCTCCGAGGGCTCCCCTGAGGTCCCTGCAGGGCCCTGGGCGGGTAGAAGACGTCGCAGGGGCCTCTGGCATCTCTCTCGTGGGCTGGAGTGGATTTACGAGCAGGGCTATTTTTCACCCTGCAGCTGCCGCCATAAACCTGGGCCTCTTGTGGGGAGGGGGAGCAGCTGTGGTGGGGACCGCGCAGCCCTGGAGCCGGCGCCAAATCCCTCTACTGTTTCGGAGCGGCAGCCGGAAGAGCCCGAAATGCAAACCTGCTGAAAACATGGCTCTCTGCCCCCACCCCAGCCCGACTCCTCGCAGCACGATCCCATCATTTCCACAGCCGGGTGCAGAACCAGGGCCCGGCAAGGGGGCCAGCACTGCACAGGACTGCGCAGGGCCTCGCACACTCAGCTCTGCACACGCCCAGCTCTGCACGCACCCAGCTCTGCACACGCCCAGCTCTGCACGCACCCAGTTCTGCACACGCCTAACTCTGCACACGCCCAGCTCTGCACACACCCAGCTCTGCACACGCCCAGCTCTGCACACACCCAGCTCTGCACACGCCCGCTGCGGCTCGGTGCTGCTCAAACTGTGACATGCGTCAGTCACCTGCAGAGCTGATGGCTCACAGGGGCACAGGGCCCTAACATCTCTTCACCTGACACAGCCCGTTGTTGAAGGTTCAGCTCACAAACTCTGGTTGTGTGAGTTCCTTGAGCTCTCGGAGTCTCCATTTTCCTCACCTGTGTAATGGGGAGAAGTAACGACCACGGTGAAGGTCGTGAAGAAGAAATAAATTCACACCAGCTGTTCTTAGAGGCTTTGTTCATAATGGCCCAAACCAGGGAGCAACCCAAATGCCATTGGCAGGTGAATGGCCAGACAAACTGCGTGGTACATCCAAGCAGGAGAACACGACTCTATGCCAACCAGCAGAAACCTGAGTCGCGAAGAGTGGCCGGTGCTGTGGCACAGCAGGTTAAGCTGCCACCTGCAATACCAGCATCCCATATGGGTCCAAGTTCAAGTCCCGGCTGCTCCACTTCCGGTCCAGCTCCCTGCTAATGGGCTTGGGCCCAAGTGCTTGAGCCCCTGCCACCCGCGTGGGAGACCTGGATGGAGCTCCTGACTCCTACTTGCAGCCTGGCTCAGCCCCAAACATTGCAGTCATTTGGGGAGTGAACCAATGGATGGAAGCTCGCTCGCTCGCTCGCTCTCTCTCTCCCTCTTTCTCTGTAACTCTGCCTTTCTTTTTTTTAAGATTTATTTTATTTATTTAAAAGTCAGAGTTACACAGAGAGAGGAGATGCAGAGACAGAGAGAGAGAGGTCTTCCATCTGCTGGTTCACCCCCCAATTGGCCACAACGGCTGGAGCTGCGCCAATCCGAAGCCAGGAGCCAGGTGCTTCTTCTGGATCTCCCACACGGGTGTAGGGGCCCAAGGGCTTGGGCCATCTTCCACTGCTTTCCCAGGCCACAGCAGAGAGCTGGATCGGAAGTGGAGCTTCCCATATGGGGTGCTTCAGGCCAGGGCATTAACCCACTGCACCACAGTGCTGGCCCCTGCCTTTCAACTAAATAAAATAATTTTTTTAAAAAAAATCACATGAAGAAACTTCAAAATAATTATAGGGAGGGAAAGAATCCAGACCCTGGCCCCCAAAAAAGCACACCCTAGATGGCTCTAGTTACATAAAGTTCCAGAAAATAAAAACGCAGTGACAAAGGGAGATCAATAGTTTCCTGTGGATTCAGGGAGGGGCTGGGGAAGGGAGGAGGAGTAAGGAGAGATTATGAAGGGCTACAAAGAAACACTTGGAGGTGCCACGCACTCATGAACTTGTGACAGTGATGGTTTAATGAGCATCCACATGTGTGGTAGAGCAGCAGATTGTACACGGTCAATATTTTTACTGTGTGTCAGTTACCCTCCGCAAAGCCGTGAAAACCATCTTGATGGAGCGTCGGACACACAACCACTATTCCTGTAGCTGGTCAGGGCAGGTGCACTTGGGTGATTCTCTGGTCCTTTTTCGTCTCCTCCACTGGAACACAGCACGGGTCCGCTGTGTGCACAGTGTGTCCCAGGGTCCAGGCACATAGTAGGAGCTCATTATGTAGCTGTGTTTGGGAAACAGAGCGGCCAGTGCACCTGCTACCTTCTCCCAGGCCACCTCCAAACCTGGACGCCTGACTAACACCGACTGAGGGAGAGTTGACCATTCCAGGCCTCGGTGAACGAGAGCCAAGAAAGGCTGGGTCCCAGCTGAACTTCCAGGTGGGGAGAGGGGCACGCGGTATTGCAACTAGGAAGTGATGGCGGGGGATGAGCCGCAGGGAGATGCCCCTCCCCTGTCTGCACAGGGACTAGGCCTCGGGTCCTGGCTGTGTTCTGAATGGAGCAGGAAGCTCAGTGCTGGAGAGCCCGAGCCGAGGGGCTGGTCAGATCCGGGTCCGAATCCCCAGTCTGCTGGGCTGAACGGCCTCAGGCAAGTCCCTGGACCCCTCTGAGCTGCGTTTCCTCCTCTTCAGGATGAAGGTCCTGACGCTGCTCCTCTTGCATTCACGTGGGCTGAATGTGGTTACGGGTGCACCCTGTGTGTGCCAGGAGCTCGGCTGGGGAGGCACCCCTTCCCAGGGACTCTGAATGTTGGCCGTGACCATTACTTGCCTTGGGGAGTCCGTACTTTTTTCTTTCATAAGATTTATTTATTTATTTGAAAGTCCGAGAGAGAGAGAGAGCTAGCTTCCACCCACTGGTTCACTTTCCGTTGGCAACAGGACTGGGCCAGGCTGCAACCAGGAGCCAGGAACTCCATCCAGGCCTCCCACGTAGGTGCAGGAGTCCAATCATGCCTCTACTATCTTCCCAGGTACTGGATTGAAAGCAGAACACGGGGGCCAGCGCTGTGGCACAGTGGGTTAACACCCTGGCCTGAAGCGCCGGCATCCCATATGGGCACTGGTTCAAGTCCCAGCTGTTCCACTTCCTGTCCAGCTCTCTGCTATGGCCCGGGAAAGCAGTAGAGGATGGCCCAAGTCCTTGGGCCCCTGCACCCATGTGGAAGACCCAGAAGAAGCTCCTGGCTCCTGGCTTCAGATCGGCACAGCTCCGGGAGTGAACCATCAGATGGAAGATCTCTCTCTCTCTTTGTCTTTCTGCCTCTCCTCTCTCTGTGTAACTCTGACTCTCAAATAAATAAATAAATCTTTAAAAAAAGAAAAGAAAAGCAGAGCAGCTGGGACTGGAACCTGCGCTCTGATACGGGCTGCTGGCATCACAAATGGCCACTTAACCTGCTGGGCCACAGGGCTGGCCCCAGAAGTCAGCATTTCTAGAAAGTGGCAGGTCATGGTGATGTGCAGGGTGGAGACCTCTGCCCAGTGCGGGGACCCAGGGCCACACACCCAGACAGTCGGACCCCAGGGCGCAAGCCCCCCTGCAAGTCCCCCGGAGTTCGGATTCCTGTGCATTCCTGCATTGGGGGTGGGAGCTCACTAGGCTTGGATGGGGTCGTGGGGGTGGGCCCCAGGATGGCAGAGCTGGAGAAGAGGAAGAGAGGGTGGGGCGGGCACCCTGACTGTCGCATGGGGACCTGCTCTGCCATGCTCCAAGGCAGCGAGAGGCCCTCCCAGATGCCTGCCCCATGCTCCTGGCCTGCCCAGGAGCCCCAGTCCCTGCACAGCTTAGTAAATGGCCCTGCCCCACAGGTTCTGCTACAGCCGTAGGAGGCAGACCAGGGGAAAGGAGAAGGAGACACGCCCTCTGCCTCCTCCCGCCCCCACCCCAGCCAAGACTCCAGCCATCCAGAGCAGGGCAGGGGCCACCCCATCCCAGGTCCCACATTGAGCCCGGGGTCACGTCCTGAGCCGATCTCGCTCCCCCCCCTCCCCTGTTATGGTGACAGCAGGCCTGGCCCAGGGCCGGGTTCCCAGGCTGGCGGCAGCTGAGTCCTGGGGCGGGGGGTGGGGAGGGATTGGTCAGGGCCTGCAAGACTCCTAGGGCCCCTGGGAGCAGGGGACACCCCTATCCCGCGCCCTGACCCAGCCCCCCACACACCCAGCTGTGACTCACGGTTTGCTGGGACCCGGTTAGACACACACCCATGACACAGCCCCCATCCCAGATTGGGGTGCAGCCCTGCTGAGACCTCCCCAAGGGAGGCACTCACTTGTTCGTTCATTCGTTCATTCCTGCCGGAACCAGAGGCGCCCAGCAGACTCAGATGCTTACATTGGAGCACCAGGCTGGAGTCCTGGCTGCGTGACCTGGGCAACTGACTGTGCCCCTCTGGGCCTCAGTTTCCACATCTGTAGCTTGGGAATGACAACAGGGCCCATGTTGTGGGGTTGTGAGTCTGAGTTGATGATGTCAGGTGCTCAGGGCAGGGTCCAACAAAGCAAGGGCCCGGGACCTATGAACTCATACAACGGAGCCCGGGGCACTGTGGAAGGCAAGCTGGGCGGATGCTGTCAGGAAGGCTTCCTGGAGGAGGGGACATCGAAGCCGCGGGGGGCGGGAGGTGGAAGAGTGCCCCTCAAAGGTCAAAGTTCAGAGGTGAGAGCAGCATGGCTCCTGCTCAGGCCCCCACGCCTCCACCAGTCCTGGGAAGGGCCCAGCCGCGGTGAGTCTGGGGAAGCTGTTGATAGGGAAACTGGCCCTGCCTTGTTCCCCAAGGGTCTCCCGTGTTGGCTTCTGTCTTCCCGGGCTTTCTTCTGTCACGGAGACATTTGAGGCCCTGCAGAAGGCTCCGGAATGAGGAGAGGTGCCCGGGACCCAGAGAGGTTGAGCGACTCGGTCAGAGCCACACAGCGTGCGGGGGTCCAGGGCGTTCCTCTTCTGCTCTCCAGAGAGGGGAGGGCCTGGCCCCACAGAGCTAGACACAGGCCATCGTGTGTCATGGAGCCCGACCCTGGTCCCCTCGGGCGGGCGGATGTGGGGTCCATGGAAGCGAGGCTCTACAGGGGATGGCCTCCCCACCCCCACGACCAAGGACGCAGCTCCCACTCTGGTCACATCGGGGTTCCAGCTGGAGGCTCCAGGGCGGAGCAGGGACAGGCGGGGATGCGCGGTCAGGAGCAGGGAGGAGCCTGGTGATGGTGGCATTGGCATGGACCAGTGCCCGGCCACCCCGCCCAGGACAGGCAGCTGGGACCACTCCCCTGCTCCTGTGTCCTAGAGCGGGTGTGGAATCTGGGACTACCACGTGGCTGGTGCTGTACCCTGGGGACAACCACGCCCACCCGTGGGCACCTTCTTGTCCCCCACCCCCGCCTTCTACCTCTGGGACACCGCTGATGTCTCCCCAAGACAGCTCAGCCCCTGCCCTGCAGATGCGCCCCCACCCCCAGCATCACCCCTTTACCCAAGAAAACCAATGAGCCTGGGGCCAGAATCAGGGTTTATTGTGCCAGTGGGTTATATCTCGGTGCCCAGAGGGCTATGCAGAGACTGGGGGACCCCAGACAGAGGGATGAGGGAGAAGACCCCCCCAGAACCTCCCCTTGTGAGGACGGCGCCCAGGCTCCCTGTCGACTGAAGGTGGCTGCCAGCTCACGCGTGTGAGCACAGGGGGCAGCCAGGCCCCCTGCCCCGGGCCGGGCGTCAGAGACCCTCCCCAGGGTGCGGGCCCCTCAAACACAGCCCTGTCCTCAAGAGACCCTGCCCCCTGCCCCCCACGCCCTAACCTGGACCCACGAGAAACCGGGGGTGCCTTTGGGATGGTTAAGAGCCGGGCTTTGCCGCATGGGCAGGGCCAGATTCCCCGCTGTGGCTAATTTTAAAAGTTTGGCAAAGACTAAACAAAGCCAGAGTCGACCAGAGCCTGCGCTTCCGGACGTGGCAGAGCCCTGGGGGGCTGGGGTGCTGTTCCTGAGACGCCTTGACCTTGATCTTGCTTCCACTGGGGAGCCCAGGGGTTCCTCCCAGAATCTCCCTAACTGGCCAGCCAGGTCCACTTCCGGCGGAAGAAGAGGCAGAGGGACACGGGCATGCCAGGGCCAAGGATGACACCGTTTGAATTTGGGGCTGGACTGCATTCGCTGGACCTTCTCCCAAACTCCCGGTGACACGGATTTTCTTTGCCAGCTGGACGGAAAGCAGCAACGACCACGCCCTCTGGAGGACTGGCGGGCACGGCCAGTCCTCGCTCTAACAAGGCCTCCTCTACCTCCTGGGAGGAGCTGTGCCCCCGGGGCTGCAGGCCCTCGGTGAGACTCCTGGGGTAGCCCAGAGACCAGCATTCCACCCGCTGCAGGACGGGACAGGAAGGGACAGGGAGCAGCAGGCAGGACTGAAGGCCTTTGCATGCCCCAGGGCTCTGCCAGCCGGGCCAGCAGCCCTGGGGGCTGTTAGACACTGGGGGAGATGGTGCTGCAAGCACAGGGGCTTCCAGGGGGGCCCATGGATGCCTCCTGCGCTAGCGAGAGCGACTCTTCCGGCTCCCCTTGGCCCTCGCTGGCTGCCACGGCGCTCCCGGCTACCCCCACGCACAGCTCCTCCTCCGCCTCTGGTTTCTCAGCTGGGACCCCATGTCCCTGGGCTTCCAGGTGCACCTGCTGGCTTCCTTGTTCCACCTCCTCGTTCACCTCCTCCTTCTCCTCCTCCTTTGCTCTGCCTTCCACCAGCCTGGCTCCCTCCCTGCTGCCCGGGGCCACCCTGGCCGGAGACTTGAGGTTCTGGGTGGCAGCCAGGATGTCAGCCTGGAGCTGCTGGGAGGAGTCCAAGGCCTCCTCGGGCCGGCTGTCCGGAGCCCTGTCGGGGACCTCGCTGAAGGCGCGCGGCCCCCCCGCGCGGTCACTCTGGTCCACGTACTTCTTCTTGGGGAAGGAGGACGGGTAGTAGGCCGAGGCCTTGTGCTGCTGGCGTGTGATGAGGGCGGCACACACGACAAAGAGCAGCAGGAAGGCCAGGGAGCCCACCACGGCGATGAGCAGCACGTACTGGCGGAAGAAGTCCACAATGCCGTCCAGGAGGCTGGTGGGGGCGGAGGGGCCGGCCAGGGGCGTGGGCTGGGGTCCCAGTGACGTGGGGCTGAGTGCCGGGGTCCGGGGCGGCGGCAGGCTCGGGGAAGAGGCTGATGAGCCCTCGGCCTCTCCACTGCCCACCACGTCCTCCAGGAACATGGAGTGGGCGCCCGCGGGCACGGACGTCAGGAGCAGCAGCAGAGAGAGGACGAGGACGCTGGGGGCCGTCACCATGTTGTCCCCGGGACCTGCAGGGACACCAGGGAGGGGAGAGGTCAGCCGGGACCCCAGAGGGCTCGGGAGACCCCAGGGGCTCGGGATGTAGAGGCAGAGCGAGCACAGAGTGTGGGCACCACCCCGCCCTGACCTCAGAGCTCTTCGTGGGCAGGGCCACGCCAGCTCCAACGCCATCCTTGGACGGCCTGGAGAGGAAGGGGCAGAATCTTATTTACCTCCGCATCTTCAGGGCCTTGCCCCGTTTCTGGAATACAGCCAGCGCTCAATAAATGTATCTCGGCGGACTTGGCGAAGTTAATAAGGAGACATCTAATTACTGCCCTGCACCAGCTACTACTGCAAATGTCTTACAAGGGATTTCTCCATGAATCCTGATCGGCCCAGAAGAGAGCCCCCCAGCAGCCCCCAGCTGCTGTTCCCCCTGCACTGGGCAGCCACAGGGCTCAGTCAGAGGCTCCTTCAGTCTCCCCGGGCCCCTGCCCCAGCCCCACTTTCCCTCCCGCTCCACAAGAGCGCAGATTCTGAGGTCTCCGAACTCAGCAGGAAGCCCAGCTGCCGGGCGGCTGGCGGCTGCCCCTCACCTCCAGGCTCCACACCGGGCCAGGAGGACCCCGGGGGAAACCCTCCTGGCTGAGACAAGGCCACGCCCCTCCTGCCGCCCCCAGATGGGAACCAGATGAGCCCTCATCCGCCCCACCCCCGCCCCAGCCTCCGGCGCAGCGGGGAAAGCTGCTCCCGGCGTGAACCCCCAGACCCCATCTGGCCCAGACAGCCTGGCTGAGTAATAAATTCCTCACGGCCAAGTTCACGGAGGGGCTGGGTGCTGAGCACACAGACTCTCCTGGCCAATGGGAGTCCAGGACCTCTCGCTGGGGGCCCCTTCAGGCTGCCTCTGAGAGCCCATCTCTGGTCCTAGAGGCTGGCTGGGCTGGAAGCCCCAGATAGCAACGCCTTAGGATGCCCGGCTGGGGGGCTCTGCTGGGTGCTGGGACGGGGCTTCGGACGGGCAGAGCAGGCGAGGGGCTGGCCCCGGCCACCGGCAAGGTTCAGAGGACAGGTCACACCCTCAGCTCAGGTCCGGTTCCCAAAGCAAGGGGGCACCGGTGAGGTCGGAGCAAGACCGGCCCACCACCTGTGGCTTGTTCTGGGGACTCGAGTCCCTGCCACGGATGGAGCTGAACGGTGCAGTCTCCCCCAGTACCTGCAGGGACCCCCACGGTGCCCACACCGGCAGGTGCCCCAGCTACTCACCCCCCTGCCGACTCCCAGTCTGCCCTGAGTCACCCACAACACCCAGGGGGACGAGCCGTGCTCCCGGGTTTTTGTCTTGCATTCTGATGCCTATGGTTTTTATTTTCTGAATATCTTCGATCCGTGATTGGTTACGGATGCGAAACACGCACAGATGTGGCGGGCTGACTCATATAACTTTGAAACGCACACACAGCACAGACATACACAGACAGGCACACACATGGACACACACACACAGAGACGTGTACACAGAGAGAGACATGCGCAACACACACACGGACATGCACACACAGCCCAGAGCTGCACACACAGACACACGCTGACATACATGCACACACACACAACACAGGCACATGCACGTGGCAATGAGCTCCTGACTCCCCAAGAAAGGGGGAGGTACGTGCGGGCAGCCAGCCACCCTGAAGCCAGCTGGGCATGAAGGAGATGGCTATGCGGCCCCGGACGTGTCCCTGCCCTCTCTGCCCATGGATGGCAGAACCGGCCTGGACACTGGGAATCGACCCGCTGCCCATCTCCCTCTGGGAGAAGCCTGCCAAGCCCCTGGACACTCCTGGTTACAAAGCCCAGAGTTTCACTGGCCATCAGGAGCAGGGTCCGGCCCAGAGACTGCAAGCAGCCTGCCCAGGGCGGCACAGCAAGAGCCCCTAGGGAGGAGGGAGGAGTCCGCACCCCAGCTGTGCATCCTGGGCCAGCATGTCTGAGACCTGGGCACGAGGGCCACCTCCTGGCCCGTGGCTGGCACAGGACAGGGCAGGGCCGGCCACCATGGGTGTCGGCTAGCGGGTGCCACACACTCGGAGGCTCACTTGGGGTGTGCTCATTTGAAGCGAGAGGGCCCCGCTGGCGTTTGTGGATTCTCAGAGGAATGCAAATCCACCCCTAACGCCTGGGAACCCCAAGACCCCAAGAGCTGAGTGCGGCCGGAGCTGCTGCGCACCCCACTGCCAGAGACTGTGGCCAGCGGAGGAGGGGCAGGCCACGGAAACCTGGCTCCAATCAGTGGCTTGGGGGAGGGGACATGGCTGGAGCACCAGCCGGGGACGGGGGAGCTCCGAGCCCCTAAAAAAGGAGGCCTGGAAGGGGAGGGGGTTCCTGAAGACTTAAAACCCCTCCAACCAAACACCCACCCACCCCCATACACCCACACACAGAGAGCGGTAGCATGGACGCACGACACGCAAACAGTCACACAACACAGGCAGAGCAGGGGGACACCAGCTCAGACACACAGCCCAGGCCCACGGCCCCAGATGTAGCCCGGAGACACACAGGAGAGCTCCCTGGGCCCCCAGCGTGGACTCACAGAGAACACACATGGACACACGACACACGCAGCCGCGCAGCCCCCAACCCAGCCCAGCACAACGCCGGCCCCGCCGTCCTCCCCCTGAGCTGGAAGCAACGCCCTGGCGTCCACACGCGGGCCCACACACACTGCCACAGGGCCACCAGCCCCACACACGGGCCTCCGTGGCCATCACACACGTGTGCCCATCAACACAAACTTCCCGAGGCCCCGCGAAGTGCACCGGAGGGCGCCGGCCCCTCCACGCCACGGCGGCCACAGGCCCCTGGGACTCACCAGCTCCTCCACGCGCGGGCCTGGGGACTCCAGCCGGGGGCCAGCGGGAGCGTCCGCGCCGCTAGGCTGCCGGGGCTGCTGTGGGCTGGCGCCTGGCGCCCTCCCTCCTCCCGCCCCTCCTCCCTCTCTCCCTCGCTCCCTCCTCGTGGCCAGCTTGGTCTCATTAAGAGGGCTTGGGGTGGGGACAGGGGCGGGGCTGCTGGGCCACACGCAGGCCCAGCCGCTGTGCACTCTGCTCGGAGGACCCGCTGGGGCGCTTCCTCCCTGACCTGGGGTGGGGGACAGGGCAGGCTGAGATGGACGGACAGGCAGACAGACAGATGGGGCCCACCCGCAGCCTTCTCAGAACCCGGGGTCCTGCCGGGCCCTCCCACCACCCCACACGCCAAACAGGACGGGGTCAGAGAGGCTCTGGGCCGCTGGAAGTGAGAAGGAAAGTTCCCGGGCCTTGGTTCCAGCTGTGACTCAGGTTTTCCAGGCTGAGTGCAGAGTTGGGGGCCGGGATATGCTGAAGGAGGCCCGGCCTGATGCAAGGTCCAGGCCCGAGGCAGGAGGCCCCGTTCCGGCACCTGCTCTGGCCAGGGCCCCTCCTCACCCCAGGCCTCAGTTTCCCCGTTTCTCAAGGAGGCAGGGAAGCTCACTGAGCTCCCTCTGGCTCTGACACTCTGGGGTCTGCAGCCTCTCAAAGCCCCCAAATGGACTTCGCTGTGGTAGTGACCCCATTTCACAGACGAGGAAAACTGAGGCAGAGTGGACTCAAACGGATCCACCAGGGTCCTGCACTGAGTCACTGGCCAGCCCTGGAGCCAGGATGTCGGCCTGACCTGAGCAATCCAGGGGTTCTGGGCCCCTTGCATTCATTCACTGATGCACGTATTCATCCATCCAGGAGAGGTCCCTGAGCACCCAGAGTGCTCCAGGTGCTGGCCGGGTGGAGGTGACACAGCCCAGCCCCCCAGGGGCTCGCAGACCAAAAAGGCCAGGGAGAGGAAGTGTCCAGAAATGACTTCTACAAAGAGCAGCCCAGATCTGCTGTGGGCAAGAGGGCGGGGAGAGTGTGGCACAGCGGCTTCCACCGGGATCCCGGGTCAGAGCGCTCACGTGGGCCCAGCTGCTCCTCTGCCTTCCGAGCTCCCGCTAAGGCTCCTGGGAAAGCAGCGGAAGACGGCCCAAGGGCGGGCCCCTGCCACGCACGTGCAAGACCCTGATGGAGCTCCTGGCCCCTGGCTTTGCCCTGGCTCAGCCCTGGCGGTTGCAGCCATTTGAGGGGTGAACCAGCAGACGGCAGCTCGCTCTCTCTCTCTCTGTAACTCTGCCTTTCAGATAAATCAAATAAATATTTAAAGATGCGACCACACAGAGACACACAAACACGCACATGTACAGGAACATGCATACACAAACACACATGCACACCCAGAACGACAGGCGTGCACACACATGCATACTCCCACGCACAAGTACACGCGTGCACACACACATGTTCTCCTTAAATGGAACGCTCCAGTCCACACTCTGAGGACAGAGCCGCAGCCGTCCGGCGACCCAGCCCCGCTTCCAGTCTGTGGGCAGCTGGGCCGATCACCGCCCCGCAGGCACAGCCGAGTGAAGCCTCGGACCCGCCGCTCGGCGCCGGTAGCCGGCCCGCAGGCCCTGCGCATGCGCGTCCTGGACGTCTCTCGGTGCACGTAATATGGAGCCAGCGCTGTGCACCCCGCCCGCAGCCCGGCCCTGGCCACAGCGACCAGCAAGTGGGCCGGGCAGAGGGGAGCACACAGGTGTGAGGATCTCTCCCTGCAGGTCCCAGAGTGGGAAGGGGCTGGCTTGGGCCTGGGAGCCCCTGAGAGGGTCGGGGCGGTGGGGGGCCAGGTATGGTCCTGGGTTGCACAGGGGCCCAACAAGGAGCCGCAGAGGGGCTTCCCTCGAAGATGGTGAGGTATTTACGAGGGCAAGGATGCAGGAGGGCTCCCAGCAACATGACCGCACACGCAGAGACCCCGAGGTCAACAGGACTATGGCCTGTTGGGGCAGCCCCCGAGGCTGTCACCCAGGGACCCGTGCCGTGATGTTAGCATCTAGGGCAGTGCCTGGGCCACAGAGCGGCCCACGACTGCTTGCTTACTGTAGGGTGGCCCCTCGAACCTGTGCACTTGCACGCCCAGAGGCCGGCCAGCTCTCGCCCTGAACGTCCTCTCCGGCCCAGAGGTCGCATGCCCCCCGCCCCGCCCCGTTCACCAGTTCTGGGCCTGCTGTGGACCTGGCCCAGACGCTCCCCACGGCCTGCACCCTGTGGCGTGGGGCGGGCCGGGCCGCCCACCCGCAACCTGTCATTTCCAGATGCAGAGCAGCGCCTGGGCCTCCGCCCAGCCCAGGAGCAAGTCAGAGACCCCACCCTGGGCCCTCCGTGGAATTAGCCGGAATTAGCCGGAGCCCCCGCCCAGCTAAGGATGCAGGGAGGGTGAGGGAAAACCCACCGCACTCGGGTCTCGGCCAGGCAGCCCCCGGGGCCACCGAACCCCCAACTCCAGCCCCAGGTGGGCCCAGGGCCAGGGCTAATTACACAGCCCCCGAGGCCATGAGGGCCTGCCCTGGGCAAAAATAGCTGGGGCTTTCATGTGGCGGTGGACACCCGGCCTTCAACTGGTCGCCCGTGGAGCGGCCTCCAGCACCGCACTCCGAGGTGGCCGAGTGGCCCTGTCCCGGCAGGCCAGAGCTCTGGAGGTGCCAGGAAACCGCCCTGCGCCTCAGTTTCCCCAGCTGTAAGCCAGATGTGTCCACGTATTCCCCAGCACCCCCGCCCCAGCCTTCTTGGCTGGGCCACGCCCCTCCCCAGGTTGTAGCTGAGTCACCACCACCTCCAGGAAGCCCCCTGGGAACCGCAGCCTGCAAGGAGGGAGATCAGTAGCCCTTGGGCTCCCCCTTGGAGCCCTGCGCCCCTCTAGACCATGGCTGTAGACTGCGGGCTTCCCCGGTCTGAACCAGGGCCCCAGCACCTGGGCCTGGCCACTGGCTGAACCCATCCAGTACCATCAGCCCTTGTTACAGATGGGGAGACTGAGGCCTGGGAGGGGATAGGATGGACTGGGGATTCCCTGACATTAGGGTCCTGCTCCACTCCAGCCCCTGCTCCTGGGAAGCAGCAGGGAACAAGACCTTGGAGCAGCCGGCGCCATGGCTCAACAGGCTAATCCTTTGCCTGCAGCGCTGGCACATGGGGTTCTAGTCCCGGTCGGGGCGCCGGATTCTGTCCCGGTTGCTCCTCTTCCAGTCCAGCTCTCTGCTATGGCCCGGGAGTGCAGTGGAGGATGGCCCAAGTCCTTGGGCCCTGCACCCCATGGGAGACCAGGAGAAGCACCTGGCTCCTGGCTTTGGATCAGCACGATACACTGGCCGTGGCGGCCATTAGATGGTGAACCAACGGCAAAAAAAAAAAAGGAAGACCTTTCTCTCTGTCTCTCTGCCTGTCAAAAAATAAAAAAACTAATAAGTAAATAAATAAGACCTTGGAGCATCTGAGGGGGATGGGAGTGGCTGGGGAGGGGGTGGGACAGGTACAGGGGCAGCAGCTGCAGCCACCGTGGTCAGGATGGCCTCTCTGGAGAGGTAATGGGCCTGATACTCGCTTGGTAAGAGAAACCAGACGGGCAAAGGCAGAGGGAGGAGCGTCCAGGCCAGGGAACAGCAGGTGCAAAGGCCCTGAGGTGGGAAAGGCTTGGCACGAGAGCTCCTCTGGGGAAAGGAGACTGATGCGGCTCCGTTCTCTCCAGGGACCCGTGGCAGCTCCTGGCTCTGAGCCGACCCTCAGTCTCCCTTCCAAGACTAGCCTGGGTCAGTGGCAGCTGCCCCAGGCTCTGCTGCCTTGTGATCCTTGGCCAGGTTTCCACTTGTTGTGCCTGTGCCACGCCACCTCCCACCCCGTAAAGCCACCGGATGTTCACCACGGCTGCTAGGAGAGAAAAGCTACCAGGTCGCCCATCGGATTAGCCACGCACTTCCCCGTGACCTGGCAAAGTCGCTCCCAGGCATTGACCCAAGACCACAGAAGCACCCGTGTCACTTCAGTTACACCAGCAGGAAGCAGGCATGGGCGAGCGTCCAGCCTCAGGGGCTCCCGCACAGGCTGTGGTCTGTCCCTTTGGGGACATGGCTCAGCAGTGGGAGGAACAGCCATGGAGGCGTCTCCCAGGTGCACCGGGCACAGGAACCAGACCCCGGGGCAGGCCTTGGCCCTGGTGAGCAAGACGCCCGCATTCCATGTCAGAGCGCCTGGGTTCGCATCCCAGCTCCAGCCCCAATGCCAGCTTCCTGCTACCGCGCACCCTGAGAGACAGCGGAGGACTCTGGGCTCAGGTGCTGGGTCCCTGCCGCCCACCTGGAGATCTGGATGGAGCTCCAGTCTCCTGGCTTCAGCCTGGCCCAGCCTTGCGTGTTGCAGGCATTTGGGGAGTGACCCAGCGGACGGAAGCTCGCTCGCTTGCTCGCTCTCTCTCCCTCTGTCATACTATTTGGTGCAGCCGTCAGACGCCCCTTGAGACACCCTCCTCTGGTAACGGAGTTTGAGTCCCAGCTCCGCTTCCAGCTCCACCTGGGAGGCAGCAGGTGATGTCGGGTCCCTGCCCACCCACATGGGAGACCAGGGATGAGTTTCCAGTCCTGGCATTGGCCTGGCCCAGCCCCAGCTGTTGTGGGCATTTGGGGAGTGAACCAGAGGGTGGAAAATCCCTTGTCTGTCTCTATCTCTCTGTGTGTGGCTGCATTTCAAATACAACGAAAAGAAAGAAAAAAATTAAAAAAAAAAAAAAACACAGATCCAAAACAGCACACATTGGATGGTTCTAGAACAAAGGCAAACCTGAGCGGCAACGGGGTCAGAGGTCATCAGGAGGCTCCTTCAGGAGTGGGGGGGGGGGGGGTGATGAGCATGACCCGCACCTGGGGCGGCTGCAGGGTTCAAACAGGAAACTCTCATTTCGCATTTCAGATGCGTGCACCTGATAAATAAAAGCTCTCTTTAAAAAGTAAGGCACGTAGTGTCTCTCTCTCTCCCTCTCTCTCTCAGGCCACGGCCCAGGTCCTGGGCTTCCTGTGGCCAAGGCGCCGGCCAGCTGCGCACGCCCTGTAAACATTTACGTTCCTGGCCTGCGAGGAACGGTTTTATTAGGCACACGTAGATGCCAGGGCAGCCAGCGGGAATGCAAACTCCTGCTCTGCCAGCTGCCCCCTCGGTGCCCTGGAGCTACCCCTCCCCAGGAGCCTCCCCTGCCCCAGCGTGACCATGCGTGGAGGTGATTCTTCCCAGCAGCCTTTGCGGTTGGAAACGGGACCCTAATGGCCTCTGAGCAGGGGCGGGCCTGTGGGGACGGCTGGGAGCTGATCTTCAGGGACCCCCCAGTCACCTACACCACCAGCTTTCTTCCCCACCCGCCTGTCGCCCTAGCCTTTCTCCCCTTCCTTTTCCTTCCCTAGCTGGATCAGAGGTGGAACAGCCGGGACTCGAACCCGTGCCCATATGGGATGCTGGAGTCACAAGTAGCGGTTCTGCCCACAGCGCCAGCAGAGGCTGGAATCTTGCCGCGCCACCTCCTCGTGTGGCCACCACAAGCCAGGGCAGCCTCCTGGGGAGAGAGGGTCCTCCCCAGCACCCAGCCCCACCCCCAAGCTGGGAAGAGCTGGATGAGGCTGGCGGGGGTGGGGGGGAGAGAGGAGGGAAAAGCACCCTGGAGCAGCCACGCCCGCCTGCTCCCGACCTGGGTGACCCTGGGCTGAGTGACCGCTCTGGGCCTCGGTTTTCTCACCTGTAAAATGGGAGTGATGACAGCAGCCTCTCCTCTGGGCTTCTGTGAGGAGGCAGCGCGCCTTGGCACGTGGCACCGAACCGACACGCCGACCACGTCCCAGAGGCAGCAGCTGTGGCCAGGAGGCTGGGAGCCTTCCTTCCCCGAGCCAGGTAGTGGCTAACAGAAGCCTGGCGTCCATACAGCAGGCACCTCATAAGGCTTTGGGCTGGAAGGGACAGAGCAGTGAGCCACTCCAGTCCCCACCCCATTGAGTGGCCCCTGCCCTGGGTGCGCACGTGCAGGCCCCGGGCTCGTCCGCCCCAGCCCCCCGCGGTCCAGCCTGGGCTCAGGGGTGTCTGTGGCAGGCTGTGGCCTCCCCAGGCTTGGTGTGACCCCCGTGAGTCGGGACACACGAGGCTGCTGGCGGGGGCTGGGCCCCAGCAGCTGCAAACATCTGGTTTGAATTGTCGGCTGCAAGCCCCAGCCAGGCAGCCAGGAATTTGTGAGCTAATTTTAGGCCTAAAGATGGAGAGCGCCACAGGGCGGGGCCTTGCTCCCCAAACCACAGGGGAGGGGGCTGGGGGGGACACGGAAGCCCCCACGGCGCCCCTCAGATGGCCCACGCCGGCCTCTCTCTCCTGGGATGCGCACTCGTCAGCGCCTGCTGTGTCCTGGGCACTCCAGGCGCACACAGCCCTACAAGTAGGAAGGAGGGCACTGCCCCCATTTCCCAGGTGAGCAAGTGAGGGCCCCGGGGCAAGGGAGTTGCCCAGGGCTTGACCCAGGCTCCCGACCCCAAGCCTGGAACCTCGGCCTCCCGCTTCTCCGCCCACGCCAGCCCCATGGCCTTGGCTCAGTCCCCACAGCCTCTGCAGGGCATCCCTCGCTGCGATTCCCGGATCCCGGATCTGTCCTGTGTGCCCGGGATGTGCAGGGACAGAGGCCCCGCCCCCTGCAGCCCCAACTCAGAGGTCAGTGACGTCACAACGGATATCATTGATGTGCCTTCAAGGGGAGGGGGTGCGAGTGAGTGAGAGAGGGTCTCTCTGAGGATGAGGAGAGGCCAGCCAGGCAGACAGGAGAGGGGCAGGCAGAAGCAGCAGCATGTGCTAAGGTCCTGGGGCAGGGGCCCACGGGCTCCAGGAGCCACCCTGCTCCCTTCACCCCAGGGGGCTCCGTTGTGCTCGGGGCTCCTGGCCACGGGGCCCCGTTTCCCCCTCCGTCTCCTTAATCGCAAGAACCTGGTGGCTGTTGAGTGTCCCCTTGAAGGGGCAAAAGCAGGGGCGGCGATGACCACAGCCTTGGGGGGACCCAGAGGACGCTCACGAACCGTGGTCAGAAATCTCGGGGGGCTCCACGTGGCTAAGTAGGAGCCTCAGGGCAGGCGTCTCCCCCGGGAGACGTTTGGGGCCAGATCCTTCCAGGGCTGGGGGCTGCTGTGTGTGTAGCTGGACACTGAGCAGCGTGGCTGACCCCCATTCCGAGGGTCCCAGTGCCCCTCCCTCAAACCATGGCCAGGGCTCGGGGCGGGGGGCCCAGGTGAGAAGCACTGGCAGCCAGACTGCTGTGTGGACAGAATCCCCACGGGACCACGGTTTCCTTGGCAACCAGGGAAGCTGTGACCCCGATTTCCCAGCATTTGATATTTCTGTCCTGTCCACCCAGGAACGCTGGGAAAACCCGGGAAAATCCGCAGAAACAAAGCAAGGTCACCCATGATGCTCCATTCGGTGCCCCCGCGCCTCACAATAGCTCGGCGGGCTTCCCTCAGAGCTATTTTCCCCTACACTTTATAATCCTAGGAGTTGCGATTTATCCAGCAGCTACCCTCTGCCAGGTATTATGCTAAGTACATTCCACGCCTGTCTCCCAGATCCTCCCAAGGCTGCTAGGAGGTGAGGCTGCTATTGTCCCATTTCTCAGATGAGGACACTGAGGCTTGGGGTTCATTTAACATTGTATCTCCCATGTACTGGTTCATTTTCCAAATGCCCACAACAGCCAGAGCCGGGCCAGGCCAAAGCCGGGAAGACCTAGGAGCTCTGTCCAGGTCTCCCACGTGGGTGGCAGGGACCCAAGACCTTGAGTTGTCCCCTGCTGCCTCCCAGGGTGTGCATGAGCAGGGACCGGGAATCAGGAGTGGAGCCGGGGCCTGAACCCAGATTCAAGATGGGATGCTGGTGTCGCAGGCGGTGGCTTAACCCGCAATGCCAGCCCGGTGCCCCATCTTGTCATCCTATCATGAAGGAAGCCCATAAATGTTTTATCACTAAAATAACATACGTGTTACTAAAAAAAAATGGAAGTGACAAGAAGTCTATAGTGGCTGTGCAGGGGGGAGGGGGGCAGCATGGTGACGCATTCCAGAAGGTTCCATGGGGCCTGACCCTTCCCCTCCCCCGAGGGTAGCCCAGATGGGATTTTCTGTCTGGCCACACTTCCCCTCGGTGAGTGCCCAGGAGTGGGTCTGCTCCGCCCGCACCTCAGGAGCCTGCTGGCCTGGGCCCTGGGCCCCCCCCCCCCCCCCCCAGCGTCTGCTGTGGCTGCCCCGCCCCGTCCTGGGCCTCCTGCTGGCCCAGAAGCGCGGATGGGGATGGGCCGTGGGTTTCCCCGGGGCTGGAGGGCACCCTCCAGTGTTCTCAAACCTCGACCGGAGGAGCCTTGGCTCCGTGGCCGCCCAGTGGGACAGCTGCGGAAGCCGAACTTGAGATTCCTTTTTTTTTTTTCCCCAAGATTTATTTTTGAAGGAGTTACGGGGCGGGGAGGAGGGGGAGACAGAGAGAGAGAGAGAGACAGAGAGAGTGAATTTCCACCTGCTGGTTCACTCCCTAAACAGCCACAACGGCCTGGGCTGGGGAGCCTGGAGCTCCACCCAGGTCTCCCACATGGGTGCGGGGGCCCAAGGACTTGGACCATCTTCTACTGCTTTCCCAGGCCACAGCAGAGAGCCGGGTGGGAAGTGGAGCAGCCGGGACTCGAACCGGCGCCCACATGGGATGCCGGCACTGCAGGCGGCGGCTTCACCCCTGCGGCACAGCGCCGGCCCTGGCTTCTGGCTTTTCAGCCTCCCACCTGCTCCATCTTCAGCTCCTGCCCTTCCCTTTCCAGAGCGGCCGCTCAGCCCCGCACCTCCGCCCTCGTCCTCACCCAGTCTCCCGGTCTCCCCTGAGCCCCTCCGTCTCGGTCCAGCCGCTACACCGCGGGCATCCCCCCAGGGCCTGCACCTGGACCCCAAGCTATTCTCAGTGCCCGGACATTCTTCCTCCTCCCCGCCCCCGTGGAGTCTCAGCCTCTGCCCTCCTGACTCCCAGCCGCCACACAGCCGGGTCGCGGCCCCCGGCACCTGTCCTGTGCCCAGCCACTGTTTGTGTTTGTGCCCAGCCACTGTCAGACCTCTTCCTGGTTGTCCCCTGATGGATCTGAGCCAGGAGCCCGGATGAGCATCACCAGGGCTGGGATGCTCAGGGGGCGTCTCAGGGGCTGCCACAGCCATCCGCAGCTTGGTGGAGTGGAGCAGATAGGAGAGTATGGGGAGCCCCTGCCAGCGCCAGCAGCTGGGTGAGCCACCCCCTACTTCCTGTCTACCCCACTTCCTTCCTCCCAGCAGGCAGAGCTGTCAGCAGGCTCCGGTTCCCCGGCAGCACAACCTGCCGGAGCCAGGGGTGCCACTTCCTGAGTCTGGGCTCCCCAGGTTGTCACGTGGAATCGTGGAATCGTCACGCACGTGCGTCCTGGGGCTGTCGTGGCGCCTCAGTGAGACAGAGCAGCGGTGTCTGGCAAGGGGCTGGGCATGCAGTAGGCGCTCAGTAAATACAGCTGCTTGGCCCCTGCTCCCAGACGCCTGCCCTGCTATGTCCTGCTCTCTGCGAGGAGGGGGCCTGGCTCTGAGCGAAGGTGCCTACTCCCAGTTGCCAAGCGTGACAAAGGGGGGACTTCCAGGTCACCAGGGCTGGGAGTTTGGGTGCTGGGATTCCCCCAGAAGCCCGCGGGGAGGGCAAGGACGGAGTGACTTAGCCGTAACAACACGGTGTTCAGGCCTGGGTTTCAATCCCAGATCCTCGCGTGTGGCCTGGGGTGGGAGGCTGGGGCTGCGCTTCTCTGGGCCTCAGTTTCCTGTTCTGCAAAGTGGGGAGATGGCTCCACAGAAGCTCCCTGCAAGGCTGTTGGCGGGGATTCTTGGAGAGAGCGTGGCTACGTGGGGCCGGTGGGGTCAGCAGAGCGCACGCGTGGTGTGGTCCAGACAGCGAGGCTCAGGGGCTGCCGTGGGGGGAGCTGGACCACCCGAGGCAGCCAACGCCAAATTGTCAGAATTCTGCAGTTGAATTCATTTGCCTGGTTGAGAAACAAAGACCTTCCATCGACCCACCGGCTCGCTCCCAGATGCCCTCAGTGGCCAGGGCTGGGCTGGGGCCGAAGCTGGGTCTCCCATGTGGGGGGCAGGGACCCAACTACTTGAGCCACCAGCACTGCCTTCCAGGGTGCACACTGGCAGGGAGCTGGAGCTACAAGGCAGAGCTGGCATTGAAACCCAGGTACCCCCCAGTGGGACACTGAGCTGCCCTGTTTTTTTTTTTTTTTTTTTTTTTAATAATTAAGCTACATTCTGTTAACACCAAGGATTTGAGATGTTCTGTGTTCTTGAGGTTGTTGGCATGTTTGAGTCAGCTACTGCACATGGTGCAAAACTCAGATCCTCCACAGCAGGGTTTACCCCAAGGAAACTGACAGCAATGAGAATCAGGGCCATTCTTCCCCGCCAGGGAACCAGGTGACACCGAGGGCCAGCACCGCCTCCTGTTAGGAGCTCCTTCCCAGATGAACTGTCCCTTTCCCGTCCTCAAAAACCAGGCAGATGGGCCTAAGAGCTGATGGTGGGCGCCCCCTGGTGGCTGCTTAAAAGGCCGCCTCATCCACACTGCATTAAATCCCACACCTTGAAGAGACATAGAGACAGAGAGAGACAGGCAGATGGAAGCCCAGCCCTGGGCGGTCCCATGGCGTCCTGAGCCCCGGAGCTCGGGAAACCCCAGAAGGACGGTGGGACAAGGCTCCTGGAGGACCACTCGGATGTCCCCGAGGCCCCACCCCGCCCCCTACCTCGTGCTCTGATTTTCTGATCTCTCCCAGGAGGAGGCGGCCTCCATTTTTCCTGACCCACCAGTCCTCCCCCAGGGCTGGCTGTCCCCCCCCAGGCTGGGCATCCCTGCCCCTCTCCCCCCAGCGCCCTCCTGAGCTCCCTAAGCCACCTTCCCTGTGTGTGGGGGGACCTGCTTAGAGGTTCCGGGGGAGACGGCCAACGCCACCATCTCCCCTGCAGCTCCTCGGCCCTGGCCCCCCATCCTGTTCCTCCTGCCTCTCCCCACGGCTCCCCCCACTGACCCCCATCAAGCCACAGCCAACCCCTGCCAGCCTCGACTGGGTGAACTCTGGGGAGGCAGCGAGCCCTCTACCCCAAGGGGCCGCTGCAGATATTTTCCTAGAGAAGAACTTATTTCTGCTCCAGAGGGTAGGCCTGGGCATGCCGAAGGTCTTGTCTCGTCTCTCCGGGAAACCGACTAGAAGGGATTTGGAAGTGCTGGGTCCCAGGGTGGGCACTGGGCACGGCGGCTAAGCTGCCCCATGGGGGCGCCCACGTTCCATATCCGGGCGCACCTGGTTCGTGTCGCAGCTACTTCATTTCCAAGCACTTGGGTCCCTGCACCGAAGTGGGAGACCCGAATTGAGGTCCTGGCTCCTGCTTTTGGCCCATCCCAGCTCTGATTGCTGAGGGCATTTGGGGAGTGAACCAGCAGGTGGAGGACCTCTCCCTGTCTCTCTGCGGTTCAAATACAATGAAAAGCAATACATTTAAAGATATGTTTGCATCAAAAATAAACTCATCTTTTTATTATATTTTCCCATAAACTTTCTAAGGTGTCCTCTTATTTGTTGTCGGGCCCTTTAAGAAAAATTCCACCAGCCCCACCTATGAGATGCCAGCCAATCAGAGCTGTCGGACGCTGCCTCATGGCAAGATGCTGCTGGGTGTGCCCGGGAGGGGGGCATTGACGCTGAGAGGGGCCCTAGGCTGAGACTTTGAGGGGACCACTTCCTGTAGGGCAGATCTGAGTCATGGAAAGTTGAATACTATGGACCTCTGGCGTGGGTTTGGGGGAGACAGCCTTGGTCCCCCCACCCACCCCGCAACCCAAAATCTTCCCCAACCCCTCACTTATGTAATTGGGTGCACCTGTTTCCTGAGAGTCACCTATCAACCAAGGGGCTTCCTTGGGGGCTTGGGGCTGAGGGCGAGCAGCCAAGAGCCAACACCTCGCCCTGCGCTGGGGGAGGAAAAATCAAGGCAGGCTGTCATCTGTCGATCATGCATTTACTAAGGGCCCCGGGCTGCGTCCAGTCCCCTGCTGGGCAGTGGGACATGGCAGTGGACAGGATGGAGCCCACCCTGAAGGGGACCGTGGGGGAAGGTGAGCAAGGTCACCAGATAGAGAGGGGCTCCATCAGCCCATGCGGTCCCCAAGAAGAGTCTCCCCCAGGCTCCTCGGAGTGCTGCCCAAGAGAACCCCAACTGCCCCAACGCAAGTAGCCTGGGGGTCCCTGGCTCTGCGGTGGCCACCGTGGCAGCCCAGCGGGGCTGAGACTCAGAGGTCAGGAGGAAAGAGGAAGGGGGTGTCCGAGGCCCCACGCAGAGTGGGGAGGGGGAGAGGGTGTCCCTGGGCCCCCAGGGTTCTTAGCTGGAAGGCAGGGGCGGTGGCCACAGGGCCTGTGCCGTGTGGCAGCTCCCGTCTCTGTTTGCAATGGTCCAGGGCCAGTCCCTCGAGACCGCCCTGACCACTGGGCTCCCTGAAGGCCCCCCTGGGGGAGGCATGCGTGTGGGGAGGGGCTACGGGAGGAAGCTGTGCAGGGTGAGGTCATCCCCGTCGCGCTCCTCTTTGGCCTCCGCCTTGAGGCCGGGGCCCCTGGACGCGCGCCGCCCATTGGCGATGGCGGGGGTCCCGTCGCCAGCCTCGGGCAGCAGGGCGGAGATGCAGACCATCTCGGTCGGGGAGTAGCTGCGCACGGGGTAGGTGTGGTTCCTGCGGGACAGGCGGACGGCCAGCACCACGGTGCACACGAGGAAGACGGTGGCCACCAGCGCCAGTATGAGGATGGCCAGCAGGCACTGCTTCACGGGGATGCTGTCCGGGATCCCCACGGGGCCCGGCGTCCCGGGGCTCTGGGAGGGAAGAACCTTCTCTGTCTTCATGTTGATGACCGCAGGCACACTGCCGGTGGCCGTGGGGGTGCTCAGGTGAGTGGCAGAGGGGCCAGGCGCGGGCGTGGCCAGTCCCTGTGCCGCAGTAGGTTCTATGAATGGGGACTCCGTGCTGGCTGCTGGCTCTGTGGACAGGGCCTCAATAACACTGGATTCCATGGGCTGGGACCCCATGGCAGTGGTCTCTGTGGACAGGGCCTCTGTGGCTACTGGCTGCGTGGTCTCTGCCTCTGTGGGTGCTGGCTGTGTGGTCTTTGCCTCTGTGGGTGCTGGCTGTGTGGTCTCTGCCTCTGTGGGTGCTGGCTGTATGGTCTCTGCCTCTGTGGGTGCTGGCTGTGTGGTCTCAGACTCTGTGGCTGCTGGCTGCGTGGTTTCTGCCTCTGTGGCTGGTGGTCCCATGGACTGGGCCTCCTTGGTGACCGGCTCCGTGGACAGAACCCCCTCTGTGGATAGGGTCATGGGAACCATCACAGAGGCCAGTTGTGTGGCCAGCAGGCCCATGGAGACAGGCACGTTCTGCGTGGCCAGTTCCATGCTCAGATTCCCCGCAATCGCCCCCACTGTGTCCGGGCCAGCAGCGTGTCCTGTGCTGGCCTCGGCAGTGGCTGGCTCGGGCGTGCCCGGCCCCTCAGAACCTCTCTGCCCCGGCAGAGTCGGATGCTGGGGCTCTGGGGCCGCAGCCGCGGTGCTGTTGTCAAGCACATCGGGAGGGTCCGTGCCCTCCAAGGCGTAGTCATCGTGCAGGGCGTAGTCGTCCTCCGAGTCCTCCGGGACCTTCTGCCTCTGCCCCCAGTCCTGCTGGGAGTCGCCCCTCTTGGGGGATGGCCACTGCTGGCTGCCTCCGGGGCCCAGCAGGCTCAGCAGGAGCAGGAGGTGCAGAGGCATGGCACCTGGGGAGACAGGAAGTGGGGAGTGAGGAACCCACCTGACTGCACCTCTACACAGCCACAGCGGGGGGCTGGGGCGGGGGGGGGGAGGGGCCTGCTTGCTGGGGGTGGGCACTGCAGCTTCACCCATTCCCCTCTCCTCCCCTCCCCCCCCCAGCAGGTGCAGGGCAGGCCCGCACAGCCATAGCTGTTACTACTGTGATTGATCCGTGGGAACAAAAGCATCCGGGGTCCTTCCACTCCTGCCTGCGCCGCACAGAAACTTGATTTGCCCCCTTATCAGTTTTGGCTCAAACGTCTTATTCACAGGCCAGACAATCCATTGGTGGGGGCTGGTGCTGTGGCCTAGTGGGTTAAGCCTCCGCCTGCGACACTAGCATTCCACGTGGGCGCCGGTTCAAGTCCCGGCTGCTCCTCTTCTGATCCCATTCTCTGTAAGGCCTCTGGGAAAGGCAGAGGAAGACGGCCCAAGTGCTTGGACCCCCGCACCCATGTGGGAGACCCAGGTGAAGCTCCTGGCTCCTGGCTTCAGCCTGGTCCAGCCCCAGCCACTGTGGCCATTTGGGGAGTGAACCAGCAGATGGAAGATCTTTCTCTTTCTCTGTGTCTCTCTCTCTTTCTCCCTTTCTGTATCTCTGCCTCTCAAACAAATAAATAAAGCTTTGAGAACAACAACAATCCATTGAGAGTATAGAAAGAAAATATCAGAACTTCTTAACAAGCAGTCTCAGTGAGCATCTGTGTCACATCTCCTTTTTTTTTTTTTTTTTTTTTTTGGACAGTGAGAGAGAGAGAGACAGAGAGAAAGGTCTTCCTTTACCGTTGGTTCACCCTCCAATGGCTGCCGCAGCCAGCACGCTGTGGCCAGCACACCATGCTGATCCGATGGCAGGAGCCAGGTGCTTCTCCTGGTCTCCCATGGGGTGCAGGGCCCAAGGACCTGGGCCATCCTCCACTGCACTCCCTGGCCACAGCAGAGAGCTGGCCTGGAAGAGGGGCAACTGGGACAGAATCCGGCGCCCCGACCGGGACTAGAACCGGGTGTGCTGGTGCTGCAGGCAGATGATTAGCCTAGTGAGCCGTGGCGCCGGCCAGGTTTCCTTTTTAAAATGCTTATGTTTCTACCTACTTTAAAGGCAGAGTGGGAGAGAGAGAGGGAGAGAGAGCGCGAGAGACAGAGAGATCTTCTGTCCTCTGGTTCACTCCCCAAGCGCCCACAACAGCCATACTGAAGCCGGGATCTCCACGCCTCCTCCATGGGCGGCAGGGACCCAAGGAGCTGGGCCATCACCTGCTGCTTCCCAGGGTGCGCTAGCAGGAAGCTGGGTTGGAGGCAGAGTTGCCAGGCCTCGAACGAGACGCTCTGATGTGGGATGCGGGTGCACCAGACAGCGGCAGCACCATCCCCAGCCCCTCTTAATCTCTATTGTCTTCTTAATCTCTGTTTCCACATATATTGACATCCTGAGAGTCTGTGGGAGGCCGCATCACAAAAAGTCCCCGGAAGTCTGTGCGTAAGAGGGGTCTTCCCAGCGCTCCAGGAAAGCTTGGATTATGAAAAAGCTGCACCGCAGTGGCTTAACAGGCTAATCCTCCGCCTTGCAGCGCTGGCACACCGGGTTCTAGTCCCGGTCGGGGCACCGATCCTGTCCCAGTTGCCCCTCTTCCAGGCCAGCTCTCTGCTGTGGCCAGGGAGGGCAGTGGAGGATGGCCCAAGTGCTTGGGCCCTGCACCCCATGGGAGACCAGGAGAAGCACCTGGCTCCTGGCTTCGGATCAGCGCGGTGCACTGGCCACAGTGGCCATTGGAGGGTGAACCAACGGCAAAAAGGAAGACCTTTCTCTCTCTCTCTCTCTCTCTCTCACTGTCCACTCTGCCTGTCAAAAAAAAAAAAAAAAAAGAAAGAAAGAAAAAAGAAAAAGCTGCGCCGGGCGTTCCACTTCATTTTGCACCAAAATAAACGCATCTTTGCGCTCCATTTTCCCATGACTGTTTCTAGGAGCCCCTGCCCCAGGCACAGAGACCGGTGGTGTGCAGGAGTCCCTGAATCCAGTTCACAAACAGATTGGCGGCCCCCCAGAGCGCTCCCCGGGTGGAAGAGATCCTGATGCCCCCACCTCCGCGTCTCCGCCCCGCCCCAGCCCACACCCGTCCTCGGAGTCTCCAGTTGTCTCACGTCTTCTTGGTGTCTCAGCTTGGTCCTGCTGTCTGGCTGTTTCCTGGCTGGCACCATGAGTTACAGTGGGAATTAAAGGGGCGTCCGGTCTGCCCGACAAGCTCTCGGCCACTGCGCACCCCTCTTCTTAAGTCCTCCAGGGCCTAGAGCCATCAACAATACCCCCATGCCCCGAGGGGACTGCCACCTGTTCAGAGCAGCCCCGCCCCCGCCCCAGAGCTCACTGTCACCACGTTTGTCTGGGAGTGGGGCTGCTGTCCCTACCAAGGAGCCAGCCAGGATGGGGCCTCTCCCTTTCTCTCTCTCCCTGCGCTTGCCCCAGCTCGGCTGGTGTTCATACAGCTCCAAGCCTTGCTCTGCAGGATCCGGCAGTGAGTGACAGCGGGGTGGGGCGGGTCGCAGGTGGACACGGCCTCTAGAGCTGTGTCTGGGGCGCAGCGGGCCCCCAGCGACGGGGCCTGGGTGATTCCCCGCCTCCTCCCTGTGTGCCAGTCACACGATACAGAGCAAATGGATGATGCTCACCCTCCCTGGGTGGGGGGAGGGGGGCTGCGGCTTCCTCACAGGCCCCTCCGCTTCCAGGCTCGAGCCAAACTCTGACACATTAGTGACAGTGAGGTCTGATTCTAAAATGCAAATCTGATCACATCCTAAAACGACTTCTTAAACCAAGCTTCACCCTCTGCACGCACGCTTGGCCCTCGAGATCATCCCCATTTCATATAGAAAAGAACCGAGGCTCAGAGACGTGGAGCCACGTTCCCAAAGACACACAGCGGGGGCGTGGCCCAGATCTGACTTGAACCCAGTGAGGATTCAGGGGGCTCTGGAGGGGTGGAGGGGGCCCCAGGGAGGGGCACAGGCTTGGGAGAGAGCTGAGCTCGGTGTGGCTGGGGTCAGGCCGGGTGGGGGAGGGAGGGCGAGTAAGAGGGAGGAGGAGCTTGAGATTCTATGTCTGTGCCGAGGCCACATGCGTGGCAGGGAGGCCACAGAACGGCCACCGAGCGTGGCCGGTGGGGGGATGGCTGCTTCCTATTTGCCACGCAGGGAGGCCAGCTGCACACACAGCAGGTGCCACGCAGGGTGCAGGGCAGCTGTGAGGGGCGCTTGGAATCCCAGCTGTGCCACTCACAAGCTGTGTGGCCTTGAGACAGACCCCGGCCTCTCTGAGCTTCTACTTTCCCATCTGTAAAATGGGATAACAGCACCCACCCCCTGAGGCTGTTGAGAGAGGGCAACCAGATGAGGGTGCAACAGGCTCACAGCAGGTGCTGCATCCACGGCCCCAGCCCGGCCCCCCTCCCCAGGGCAGGAGCCACCCCCCTCGGAAACAGTCTGCGAATTATGAAAACGCTCCCACCCCACCCCCAACGTGGGCAGCGCCGGGTTCCTGGAAGGCAGAGGCCTTGGCCACTTCCTGGAAGTGTGAGGGAGGCCTCCAGGCCCCACCTGCCGGCTCCAGGGGGTGGCGGGCACCTTGGTGAGTCAGGACCTGATTATCTAAGCCCAGAGGCTAGGAGGAGGGCCTGGGAGGGGGCTGGGGCTGTGTTCCTGGTACAGGTGCTCGCCGTCGGCTGCCCCCCACCCCGCACCCATCCCCATGGTCCAGAGGCAGAGGAAGAGAGAGCGTGGGCCTGAATCCCATGTTCACCACTATGTAGCAGCTGCAAGACCTTCAGCAGGTCTCTTCACCCTGAGCCTCATCTGTAAAATGGGTGCTCATGCTTTGCAGCATGGTTGGGAGACTTGAAGGGGAGACCCCGCGGGAGGCTCCCGACAGGGCCCTGGTCACCTGGTGGACCTGGGGTGCGGGGCGGGGGTGGGCACAGTGGGTGACCCCCGCATGGTCCCTGCCATCCCACAGGCGACAGGGCCACAGAGGCCAGGAAGCTCCTGGCTCCCCCAGATTCTGCGTCTGCGCCGAGGCCACGTGCGTGGCAGGGAGGTCACAGAACGGCCGCCGTGCGTGGCTGGTGGGGCGATGGCTGCTTCCTATTTGCTACGATGCAGGCCGGTAGGGCCTTCAGAAAGTGCACGGAGAATGTGTGTTGCGAAGGCAGTGCTCATTTCCCGTCTTTTCACCCCGTGTTCCCACAGACGTCCGGGGTCTCACCACGTGGGTGCTCCGCTCACCTGCACGGCTGGGAAGCGCGGGCCGCGATGATTCCCATTGCACAGATGAGAAGGGCAAGGCCCGCAGCAGTGCCGCCGCCTCTCCTCGCCCCGGGAGGAAGGAAAGCCTCCCTGGCCGCAGCGGTGGGGCCTGCCCAGCCGGCTCGGAGACCGGGGCGACAGCAGCCACACCCCGGGGCCTTGATGCTGGCCTCAGTGGGTCAGAGGCTGCCCACTTCCTGGCTTTCAACCAAAAACCAGTTGCTCCTGCCCTGAGCCCCAGCCAGCCAGGCCGTGTGGAGGAGCAGCCTGCCCTGGAGACCCCGGCACTGTGTGGCCCCCGAAGCAGCCGCCAGGGGAAGGGAGACCCCTGTTTAGTTCCCAGGCAGGGTAACCGAGGGCATGGGACACGGGAACAGGGTGGAGGCCACACACCACGGACTCCCTGGAGCTTGTAACCTTGTACTCAGAGCGGCTGCAGCCACCAGAGACCAGCCTGACTCAGGGTTTTAAACACACAGCTTATGAATATGTATGATCATGAATATGTATGATCATGAATATGTATGACTATGAATATGCATGCTGATCCAGAAGGGCCCTCCCACTCCTCCCCTTCTTTCTTTTTAAAATCAATTAATAGGAAAGGCAGAGAGACAGACAGGGCTCCCATCCCCAGGTTTACTCCCCAGTTGCCTGCAACAGCCAGGGCTGTAGAAGCCAGGAACCAAAAAACTCAATCCAAGTGTCCCTGTTGGTTGGGGGGGCCCAAGCACTTAGGCCATCGTCACCTGCTGCCTCCCAGGGAGGCTGGAGTCAGGCACTGGGGCTGAACACTGAACCCAGATCCTCTGATATGGGACATGGACCTCTTAACTAATATCCCAAGTGCTAAGCCAGATGCCCACCCCCTACTCTTTTCCATACCCTCAATGCTCCCCTAACTCTTGCAATAAAAGTCCTGGCAAGGGGCCAGCGCTGTGGCTCAGTGGTTTAAGCTGCTGCCTGCAGCACCAGCATCACATGCAGACACTGGTTCAAATCCCAGCTGCTCCACTTCTGACCCAGCTCCCTGCGAATGCGCCTGGGAAAGCAGTGGAAGATGGCCCAAGTGCTTGGGCCCTTTCACCCATTTGGGAGACCTGGAAGAAGCTCCTGGCTCCTGGCTTCAGACAGGCCCAGCTCTGGCTGTTGCAGCCATTTAGGGAGTGAACCAGCGGATAGAAGCTCTCTCTCTCTCTCTCTGTAAACTCTGACTTTCTGTGGGTGATCCCATGAGGCTGCCTGCCTGGCCCATGCAGTTAGCCTGACTGCTGGTAGGCGGTGGGACCCCCAGGCACATTTCCCCATCCCCACCTTTGGCCAATCAGGTAAACGGCTCCCAGGTGTGGCCCAGGCCCACCTGGAAAGCTACCTTAGCTACCTGACCTTCAAGCTGATAGGAGAGGCATATTGGTGCCAGTGCCGGTTCTGCCCTATAGTTAGTGTTCCCCTTCTGCTGCCCCTTAAACGTGTTCGTCGCTGTGAATAAAGGGGACACGTGGCCCGAAGCCTGTCCCCGGTGCTCCTTGTGGAAGGACACTGTCATTCACTCTCCCCCGCAGTGCGGCCTTGAACAACTGGCGCCCAAACAGGGACCTGAACGTGTAAGGCAGGTGAAGAGCAGGGTCCTCCCCCGCTAGGTGAGGAGGCAGCGCCCGTCGGTCAGGCCCCCGATACCCCCCCCACTAGATGAAGAGAACACTCCTGTTTGTCCTGGGATAAGAGACCCCCGCCCTGCACGGGCTTCTGGGCCTCTGTCAGGGAGGAGTCCCCGTCTCGTAGAGACCACTGCCCTGCGCCGGCCCCAAAGACTCTGATAGGAGAGAGATCTCTGTCTGCCGCGGTCACAAGCCCCCCACGGTGACAAGGGGGTGCCCACGTCTTCTTGCTTTGCTCCTCCTCCTACACTCAGCCTTCTGCGCCCCTCTCCACCCCGCCCAGGCTGTGGGTGGGAGAGGGGAAGGAGGGGCTCGGGTGCTCCTGCAGACCTGCCCGGGACCTGCATTGGCTTCCCCCCAACATGCGACCTCTGCACGGGGAAGGGACCTTGCTCCTGGCGGCAGTGGAGTCCTCCCGGGCACGTGGTGGCAGATCAGCACCCAGCGACCTGCATTCCGGCCGCTCGGACCTGCACCTGGACCCCAGGCTGCCCTGCGGGAAGGGGGCAGTGCCCACTCCAGCAGGCCCAACCATGGCCCCCCCAACCCTCCTGCTCTGCCAGCTCCTATGCCAACCTGCTGATGCCAGTTTGGACAGAAATGAGAAAGATGTTTCAATTTGGCCCTCTAGTTACTGTCACAGATTGTCCCTGCCTCGTCACTGAACACAGGTGTCCAGTGATGGGACAAAGGGTCATCAGGCTTGCTATGGCCCCTAAAGTAAATGTTGTGATCTCTGGTTTAATGTCACTGATTTATACCTAGGGCTTTATGAAGAGGAGTAGAATTTGACACACATGTGACTTTGACCTCAGTGATATAATATCAGCATCTTCGGTCACCTAGGAGTAATTGCTGTATGTAAATTGGGTTAAGCGAATGAGATGAATGTGTCTATACAGAAAAACTATTTGGGCTTGCTAGCACGTTTTCATAAACTGTCCATGTGAAGATAGCTCAGCACCACTCAGAAGAAACTAAGCTTGAAATTTGATGTGTTACCTTATTTTTTTTTTTTATTTGACAGGTAGAGTTATAGACATTAAGATAGAGAGACAGAGAGAAAGGTCTTCCTCCCGTTGGTTCACTCCCTAAATGGCCACAATGGCCGGCGCTGCGCTGATCCGAAGCCAGGAGCCAGGAGCTTCTTCCTGGTCTCCAGTGCGGGTGCAGGGGCCCAAGCACTCGGGCCATCCTCCACTGCCTTCCCGGGCCACAGCAGAGAGCTGGACTGGAGGAGGAAGAGCAGCCGGGACTAGAACCTGGCACCCATATGGGATGCCAGCACCACAGGCGGAGGATTAGCCAAGTGAGCCACGGTGCCAGCCCCGAGATGTGTTACCTTATTTTAAAATGTCGTCTTGATTTGAGGATTTTTAAAGGGTTCTTTCAAAATGTAAATCAAGGAAATCAGCAGAGGGAAGACAAAAGCTACAAGTCTGCTAACATAGAACTAGAATCTGATCCTCTGTTACAACAATGAGGTGTTTACAATGCATGTTAGTAAATATTCCAAAATAGTGTTAAGAATCTATTTAAAAACCTGCAACATCTCTTTTGATAGCCGTGTTTAATTGGTGACTCTGCTCAGCTTTCCAGCCAGCTCCAGTAAGCTCTTCTCTCTCCCCTAATTCTGACTCTGTTAAAACGGTCCCAAATGATGGCATTTGATTCAATGCACCAGCTCTTAAAGTTTTATTTCTGGCCGGCGCCGCGGCTCAACAGGCTAATCCTCCGCCTTGCGGCGCCGGCACACCGGGTTCTAGTCCCGGTCGGGGCACCGATCCTGTCCCGGTTGCCCCTCTTCCAGGCCAGCTCTCTGCTGTGGCCAGGGAGTGCAGTGGAGGATGGCCCAAGTGCTTGGGCCCTGCACCCCATGGGAGACCAGGAGAAGCACCTGGCTCCTGCCATCGGATCAGCGCGGTGCGCCGGCCGCAGCGCGCCAACCGCGGCGGCCATTGGAGGGTGAACCAACGGCAAAAAGGAAGACCTTTCTCTGTGTGTGTCTCTCTCTCTCTCACTGTCCACTCTGCCTGTCAAAAATTAAAAATAAATAAATTAGAAAAAAAGTTTTATTTCTGATTTTTGGAACAACCAGAGACACAGATTTTGTGTTATGTTAAAGGAATCTACTCTAATTGTTTTTAAAACAACTGAGTTTTGAAGGAGTTAAATATATGCTTATTCTAAAACATGTATTACCTTGTCACAACGATCAGATCTGGTCTATACTATATCATGATGTTAAGGGATCTTATTTCAACCACGTATTTTAAGCTTTGGCATCCTTGACAGGCATTCAAAAAAATCAACGTTCCAAAAGATTTGGACTTTGATATTTCCAGCTGGGCCCCTGGAAATGTCAAAGGACCTGTGTCTCTCATCTTGCAGGGACACCAACTAGCCAGGCTGTTCGGATTGTTAGAAGTGCTGTGAAGATGTGAAGTGGGGCTAACTTTTAAGTCTTGATAATATAACATGCTACTGATACAAATGTCTGAGAGTTGAAGAGTCGAGTGGTCTTGTGTTACCAGACGTGATGGCTATCTTACTGAGAAAGGCCCAGAGGCCTAAAAGGTGCTTTGAAAATACTGTGGGGAGTAAGCAAGTGCCTGTAGTTGGTTAATGAGTTCATAATTTTAAACATGGCCATTTGAAACCCTTTGTCATCCAGTTTTGTATCAGCTCGCCTGCTCATACAACTAAAACATCGTTGGTTCTGTGCTTAGCTGTCCTCCTAGGGGTTCCAATGGACCTTTAATGCCACTGCTATTGTACTCAGTGCTTTGGGGTGGCTCTGTAAACAGATGAAGCCAGTAACGCCCTAGGGGTTCCGACTGGGAGAAAGTATGGTTAATCAAGGTTACCAAGAACAGAAGGTAATTCTAATTGGTTGATGGTAATAAAAAACAGCTAAAGATTAGGAAACTATTACTAAACCTGCTTTATTGTTCTATCTCGTATGTTGTGTTATGCGTGTGTGCATATTGTTTGTCTACATAGAAAAATTTAATAAGAGCTCTCTTAATTGGCTTATAAATGAAAGATTGCTCATAAATTTAAACTGATAAAATTAATCGAAGGTACATTTGATTCACATGACCTGGATCTCTTTGTCAGATGTTTTAAATCTGTTGGTAGAAAGAAACTAAAAATGTTTTATATGTTTGTGCTTGAGTTTGCTGGTTAAACAAGCTATATCATGTTAGATATTTAAAGATATTTCCAAACACATGTATTCTTTTTTTTAAATTTTTTTTAAAAATTTTTTGACAGGCAGAGTGGACAGTGAGAGAGTGAGAGAGACACAGAGAAAGGTCTTCCTTTTTGCCGTTGGTTCACCCTCCAATGGCCACCGCGGTTGGCGCGCTGCGGCCGGCACACTGCGCTGATCCGATGGCAGGAGCCAGGTGCTTCTCCTGGTCTCCCATGGGGTGCAGGGCCCAAGCACTTGGGCCATCCTCCACTGCACTCCCTGGCCACAGCAGAGAGCTGGCCTGGAAGAGGGGCAACCGGGACAGGATCGGTGCCCAACCGGGACTAGAACCCGGTGTGCCGGCGCCGCAAGGCGGAGGATTAGCCTGTTGAGCTGCGGCGCCGGCCTAAAATACCTGTATTCTTAAAATGTATAGAAGGCATTGGACCGTCCGGTAAATATTTTCCTGAGTTGTTATTTAACAGTTGGAACTGTTGAGACTTCATCTGATGTTGCTGTTGTCAGTGGCAACCTGGGAAGCCCGACTCGGTCCCTCACTTCTCTGTTCTCTTTAAGATGGGAAACGGACTGTGCTCAGCGAGTCTCCCAGAGGTACCGTTTGATTTTCAGATCTTATGAAAGGACTGGCTAACATTTTCTGTGTGATAGCATAGCCAGAATGAAGGCTTAAATCATAACTTCACAGCTGAACTTGCTCACCATGAGGTCCCAAATCCCCCTGGGCTAGATGGTGAAACTGACATCTTAAGTTTTAACATAATTAGGTAGATTGGATTAGGTTGTAAAGTGACCATATTAGATTGGATTGAGTTTTAAAGTGGTCGTATGGATGAGACTAATTGTTAAAGTGATCCTGTCAATAAAATTAATAGACTTGGCTGGCACCACGGCTCAGTAGGCTAATCCTCTGCCTGCAGCGCCGGCACACCGGGTTCTAGTCCCGGTCGGGGCGCCAGATTCTATCCCGGTTGCCCCTCTTCCAGGCCAGCTCTCTGCTGTGGCCCAGGAGTGCAGTGGAGGATGGCCCAAGTGCTTGGGCCCTGCACCCCATGGGAGACCAGGAGAGGCACCTGGCTCCTGGCTTCGGATCAGCGCGGTGCGCCGGCCATGGCGGCCATTGGAGGGTGAACCAACGGTAAAGGAAAACCTCTCTCTCTCTCTCTCTCTCACTGTCCACTCTGCCTGTCAAAAACAAAAAAAAAAGATAAAAAAATAAATAAAATAAAATCAATAGACTTTAAGAGGAGTGAGTGCTCCTCCATGGGAAGCAGAATGGCGGTTGCTCCAAGCAACGCTCAGGGACCTCAGAGTCACCCTAAGAGCGTCTGGTCTGGCGAAGGGCCCCCGAGAGCATTTCAGGCGTGGAAAGCCGGGACACTCGTGGGAACAGGTGTCCCTACGTGGAGAGCCCCCCAGTGGGAAGAAGCGGCCATCAAAGAAGGATGCACGTCTCTCCGGAGGGAGGAGAGAGCTTCCACTCCTCTGTGGCCTTGTCTGAACCCTGAGGGACACGTGCACTCAGAAGGCTTCCGCAGCCTGGGCGGCTCCTGTCAAGAGCCTTGGGTGGTCAGTGACGTCACACATAAGAGTGTTCATTGTTAGGCCGGCGCTGTGGCTCAACAGGCTAATCCTCCGCCTTGTGGCGCCGGCACACCGGGTTCTAGTCCCGGTCAGGGTACCGGATTCTATCCCGGTTGCCCCTCTTCCAGGCCAGCTCTCTGCTATGGCCCGGGAAGGCAGTGGAGGATGGCCCAAGTGCTTGGGCCCTGCACCCCATGGGAGACCAGGAGAAGCACCTGGCTCTTGGCTTCGGATCGGCGAGATGCGCCATCCGCAGCGGCCATTGGAGGGTGAACCAACGGCAAAAAGGAAGACCTTTCTCTCTGTCTCTCTCTCTGTCACTATCCACTCTGCCTGTCAAAAAAAAAAAAAAAAGAGTGTTCATTGTTAAATCAACAACGGGAGTCACTGTGCACTAACGCCCCATGCAGAGGGGGCAGTATGCTCCCCCCGCCCCCACGAGCACTTGAACTTTGTTCCTCTCACCTTAAAGACGAAATCTATCGCAGCAGAGTTACCTAAATGTAAGATCAGCAATCATGCTTCTAAAAAAAAAACCAGTTTTGCTAATAAAAAATACGGTAGACTACACAGCTTCCTGTAACGGTCCTGGCAGAGGAGCGCCCCGGGCACAGAAAGGCCCCACGTGCCTGCTTCCTGGGCCCAGAGGAATCCTGGGATGCTTCTCATGGACCTTATTGTCCTGTGGCAAAAGGAAGCAACGAAGGCAACAGTCCTCTGCCCCCTCTCGGTGACGTGGAGCGAAGACCTCCCAAACCGAAACCAGGGGCGGAGCTGAAGAAAGGTGGAGTTCAGGCAAAGCTGTGGAAGTACGACTTCCTGTTGACTGAGCTGTGACAATGCTCCTTCTACCTTACATTTCTCACTCCTCCACCCCCACCCCGGAGCCGCCAGCCCTGAGACCCTGGAGGCCTCTCCCAGGTCCAGCCCAGTGTTCTCCGGGTCCACGGGTTGCCCCACAGAGGGAGGGGCCTGATCCCCTCCTAATGATGGGGAGAGGCTTTGCTTGTGTCTTTCCAGAGATCGCTCCGCAGCCTGTGTGGATTCCGGCCCGAAATGTCGAAGCCTGGACCCGCATCTCCGAAAGCCGATGTCCGACAAGTCCACTCCAACGCCTTTCCCTAAACAGGACATTCCTGGAGAGATCCCCTGCAGATCGGCGACGGCTTAAAGGGGCGGGACCTTCCCAGGTGCTGCTGCGCAGGACCACCTGCGTGCAATTAGGGTTCAACGTCTGCCTCTCAAGTGTTCACAGGTGAACTCGAAGGCCACGCCCCGCTGGCCCAGCGATCTTAAGAAGTGAAGCCTTCGTCACGTCAAACAGCAAACGTGCTGTACCCGCCTCTTCTGAGTCTGGGAACTGTTACTGACAATAAACGCCTAACGGTTCTTGCATTATAATTCTCTGTACTCAAGCTGGATGGGCTTGTAGTCCATCATCACCCACTGTCTGGGAGTCTGTAAGACACGTTCTCGTCACCTTAAAGGGGCGCTCCGCTTACAGCTGGTCCAGTTTTGCCCAATACTAATGGACAAACTTACACATTTCAGAACTCGACTTCTGGGAGCAACTGACCACGCGGGGGACGCAGACATTGGCGGTGACCGAGAATGGTCCAGCTCACAAAGCGAAATTCGTAAGAGGAGATAGGCAGAGACTTCCAGAGCCAGGACGGGCAGGGCCTGCACCACGCCCCTCAGAACCAGGCAGCAGCTACAGAAGATGTGATGATTCTGTGCGGTGGGACCCCCCAGGCACATCCTCCCCACCCCCGCCTCTGCCAATCAGGTAAGCTGCTCCTGGGCGTGGCGGCCCAGGCCCACCCGGAAAGCTGCCCTCGCTGATTGGAGAGGCATATTGGCGCCGGTGTGGGTTCTGTCCTATAGTTAGTGTTCCCCTGAGTTAGTCACGCCCCTTCTGCCTGCCCTTCAAACGTGTACACGTAGCTGTGAATAAAGCGGACACGGGCGCCGAAGCCTGTCCCCGGGCAGTGTGGACTTCGCAGGATGAGTCCACAACTTTCAAATAAATAAATAAATAAATCTTCAAAAGAAAAAAAACAGTCCCGGCCAACTGCTCCCTGGGGAGGCAGCTTCCCGGGGGGCTGTGTGTTCCTTCCACGTCCTTTGCGTGTCACAGAAAATACAGCTCCTCTGAGCACGCACCAGAGCCCGATGATTTGGCCACACCCAGGAGAGGGAGCCCGTGTCTGCTAAGTTGAGGTCAAGCCAGAGTGCAGGGGTCCTGCCGGGTCCCGCTGCAGCCTGCGTCCTGGTGGGCCGGCCAGGCCTTGCCCTAGCGCGGGAGGCACGCCCATCCCAACCAGTCCTGGCTCTGGCCCTGACGAGCTGTGTCGCCTGGGACGATTCCACTCGCTTTCCTGGGCCGTGGGCTCCTCCTCTGGAATACGGATGCTGCTTGCCTGCCAACGGGGCTGTGTCCTGATAAACCCATGGTCACGTGAACATATCATGTGTCATCTGATAAGCGCTGGAGCTGTGGCGCAGCGGGCTTAGCTGCCGCCGACATCCCCTATCCGAGCGCTGAGTCCCGGCTGCTCCGCTTCCAGTCCCGCTCCCTGCTAATGTGCCTGGGAAAGCAGCGAAGGATGGCCCAAGTGCTTGGGCTGGGACTCGAACCCAGGCACTCTGATAGAGGATGTAGCATCTTCACCGCCAACCCCCGACTGCGTCTTCCGGAATTACCCTGCCCGGCCGGTGCCACTCGAATACCCCGGACGCGCCGTGCATCTGGCTAACATCCTCCGCCCTTTCCAAGCCTGTGAGCCCCGTGCCAGCTGAGACTTTGCACCCCGCCCGTGAACCAAGTTCTGCCTATTGGCACCCCGGTGATTGGCTGGCCTGAGACGGAGGAGGTGAGACACTCGGCACAAAGGAACTCAGTGAGCCCTAACCCTGGTTCAGGTTTAACAGACAGACGGACAGACACGCACGTAGCGGCCACCTACCTCCTTCCAACCCACCAGCCCCCGTGCCACCCTCCTACTCCAGTTCAGACAGCTCTTCTCCCCCAAGCCTTGGTTTCTCATCTGTAAAAGGGGGCGCTGGGCACACACCAGGGTTCTGGTTTGATTCTCTGCGGTCCCCCGGCTCCTTCTCTCCGGTATCCCCGGGCTGCCGGCCACGCCTGGGGAGGGCGGTGCCCAAGCCCCTAGGTCATCCCACCTGGGCTGCCCTAGAGGAAGCCACTGGGGGGGGGGGCTGGCACCTGGGAGCCACCTGCTGAGCCCTCTGCCCACTGAGCGGCCCCGGGAGGGGCTCGGGCACAGAGACAGGGAACGGAGGCCAGGAAAGAGGAAGAGAGAATTCCAGGCAACAGGAACCCTGATCTTTGTGGAACGTGTGCGCGCGTGCATTTTTGTACACATGTGTATGCATGCGTGTTGCATGTGCACGTGTAGGGGGGACCGCGCTAACCACCAGCCCCCACCACTATCCTTTAGCGTCCCTAATTTACACCAGATACAAATTAACACAATCATCCTAATTCCTGCTATTGTTTCTCTTGCTAACTGCAGCACCCAAATGCTAATGCTCCAGTGGTTTGCAGAATGACCTGTGCAGCTCCCCACGGAGATGGAATACGGACAAATCCTGCTCCCCTCCTGCTTCCTGGACCCTTCCAGACCTAGTCTCAGCTCCGGCCCTCAGCCTGTGTGGGCCTCCGTTTCCCACCCGTGGAAGGCAGGGGTGGGATCATATCTGGGGAGCACCCACAGTCTCTCCGGCGCAGGCAGCAGGAAGATACTGGGGGCAGGGTCCGGAAGGGGCATCAGATAGGGCCAAGGCGCCAGGGAGAGCTCAGGCCCAAGCCCTCGGAGTCCCAGGTCACCCTCTCCAGGGACCGCAACTCAGGAGGGTCCCCCGAAGTCCTACCCCAGGCCTGCTGGTGGCCACGAGGCAGACCCTGGTCCCCGGGACCCCCGGCCACCCTCAGGGGGTTGGCGAGCGAGCACTTACCGCGCTCAGCAGAGCATGGGACAGCCGCCCGCGGGCCCGAAAGTGGCTTCTCTGTGTTGACAACAAGGCCCCAGCCCGGACTTCTGCGGTCCCCACCCCGCCAACCCCCAACGGCTCTGTGTAGAAGAAGGAAGCGAGAATGTGATTACTCAAGTGGGGCCACACCCTCCTGCAAGTGACAGCTTCAATGACAACAGGGACAACCCTTGGGGGGGGGGGAGTGACCTGGGGCCCTGCTGGGTTTGATTTCGTCCTGTACTCCTGCAATTCTGGAAACCATGGGGTGGGGAGGGGCTTTAGGTGAATGGGGGTGCCCAGCCCCAAGACGAGGAGCAGGGAATAAAAACCACAGTCCACAACCCGCATGGAGCCTGCAAGGGGGCCGTATTTCTGCTTTCGAGATGGGGCGCGCTCTGCAGGTGCACAGCTGGTCCTTGGAGCTGTGGCCTGCCTGGGGCGGCACGAGGTTCTGTCCACGGGGCAAGGCAGGCTCATCTGACCTCTCCTTCCTAATTTGCTCATTTTCCCAGCTCTGGTGGCCCAGGCTGGAGGCTGGAGGCTCTGGGCTCCTGCCCCCCGCCCCCAGCCCCCCATCTCCAAGGCCAGCCAGCAGGCAGGCCCTTGAGACACATAGTGCCACGAGTGACACACAGAGGTGGACAAGAGTGGACAATCTTCCAAGGAAAAGAAATACTTGTGATGCACAAGGGTTTTTTTTTTTTTAATTTTTATTATTTATTTATTTATTTGAAAGAGTTACACAGAGAGAGGCAGAGAGAGACAGAGGTCTTCCATCCGATGGTTCACTCCCCAAATAGCCACAAAGGCCAGAGCTGAGCTGATCCGAAGCCAGGAGCCAGAAGCTTCTTCCTGGTCTCCCACGTGGGTGCAGGGGCCCAAGGACTTGGGCCATCTTCTACTGCTTTCCCAGGCCACAGCAGAGAGCTGGATGGGAAGTGGAGCAGCTGGAACTAGAACCAGCGCCCATATGGGATGCTGGCACTGCAGGCCAGGGCGTTAACCCACTGCACCACAGCGCTGGCCCCACAAGGGTTTTGAGAACCGGATGGACAGACAGAGGGAGCTCATTCCCCACATGCAGGTGAAATGCCTGCCTTGCACATCAGAGCGCTGGTTCCAGTCCTGGCCACTCTGCCTCCCACCCACCCATCCATCCACAGGGAGCCTCCCTGCACTGATTCGCTCCCCAAACGGCCACAACGACCAGGCTGAGGCCAGGAACACAACCCAAGTCTCCCACGTGGGCAGCAGGAATGCAGGCACTTGAGCCATCACTGTGGCTCCCAGGGGTCAGGCGCTAAGACCAGGAATCCCACTCGGGCTCTCTGATGCGGGACTCAGGTGTCTCAACCGCTCAGTCCAAACCTGCTCCCACTTTCAAATGAACACCAGAGACACAGCAGGTGTGGAACGGGCCAGCCCTTGGGGGCTGGGGGCTGAGAAGCTGAATGGCCCCGAGTCCAGGCTGGAGGTCCCTCTCTGGTGGCTGGAAGGGAGGAGTCACCAAACTGGCGGCCAAGCCCGGCCTCCCAGCTTGGGTGCTAGGAATGCTCTTCACAGTTTCTTTTTCTTTTTTTTGACAGGCAGAGTGGATAGTGAGAGACAGAGAGAAAGGTCTTCCTTTTTGCCGTTGGTTCACCCTCCAATGGCCACTGCGGCCGGCGCATCGCGCTGATCCGAAGCCAGGAGCCAGGTGCTTCTCCTGGTCTCCCATGGGGTGCAGGGCCCAAGCACTTGGGCCATCCTCCACTGCACTCCCTGGCCACAGCAGAGAGCTGGACTGGAAGAGGGGCAACCGGGACAGAGTCTGGCGCCCTGACCGGGACTAGAACCCGGTGTGCTGCAAGGCGGAGGATTAGCCTGTTGAGCCACGGCGCCGGCCTTTTCACAGTTTCTAAAATGAAGATTTAGCCTAGTGCCACAGATACCGGCTAAGACGCCTGCATCCCCTAGCGGAGCACCTGGCTTCCATGCCCGGCTCCTGGCCCTCACCCCGGCTTCCTGCTGTGCACACCCTAGGAGGCAGTGGTGACGGCTCCTCCGGTGCCTGGGTCCCTGCCACCCACCTGGGGTCCTGGGCTGTTTCCAGCTCCTAGTCTCAGTCCCCGCCAGCTGCTGCAGACATTTGGAGAGTGAAGCAGCGAATGAGATCTCTCTCTGCCCACCCCCACACCCCACCCACCACTTGCTAATATATAAATTTAAAAATGCTTTCATTTAAACAAAATAGTTGAAAAATGCTCATGACCCAGTTAGGGCTCAGGTGGCAAGGGTGCAGTGTGACCGCACGCAGCCCCACGCGCTGCTGTGGGTGGACTGGGCGTGGCGGCTCTCCCGTCGCCAGGGCAGCGGGCAACCTTGTAATGAAAACACCTACCGCTTCCTGAGCCGCCGGTCCGGCAGCCCCAGAGCGGAGGGCTTGGTGTTTATCAGCTCGTGAAACCCGCACAGAAGTCTCGGCAAAGGAAGAAGCTGAGAGTCACAGAGAGCACAACGTGGCGGAGCCCAAGGCTCCCAGGCCGGCCCCAGCCAGACGAGGAGCAAGGTTCTAGAATCTTCCGTGGCATCCTGGGTCGGGCATGCCAGTGACTCTCCCACACGCGAGCGGCAGGTGAGCCGTTTCCAGGCAAGACTTGAGAGGGGCTGGGTTTGCTCACTAGAGCAGCAACGATTGCTGAATGGATGGCGGTTTGTGTCGTCTGTGTGGGTGACCGTGAAACCACAGCTCGCTGCACCTGACACCTGTGCGAGGCAAGCGTGCAAAGTGTGCAGGGGCCTGATTCTAGGAATCCTGCTGGGGAAGCGTGAGGGCTCAGACCAGGCCCAGCATGAACGACGGACGCGTGGCTGTCAAAATGAATGGCGATTGGAGGATGGCCCAAGTCCTTGGGCCCTGCACCTGCAAGGGAGACCAGGAGAAGCACCTGGCTCCTGGCTTCGGATCAGAGAGATGCGCCATCCGCAGCAGCCATTGGAGGGTGAACCAACGGCAAAAAGGAAGACCTTTCTCCCTGTCTCTCTCTCTCTCACTGTCCACTCTGCCTGTCAAAAAAAAAAAAAAAAGATTGGTGATAGCGCGTGGGCCTTGTGGCCCAGCAGGTTCGGCTGCCCCTCGGGGTGCCCACGGCCTGTAGCCCAGTGCCAGCTTGAGTCCCAGCTCCTCCGCTTCCCACCCAGCTCCCTGCGAAGGCAGCAAAACCATGGCTCAAGTCCCTGAGCCCCTGCCAGCCGCGTGGGAGACCGGATGGCGTTCCAGGCTCCGGGCTTTGGCCCCGGCTGTTGTGGGCATCTGGGGAGTGAATCATCAGATGGAGGGCCTCTCTCCCTCTCCCTGTCTCTCCTTCTCCCTCTGTCTCTCCGCTTTCCAAATACATAAAATAACTCTACAGAGAGAGAAGCCATGCCCCCGCGCCTGCCTGGGTGGTGGCTTAGTATCTGTTTTTTATCCAGGCCTGTCACAGTGGTGTGAATGCAGCCAGAGTCCGTGCGTTCATGAATGGGTGTGCCTGGGTACCAATTAGACTTTATTTACTAAACAAGTGGAGGGCCACGTTTGGCTCTTGGGCTACATAAGAAGGAGCAATGATGGATGCCACTGACGGGCAGAAGGGGATCCAGGGCAGCTCAAGGCTGACCCTGGGGCCGCGGGGTCAGCCACAGCCTGCAACGCCCATGTTCCGTGTCACAGGCCCAGCTTAAGACCCAGCTGCTCCGCTTCCAATCCAGCTCCCTGCTAATGCGCCTGGGAGACCTGGATGGAGCTCCAGGCTCCTGGCTTCGGCTTGGCCCAGCCCCGGCTATTGTGGCCATCTGAGGAGTGAACCAGTGGATGGATGCTCTCTCTCTCTCTCTCTGTCACTATGCCTTTCAAATAAAATAAATCTGAAGTAAACAAGACGGTGACACAGGCTTTCTCAGCACAGCACGGTTGCTGAGCCCGGACCAGGGCCAGGTGCCGGGTGAAGCCACAGACAGGCCGGACGCCACCCCTGCCCTCGTGGTTCAGCCCCCACGGCTCAGTGGCCAGGTCTAACGCCCCCAGCCGGGGCTCCTGAGTGGAAAACACAGGCTTGGGAATCAATTCACTTCTAGCTTCGAGTGTGCCGTGTGGCTCTGGGGTATCCACAGGGGTTCTCCGAGCTTGCATCGTATGGAAAACGAAGCTTTGACTACTCAGTGCCAAACAACACAGCAGTTGATGAAGGTGTGAGTGCAGGCTGGGATACGGACGTGGCCGCCGGCTCGTGGCTGCACTTCTGACTCCCTGGGGCAATCCCACCCCCGTGATGATGCAGAGACACTCATTTCTTTCTTTGAAAGTCAGAGCTATGGAGAGGGAGGGAGGAGAGGAGAGACAGATCTTCCACCTGCTGGTTCGCTCCGCCAGTGGCCAGAATGGCCAGGCGCCAGTTAGTTAGAGCTCCTTCCTGGTCTCCCAGGTGGGTGCAGGGGCCCAAGCACTTGGTCCCTCTGGCTGCACGGTGCTGCTTCTGAGTGGGGAGTGGGGTGGGACAAGTGCAGCTCTGATAAAACACCAGTGGGGCTGCAACCCGGTGTCACTGGACTTGGGCGGGTTGGCTGCCTCTTCTGTTACTGAGAAAACACGGGTGGTGGTGGTGGGGGGACACAAATTGAAGCCCTGTGGAATCCTGGAGATAAATGTGTATTTGACAGGCGGGGCTCAGCTTGACAGCTTCAAATCTATTAGCAGGTTCCCAGGACTACCTGTTGCCCCTCCCCCACAAGACACGAACAGGATCCCACCTGCCTCAGCAAGTGATCATGGCTCGGAGGACGCTGCGCTCGGTAAGGGGCTGTGGATTCCTGCCTCTCCTGTCACAGGGCCCACCGGTCAGCTGAGCAGACCTGGGAGGGAGCAGGGGCGGCACACCCAACTGCCTGGCCTCGCTGGCCCCCTTTGAGGCTAGGGGTTTGCCCACAGGATCGTCTAAAAGGGAAATGGACGCTCTGGGGCCCGTTGCAGCCAGGATTCAATTCCCCTTCTATGGGGATGGAGTTACGGGGAGGGGGGTAGGTTCTGGGCTGGAGATGGCAGCAGGAAGCTGCTTCCGTGGGGTCAGGGAGAGCAGGGTGCCCGCAGCTCACCTGGCCAGCCGGGGTGCAGGAGGGTGGCCCCAGACCTGGAGGACCAGAGGGCACACGAGGGGCAGCATGCTCCTGACCAGCAGTTTTGCATGGAGGGCTCACTGCCCCGGTGGCCACCCCCAAGCACCTGGCCCAGGCCCGGGCCTGGCCGTCCAGACCCGAACTCTGGACCTTGGATCTCAAGGGCTCCCAGGTCTGCTGAGGGAGCCAGCCCCTGGGCCCAGGACACGCAAGGCGTCTTGGTTGCAGACGGCTCCAGCACGAAGTTCAAGGTCAGAGACGCGCTGAACCTTGGGCGTGAACTCAACAAATATTCGACAGACAGTGCCAGATCTGGGAAATCTGCAGAAGGGAGTGAACTGGTGTCCCCGTGGAGTTGCCAGTCGATCTGGGGAGACAAACCAGGCTCAGTGAGCTGTTAGGTCAGGGGTAGCGTGTCATGGGGGGAAGACCACAGGGTCAGGATGCAGGATGGAGGGTGGAAGGGAGAACGGCCCAGAGAGGGCAGCAATTGCAGAAGCGGGAGGCCACCCAGGCGAGGGGTCTCAGGAGCGAGGCAGCAGGGCTGCTGCGAGGGTCTTAGCTTTTGTTCCGAGTCAGAATAAAGGGCTTGAACCTATGTGCTCAGGTCAACAAGCTCTATTTATTTATTTATTTGAAAGGCAGAGTTACAGAGATAGAGAGACAGAGAGAGTAGTGAGAGATAGGAGAGACAGAGAGAGGAATGTGAGAGAGATCTTCCATCAGCTGGTTCATTCCCCAAACGGTTCCAGCAGCCAGGAATGAGCCAGGCCGAAGCCAGGAGCTTCTTCCGGGTCTCCCACGTGGGTGCAGGGGCCCAAGGACTTGGATCATCTTCTACTGCTTTCCCAGGCCATAGCAGAGAGCTGGATTGGAAGTGGAGCAGCTGGGACTCAAACCAGTGCCCACATATGATTTGGGTGTTGCAGGCTGGGGCTTTAACCTGCTGAACTACAGCGCAGGCCCCAGTTAATTTTTTTTTTTTTTTTTTAAAGGCAGAGTTACAGATAGCGGGAGAGACAGAGAGACAGAGAGAGAGAGAGATCTTCCACCTGCTAGTTCACTCTTCCACATGGGTGCAGGAGCCGCAGGACCCGGGCCATCTTCTGCTTCTGTCCCAGGTCATCAGCAGTGAGCTGGATTGTCAATGGAGCAGCCGGGACTCATGACTTTACCCCCTACACCACAGTGCCAGCCCCAACAAGCTCTTTCTTTCTTTCTTTTTCAAGATTTATTCATTTATTTGAAAGTCAGAGTTACACAGAGAGAGAGACGGGTTGGGGGAGGTCTTCCATCTTCTGGTTCACTCCCCAGATGGTCACAACAGCCAGAGCAGTGCAGATCCGAAGCCAGGAGCCAGGAGCTTCTCCCGGGTCTCCCACGCGGGTGCAGGGGCCCAAGGACTTGGGCCATCTTCTACTGCTTTTCCAGGCCACAGCAGAGAGCTGTGAAGCAGCTGGGACTCGAACTGGTGCCCATAAGGGATGCCGGCACTGCAGGGCGGCAGCTTTACCTGCTATGCCACAGCGCCGGCCCCAAGAAACTCTTCTTTACGGGCTCTAAATATTCTATGCCCTGTGGCCAAGCAGCCTCCACTGCAACTACTTAAACATATAGCAAAGGCAGCCACAAGGCCCACGTTGAAATGCACTTTGCTGTGGACACAAAACTGTCAGATACACTTACTCTTCTTCAGGTTCTCCCCCACCACTTAAAAATGTAACACGCACCCTCGGCTTGGGCGCCTGTGGCTTTAGTTCTCCCCAACTTTACGTCTGAGAGTGTCACTCAGGGCCCAGGCTTGTGGCGCAGTGGGTTAAGCTGCTGCTTGTGACGCTGGCGTCCCCTATGGGAGCACCAGGTGGAGCCCCCCGCTGCTCCACTTCTGATCCGGCTCCCTGCTAATGCATCTAGTACTTGGGCCCCCCCCCACCCACCTGGGAGACCCGGATGAAGTTCCGGTCTCCTGGCTTTGGTCCGGACCAACCCAGCCATGGTGACCATTTGGGAAAGGAAGCAGTGGATGGACGCTCTGTCATTCTGCCTGCCAAGTAAGTAACTCCATCTTTATAAAGATTGTGATAGACTTGGGCTGCTGCCAGGCTGCGACACTCAGGCGAGGCGAGGCGGTGTGGGGAGGACGCTGGAGTGGCTCCTTCTGTCTGGCAACCTGGATGAGCGAGGAGCTCAGCTCTCGGCTAGGTGTTATCCTGGGTGTGTCTGCTCAAACGAACATGGACGGGCGTGGGCCACGGGCAGCAGAGCGCTCCCGGAACGAGGAGGCCGTGTCGGGACTTGGGGATTTTGCTGCCTTCGGACCTGACAGGAGAAGCAGCTCCTCTGTGCGGCCTGCAGACTCCCTGCCCCTAGGGGCCACTTCCTTATTATGCTCACAGATCGGCCTCCACCCTCCCCAGCCCCGCATTCCACGAGCACCCGGTCAGGTCTGTCTCTGACACAGAAGCTCTGCCCAGGCAGATGGGGACACACACGAGGAGGTCATGGCTGAGAGAAGAGCTGGGACATGGCGGAGTGTGCAGCCACAGCCAACACGCACGCGGCTGGCAGCCTGGGTGTGGGAGGCAGGGCTCTCATGAGGGTGCAGAGCGTGGGCGGCACCCTGTAGGCCAGGGGACACCCACTTGTCTCTCCTCTCAGAAAGGGGGCAGGGGGCTGTGCAGGTGAGGCTCTGCTTCCTGCACAATGGGAGGTCCCTGGCAGGTGCATGTCCCACCTCAGCACCCTTCACCGGGAAGACACTGGCCAGGGTGACAGTGCGCTGGTCCCTGGGAGCCTGTACCGAGGACGGTGACCTGCGGCCCAGGAGTCTGTCGTAATCATGAGGCACTTCTATCTGCCTTCCTCGAACCAAACACCGCCCTGGCACACAGATGAACCTGCAACCACTTCCGGTTGTCAGTGAGGCAACTGCCCGCTCCCAGACCTCAGCGCTATGGCCCACGCTTAGACCTGGGTGTCAGAATCCTGCCCCTGGGCTCTCAGCCCTCGAGACATGGAGCCTGGGCCTGAACATCTGCCTGTCAGAGCCTGGGCGCTGGGCCCGCTGGGGTCCTGCAGGCCCTTCTCCGTCCGGTGTCAGGACGAGCGTTCACTGGGGAATGCCTGCACGAACACTGGGTACCGGGGGACGACAATGCTGCTGTGAAGGCAGGGAAGTGATACACACGGCACCTGGGGCCAGGGGTGCTCCTTGCCCTTCCCCTTTGAAATACCGAGGGCTGCGGCCACCCAGAGCTTCCTCCGAAGCAGCGACCGTGTGCACAGCCTCCTTGTGAGCCATTCCTCCCTCCCTAGTGCTGCTGCCCACAGCCCCTTCCCGGGGCCAGTGCTGCGGCCTAGTAGGCTAAGCTCCACCTGCGGTGCCAGCGTCCCATATGGGCACCGGGTCGTGTCCTGGCTGCTTCACTACCGATCCAGATCCCAGCTGATGCGCCAGGTAAGCAGTGGAGGATGGCCCAGGTGCTAAGGCCCTGCACCCACATGGCAGACCAAGAAGCTCCTGGCTTTTGGCTGGCCTGGCCCAGCCCCGGCTGTTGTGGCCTCTCTGTCTCTCTCCCTTTAACTTTGCCTATCAAATAAATGAACCTTGAAAAAAAAATACCCTATAGTGCTATGACACCCAGAATTATTTATTCTACACCCAAGTACACATAGTATATGTATATATCCCTGAAAAGGTTTGCCGAAACCTTCTGTTCTGGGTGGTCCCAGGGCTAAGAACCCTCGACTTCCGGCTAGAAACTGCTCGGGTTTCAACTGAGTTCAATTTACTTGAAAGCCAGAGCGAGCGAGCATGCTCCCATCCACTGGTTCACGTCCCAGACGCCTGGGCCAGGCTGTAGCCAGAGCGTGGCAGCTCCGCCCAGGTCTCCCGCGTGGCGGCGGGGACTCAGCCACGGGCGCCGTCACGGCTGCCTCCCAGGTGCTGCACCAGCAGGAACCTGGGTCAGGACTGGAGCTGACACTCAAGCCCGGGCACTCTGGTGTGGCAGCCTAGCCACTGTCCCACACAGCCGCACCTTCTCTGGTGACATTAACCAAACAGTTCGCTGTGGGGCACATGGAGAATCCAGGTGGTGACGGATATCCAACACCCGGAAATCGTACACTTGGTGCTGAGGACTTAGGACGCCCCTGCCAGGCTGTCCCCTGTGCTTTCTCTCGCACAAACTCCTGCCAGGGGCTGAAGAAAGGACTCACCACCCCTGCATGCTCTGGGAGAGAGGGCCTTCCTTCTTCCTGTCTTTTAAAGATTTATTTATCTATTTGAAAGGCAGAGTTACAGAGCGAGAGGAAGAGAGACACCTTCCATCCTCTGGTTCTCTCCCCAAACCACCAGAGCTGGGCCAATCCAAAGCCAGGTGTCAGGAGCCACTTCCAGGTCTCCCACACGGGTGCAGGGCCCAAGCACTTGGGCCATCCTCCACTGCCCTCCCAGGTGCATGAGCAGGGAGCTGCACTGGAAGTGGAGCAGCGGGGACTGGACCCGGCACTGGCCCCTCTGGGGGAAGGGGGTGCCCTTGGTGGCGACTCCCACCGGGGACCAGGGATGACTTCGGGGGTTTTCTTGTGTCAGTAGTAAGAGAAAGGTCCACTGAGGGTTAACAGACCCTAGGAGCCAACTACGAGGTTTTCTGGACATGGAACATCAACTACAGCACGGGAAGTAACCTTAAAAAAAACCTGCAAGTTCTCCCTAGACAAGGTCTGGCCGGCTGGCTGGGGACAGCACAAGGACTGCTGGGTCTCCTGGCACAGACTCAAGGCGGCCCAAGCCGGAGCCCCGGTCCACTGTAAACAGACCACCACGCGCCTCCTGGCTGCCCACAGGCCTCGGCCAACTTCTGCTTCCTGTAACCTCGGGCACCCCAGGAACCCATTGCTGTTGTTCGCAGACGAAAACAACTTTAGGTTACGGTATTCGAGACGGGGGAACTCTGTGGTGATTACTCATCGTATTTATAAATGTAGTCAAAGTCAAAATGGAGTAAGTGTGACTAAATGCTAACTGCATTCCAGGGACTGAGGTATGGGGCCAATTCCAGGAACCGAGAAAAGGCCCAGCCCAGCGCTCTGCCTAAGATTAAAGAAATGTGCCTTGGGGCCTGCGCTGTGACGTGGCAAGTAAAGCCGCCACCTGCAGTGCCGGCATCCCATATGGACGCTGGTTCGAGTCCTGGCTGCTCCACTTCCGATCCAGCTCTCTGCTATGGCCTGGGAAAGCAGTGGAAGATGGCCCAGGTCCTTGGGCCCCTGCACCCATGTGGGAGACCTGGAAGAAGCTCCTGGCTCCTGGCTTCAGATCAGCACAGCTCCAGCCATTGCGGCCAACTGGGGATGGATGGAAGACTCTTCTCTCCCTCTCTCTGTGCAACTCTGACTTTCAAATAAATAAATCAATCTAAAAAAAAAAAAAAAAAAAGAAAAAAGAAAAAAGAAACATGCCTTGTCACATTTATCTTACAACCACATCCTGGTTCTGGTAACTGCGTGACAAGAGTCTCAAAATTGTAGCCCTAGTGGACAGAATTCCATAAAAGCGGTGTAACTCGCTGTAGGGGGCCGCACCCTGGTAAGGGTGTCGGTCCCGATCGGTTGCCTTGCCTCTCAAATAAAATTCTAGCGCGTGACTGTCACTGGCCTCTGTTTCAGTGAATGAGTGGATGTGACAATAAACACTCAGAAGAGGCAAACAGCAGATTCTTTGCTAGGACCACTTGAGTGTCGTGCGGCCTTGCCGTAACGCAAAACGGGAAGTGGAGAGGGGGCCGTGCAATCCACTGACGCTGGCGTAAAAACCACAGCCAGGCCCACGGAATTCCACTTCTACCGAAGAGAAAGCACTGGCAAAGGCCGTGCAGGGCATGACAGCAGCAACTGCGTGTGTGGCCACACACAGGTAGCTCTCGTCTGCCAAGGACAGGAGAGGGACCAGAGAGCTTAGGAGCCCCGCCCCGTCTCGCACTGCCGGCACAGGCCCGAGGCAGGACCCACACATCCGGGTACGCTGGGATCTGGAACGCAGCCCAGGCCTCTGCGGGGCCCCGGCCCGTTTCCCCTTTGCTGCAGCCAAGCGCCCGCCCACCCTGTACCACTTCCCTTGTGCTCGCCCACAGAAGGGGCCGAGGCGGAGCGGCTGTGTCCGGCAGAGCCGGCAGCTGTCTGACACAGCTGACGTGGGAAGGAGACACACACACCGACTTGTAATCAACGGTCTTTATCTTTGAAACACGGAAGCAAGTGTTCTGACAGAAAGCTACGGCCGCTCTATAAGAGCCGATCAGGAGTAATTCACTGTCCTCCTCAGGATGTCATCACTTTAATATAAGAAAACAAAACAAAACGAAACACAGAACAGGAAGAGCAACGCACAGCACTTGGTCGGGACCGACTCCCCGTGCCTTCCTTCCCCCCGGTGTTTCACCACCGTCAGCGACAACCGTGATTGCTTCGCGAACTGGACGTCAGAACCTTCACACGTTTCCGAGTTTGGAAACGAAGGCCCTCAGCAGGTTCCACGGATAGAGACATGCACCGGTCTGAATGAAAGTCACTCTACCGCTCATTATCCACTTCAGTGTCAGAAACACTGACAAACCACACCAGACACTCATATGCCTTCAAACTGTACACACGGCGACCCCAGCACTGCTGGCTGGCCGTGGCGCCTTCTCCTGGTGGACAGTACCCTGAGCCGGGCTGCGCGCAGCAAGGCGCTGTCACCACACCTGGTCCCTGTGCCTGTGCCCGTCGGCAGACACGTCCAGCCAGCCACGCCAGCACGGGCCTGGGCAGAGGACTCCCCTCGCGGCCCCAGGGGCACCATGCGTCCCACGTGCAATCACAGGCTCTCCGCCCTCCCCCCAGAGGCGCCGGACACCTTGGCTCTTAAGCAGGCAGTCTGAGGAAGGGGAGCCGGGTGGAGCTCTAAGCAGGCCTAGGAAGGAGCAGGGGACCAGAGCTCCGCGTCTGCCCCCTCCAGAACCAGGGAGCCTGTGCTTGGCGGCCTCGGTGCAGGCCGGAGAGGCAGAGCAGGCGGTCCCAGGGCGCCGAGGGCTGGCCTGTGTGTACTAAAGCGCCGGCAGGCTCTGCGCACCTGTGTGCTTGCCTCTGAACCACTCCCTTTCGTCTCCACGATGAGCAGCGCCCTCTGGCCTCCACTCAGCTGCGTGTGACTAGGACTGAAAGGCAAGAAGGACAGGAGCCCTGAGAGAGGTCGCGGCGCACAGCAGGAAGAGGCGAGGCAGGCGCTTGGCTGCTGCAAGTAGAGCCGCTGCTTCCCCCGCACACTCGGGGACAGCAGGGGCCACACAGGGCAACAGGATCCTCAGGGGCAGAGGCTCCCTTCCAAGTCCCCACCACGGCACTCGCGCACAAGGCCAGCCGCTGAGACGGCAAGAACGCGACAGCAGACAGTGTGCCTTCTCGTCCCAGACACCCTTCTCAAGTATCGACCAAGACCTGAAACACCGCGTTCGAAGTGACGAACGCGCAGACCCTACGCGTGTAACAAAACTGCAGAAACACGTGCTAGTTTGGGTTAGATTATAATCGTCTGAAGCACAGGATAACCAAGAAGCAAAATTCCATCCGGTACGACCACCCGGTTTTTAGAGAAGAGAAAGGAAAGGAAGGAAGAGATCCGGTGTGAGCTTTTTTGATCAGAAGACTCAGTGAAGCGAGAGGGGTGGTGCACGAACCCACGTGGTTTTTCAAGTCTTCCGTTTGTACAGTCATCAGATGACCGGGTTTGTGCTGTAAAGGAGCCAGCACCAAGTGGCTACTACTCTTGATTGTTCTCAGATGAATGTTTATACAAAATAATATCTTCATTTAGTTTATAAACATACACAGTGCTGTCCCTTTCAAATGAAGGAGAAAAAGGAAACCACACACAAATACTGCAAAGTAGCAAAATACAAAGGAGAAAAAGCTACTTTTGGTTTTGGCAACATTAAAAAAGAAAGAAATATAAAAAGCAATGTGGCATTGGTCCCTATTCATAAAAATAAAAAAAAAAAGGTACTTGGGCACGACATTGAATCGGAATTGGTTTGTTTTGTAAAATTCGGAATATCTGGGATTTTAAAAGTAGCACTTTTGTCTTTTAAAAGTTCAACAAGTCACGGAACACTTAAAACATCAAAAAGGCTTTCTGATAAAAAGCTCAGCTTTTGTTTTTGCAAATTTGGGAGACAAATTGAGTGGAATGCGGCCTAAGCTGGCTGACAGGTCTGGATGGAAGGTCTCCAGCGGCGGAGCCCGGGGCAGCCCTCCCTGGGACCACACCAACAACCAGCTCCCAAGCACAGGTTCTTGCTCCCGATTCTGGAGGGGCGGGGGTGGGACCTTCAGGCGGCGATCTTTGCCATCTGCTGTTCTAGCTTGGAAATGCGCTCATCTTGATTGCAGATTGTGTCTTTTATAGATTTGATCTCTTTTAAAATCTCATCCAACTTGGCTTCATTTTGCTACAAAAACAAAAAGGGGAGCCGTGATTAAAACGCAGCAAACAAACTTCATCACTGTGCAGAACTGGTGATACATCAAACTTCATCACTGTGCGGAACTGGTGATACATCAAATGCAATGTTCTATCTTCCACTGGCAAGTCTTAGCCACCAAGTGGAAGAGGAGGCAAAGCTCAGGCCTCTGGCCTGGGAGTGCAGCTGCAGCTGCTCCATCCACGTGAACCCAGCAGCAGGACGCCAGGGAGACCGGCCTGCCCACTTCTGGTCCCCAGGCCTGGGCACCCACCTGGGGCCAGCCGGGCTCCTTCAAGGCTGCCCTACAGCCCCACTCTGCCAGCTAGTGCACCTTCTATCTGCCCAGGGTGCCCGAGGAGTGACTCCGTGCAGAGGCCATGGAGCTGCCGCTGCCCAGCAGGAGTCAGGTCCCCCGTGCTGTCTACCACATCTTCCACGCAGGCCAGGGTCACGTGGCTCCCTCCACCACAGCCCCAGTGGTCAGCTCCTCTGGGCACTCTGCACCTCCACTCCTCTTCCTGTCTCAGGGATAACCCAGCACCTCCCTTCTCCCCTGGAGTCCCGTCCCATAGCCCACACGCCCCCTCCCTGGGGCCAGGCAGGACTGCACAGGCAGGCTCCTTCCCACCCCTCTGCCAGATCCCCTGTGCTGCCTGTTCCAGCCACTGCCAGTTCTGTCACTCTGCTACTCCCTCCTCCAGGGCTCTCCCTTCCTGGGCCTGCATCCCTCCACTCATACCCCTTCGTTTCTACCCAAGTCAGAGATGAGTTTAACCAGTTTGGGGAAAGACAGTTAAGAAAACCCCAAGAGACTCTTGTTCATTCTCAGAGGTGGAGATCAACGCCCACCAGACACCATGAAACACAGAGCGCGGCTCGGACTCGTCACGGCCACGAGCTCTAGGGCTCTCTCACGTACCACCATTTGCTGAACGCCCCCAGGTGGCCATGGCTGAGACAGAGCTTGCCAAGGCCCCTGACCACAAAGGGATTGCCAGTGGACAGGGCCCAGGCGTGGCCCCAGCTCCTGCTGCCCTTACCACACTGGCAGGGTCCGTGGTCTTCTTGGGGGTGTTGATTAGGTCGCACTTCTTGTTCGCACTGGGCTTGCTGTCCAGAATGTTCTTCTTGACCACCTTGAGGTCCCTGTTTTTGCCTGGAATATATCCGTGCTTCAAGGAGATGAGGATGGGGTCTGCGTCCTTCCCCTCGAACCACTCTTCGGCCTCCAGCGCGGCTTCCGGTCCTGCCGTGTCGGGATACAGGTCATCCTGGAAAAGGTCGGACTGCAAGAGACATTCAGGGGAAGCCTCGGGTGAGGAAGAGGAAGGTTCAGGGTTCGTTTTGTCTTAAATGTTGACTGCTAGAAAACCGGGCACTCACCTTCCTGGGGACAGTCATGATAATGGGCTCACACTTTCTCTCATGGAGCTTGAAGAATCTTCAGAGGGGAAACAAAGGGAAAGTTCCATTGAGTCAACCAGGAGGCTGCGTCGGAGAATTCGCTGTGGCCCGCAGTGCTACACGGCTAGCAAGTGCGGCTCCACCCTCACCTCGCCGACCCGCCCACTGCACAGAGAACACAGCTGCGAGGAAGCGTGCTCGGGCACGGCGGACTGGAGCCAAGCAGGGGGCGAGATCTGTGAATTACGGACAGCCTGCAGCACCACAGGGGCAGAAGCTGCCACGCCACAGGACAGCGAGCACACAGCTACACGCTGAGCGCACCTACGGCCCGTGCCGGGCTTTGCCAGCTTCAAATGGTCCAACGATTGTAAGCACAAATATGATTTTTACAACGGAAAAGAAACAATCCTGAGAACTGAGATCTTTATGTCCACGCAAAGCGCACCATGCGTGTACAAGTCAAAAACTGGCAGGATCCGAACAGCGGGAAGAGTGGGAATGGAAAGCAGCTTCTTACAGCAGAGGAGAGGGAGATGGATCCCCTCGGTTTAGAAAAAGGGACAGCGTTTTCTCATGCATCCTCAATAAGACAAAACAACCAAGCCAGAAATGTCTTCTCTTCCAAAAACCCTGATAAGGGGAAGGCCATTTTCCCCCAGCAAGAATGGAATCCAGAGTTCTTCCTAAAGGGCGGGCCTTGTGGCCCAGTGGGTTAAGCTGCCGGCTGCTTCAAGTCCTGGCTGCTCTGCTTCTGGTCCAGCTCCCTGCTGATGCGCCTGGGGAAGCAGGGGCTCCTGCCACGCAGATGGGAGACCTGGATGGAGTTCCAGTCTCCTGACCCAGTCCTGGCTGTTGTGGCCATTTGGGGAATGAACCAGCGGATGACAACTCTCTCTCTCTGTTACTCTGCATTTCTTTTTTTTAAAGAGTCCTTTCTAAAGCTCCTGCCAAGAGCGTGCAGTGAGCATTCTGACCAGAGTGGCAGACCCAGCCCGGCCATGGGTGAAGGGCAGCATTCAGCGGAGCTGCGGGAAGTGCACCCCTGTTCTGTCACACTTGCCTGTTGACTATTTGAACGAGAAAGTTCCACAGATAAAACAAAAAAAAATTTTTTTTAAAGAATTATTTATTTGAAAGACAGAGCTACAGGGCCAGCACCGTGGCGCAGTAGGTTAATCCTCCACCTGCAGCGCTGGCATCCCATATGGGCACGGCTTCTAGTCCTGGCTGCTCCTCTTCCAATCCAGCTCTCTGCTATGGCCTGGGAAAGCAGTACAAGATGGCCCAAGTGCTTGGGTCCTTGCACCCACATGGGAGACCTGGAAGAAGCTCCTGGCTTCGAATCAGTGCAGCGCTGGCCGTGGCGGCCATTTGGGGGGTGAAACAATGGAAGGAAGATCTTTGTCTCTCCCTCTTACTGTCTGTATTTCTTTATTTGAAAGGTAGAGTTACAATCTTAAAAAAAAAAAAAAGAGTTACAGATAGAAGTAGAGCCAGAGAGAGAGGTCTTCCATTCCATTCTGCTGATTCACTCCCTAAATGACCGTAACGGCCAGAGCTGAGCTGATCCAAAGCCAGGAGCCAGGAGTCTCTTCTGGGTCTCCCGTGAGAATGCAGGGGCCCAAGGAGCTGGACCATCCTCCACTGCTTTCCCAGGCCATAGCACAGAGCTGGATCAGAAGTGGAGCAGCTGGGACTCGAACCAGTGCCCACATGGGATGCTGGCACTGCAGGCCGGGGCTTGAACCTGTTGTGCCACAGCGTCAGCCCCAACAAAAATATTTCTTCAAGACTAATTTAATGAAAACTCTGCGGGAAGCATACTGGGGAAAAGACTGGCCTGAGTTTGAGTACCGTAACCTTTGAGGGCACAGCAATTCGTCAAGCCTCAAGTTCCTCGTCAGCAAAATGGGGATAAAAATGGCACTTTTCACACGCAGGATATGTAGGAGAAGTAAAGTAATTCAGGTATCATGTTTAGCACCCAATATATGAGGGTACTTCAAAATGAATTCTGCGTACTTTTAAAAAACTATGCATGGATTTCAAAATTTTTGCACCAAAATATACTTGTCTTGGGGCAGGCATTTGGCATAGTAGTTGTAGGCCATGTGGGATGGCCACATTCCACACAGGAGAGCCTGGTTTGAGTCCAGGTTTCACTGCTTCCAGTCAGCTCTCTCCTAGTGCGCACCACGGGAGGCACAGGTGAGGGCTCAAGCACGTGGGTCCCTGCCACCCACCTGGGTGACCCAGGTTGAGTTTTCAGCCCGGTCCAGTCTCAGCTGTTGGAAGTGTTTGGAGAGTGAATAACAGATGGAGGATCTCTGCTTATCTTTCTGCCTTTCAAATAAATAAAATTTTCAAATAAATAAAATTTGTGACACATTTATTTTATTTAAAAAATTGTTTATTTGGCCGGTGCCGTGGCTCACTTGGTTAATCTTCCGCCTGCAGCGCTGGCATCCCATGTGGGTGCCGGGTTCTAGTCCTGGTTGCTCCTCTTCCAGTCCATCTCTCTGCTGTGTCCCGGGAAGGCAGTGGAGGATGGCCCAGGTGCTTGGGTCCCTGCACCCACATGGGAGACCAGGAGGAGGCACCTGGCTCCTGGCTTTGGATTGGCGCAGCGCCGGCTATGGCGGCCATTTGGGGAATGAACCAATGGAGGGAAGACCTTTCTCTCTGTCTGTCTGTCTGTCTCTCTCTGTAACTCTACCTATCAAATAAATGAAAAAATAATAATTGTTTATTTACATTTCATTTGAAAGGTAGACATAGTCCAAATGTCCACAGTAGCCAGGGTGGGACCCAGAATGGACTAGGTCGAAGTCAGGGGCCCACACTCAACCCAGGTCTCCTAAGTGGGTGGCGGGGACCCAACCTGAGCTGTTACCTGCTGCACCCAGGATACACATTAGCAAGAGGCTGGAATCAGGAGTCAGAGGAGGGTACTGAAGCCAGGCCCTCTGATATGGACGCAGGCATCCCAAGCGGCCTCTTAATGACTGTACCTTAGTCGCTCCTTCAATTCCATTTTCCCAAACTTTCTGAGGTCCCTTGAATAATCAGTGCTCCAAAACAGAAAAAGGAGGTGTCCTGAATAACCATGCTTAGTCTTTTAAACTTCAGATGACAGTAAAATAAATGTTCCCAAGGACTGGAAATGATCTTAAGTTCAGATTCAATCCATTGTGCTATCTGTGACAGCTTTCCTTCATTACTCCAGTATTACACACAAAAAATGTATCATTTTTTAAACCATGTGATCAGAATACAGTGTCACATAAATATGTACAATGATCTTACATCTGATGACGTGGGACTGCTCTTTCTCCCTTTTTGAATATGTATTTATTTATTTGAAAAGCAGAGTTACAAGGAGAGACAGAAAGAGCTTCTATCCACTGGTTCACTCCCCAGATGACTGCCTCCGCCAGGGCGGGGCCAGGCTGAAGTCGGGAGTCGGGAGCTTCACCTGGGTCTCCCACGTGCATTAGCAGGGAGCCGGATTGGAAGTGGTTTAACCTGCTGTGCCACAGCACCAGCTCCAGTGTAGGAGTACTGTTGTTTAAATGCCCAGTGGTCACTGAGTCTCAGTATCTTTTGTTTACTAGGATGAGAAAAATGCCCGCCAGAAACTCCCTAGCCTCACAGGATGAAATCTAAACATCAGAGGTAGTACAGGCAGATGTAAGGTAGCACAGCTGGGCCTCCCCAGTGAGCTTAACCTAGTACCCCGGGTGGGCTCTTCGCCTCTGGGCTAGGACCAGCGGGGTCCCCCACTCAGTGTGGAACCCGGTTCTTCCTCTAAAGGGCATCCAAGGGCCAGGCGCTCCCCTGTCTGCCTTCTCAGCTAGAAGACAGGACACAGGGTCTCATTATTTCAGTGAGTGTGCAGTGCACCTCAGCCATGCCACTTAGCTGCTACGTTTCCAGCTGTGAGGGCAAAACTGATCGTCATGTCCCAGCACACCCCAGGGCAGAGGGACTTGGGCACTGCAGCATGACCTGTTGCGGTGCGCTGTACACAAGGACGGCGGGAACAAACGCAGTACTTTGTGACACCCACGCTTTACCTGGCAATCTCGCATTTGTTAACGTCAAGTCCCCTCTTGGGCATGTACCCCATGCCTCTCTGAGGCTCCTTGCTGCTGAATGTGTTGAGGTAGTGGACGTACGGGGATTCATCCGTGATCTCAAAATAGCGAATACTGCTGTCGCCCTGCAAAACATCAGAGACAAGCTTGTGTTTAATATCAACCGAAACGCTCGGCCTTGCCTCCCCTTCTACACACCCAGCAACAGCTGGGGCCGCGTGCTAGTGGCTGACCTGTTTCTCCCCACAAGGAAGCTCACCAAAGCATTCGACAGCTGCTCTGCCTGGTGGAGGAAGCCCCCACTTACCAAACACTAGCCTGCTCTTTAGGTGGTCTCCTCTGCCTCCCAAGCAGGTTGAGCCTGGACATCTGGCCAGAGTTAGGGTAAGAATCTTAATTCCTCTGCCAGACAACCACATTGCCACTCAAGTTCAAAAACCAAAGAGTAGAGGCTCGCTGAGAGCGCCATGACTGCTGTGAGGTTCACGCACTAGCGCAGGGCAGGGCGCCGTCGCCAGGCAGTGAGGAGATGAGAAGGGAGAGGCATCAATTTTAGCGAGTGTCCTGTAACTGCAGCAGGCCGCACCGTCCCATCACATCGTGTCAGCTTCCCTCATCTTGTTTAGAGCGGTCAGGGTTGAGATCTGCAGCCTGCAGCGTATGCAAGTCTAAATCCAAGTCACCGCTAACAGTGCCACCAGCGTGAATCCTGACGGCAATACTGTCTGTGGTGAGGACACACACGTCACATGCATGCACGCACAGGGAAGACAACACAATGGCGACATGGCATTATGCCCTGATATCACTTGCCATATTTTCCTTTTGTTTTATGATTTAGATCTCAAAGTAATGGAAAAACAGCTAAGCACTTATTAGTCATTTTCTAACCAAACTAATTTTCCATCTAGAGTTAATAACATCTGGGTCATTGCTCATTTTGTTCCAGGCTGCAGCAGCAGCAGCTGTTAACATCTGCACAGTGTCTGTCAAGGAAACACATGGACCTCCGTCTCCCTGAACAACCCCTGAAGTGGAGCACAAACAGCCGCCTGTGAGAAGTGAAACCGCGCCTGTGCGGGACCAGCTAACAGATCTGGGGATACAGAAACAATCCCCTTTCGTTTCTATCGACTACATAGAGTTCTAAGGAGAAAATTAAACCGATAAAGGAAAATGCGATTTGGAGGTTACCACCCCTAAAAAGTAAAGCAGTAGCAATGGAGCCACCGAGCGTGTAGTCAGGCGGAAGGGCTTTCAGCTCAGTGTGGGTCTTCCTGTCACGGCCATCACTCTCTGAACCTTCAGTCGGGCCCCAGCACTGAGCCCCGGGGACAGAAGCCTCCAGAGTCTTTGAGGACCTCACAAACTCACACCCACAAAGTTCTGTTTTCTTCCTAAGTCCAGGGTGGAGTAACTCACACCCTCGTGCCAATCTAGGGCTATCTGGTAAGACTGCAGCATCCTGGCAACAATGCAGCTAAATCTGAAATCACCAATCAGCCAGCGCTCATGGATGGAAGCCAAAGACCAGCAAGTCAAGTCCTCTCTCCCCTGAGAGGGCCTGTGTGACGGCCCCGTCAGCATCTGCCCCAGCGCCCCAGCGCCCCAGCCCAGGCCCCGTCCAGGAACAACAGCAAACACAGCATGTTGTGTTACCTGACAACTGGCCGGTCTCAGGGCCTAATCCATACCAAAACCACCTGTCGTCATCTTAGCTTAAGACACACAGACACACAAATTGGACAAGTCAAAATGACACAAGACATTCCCCATCCTCTAACGCCCTGAAGGGTAGACTTTCTTCTTAATTAAATTGATCAGGATTAAATTCACCTGAACCAAACATCCCAGTTACTGATTACCTTTCCGCATAAGTAAATGATACTGGTGTCAGGATCGTAGAAAGGCAGCAACACCCCATTGCTAGTATCCATTTCATGAAGAGCGATTGGTTCCTGCATATTTTTCTGGAAGAAAAAATAAATATATGTATGTGTGTGTGTGTGAGAGTGTATGCATTTTGTAAAGCTGGATTTTTTAAAGATATATATATTTATTTATTTATTTGAAAGTTGGAGTTACAGCAAGAGAGGGAAAGAGACAGAGACAGAGAGGAGAGAGATCTCCCATCCTTTGGTCCGCATGACCAGGGCTGGGCCAGGCCAAAGCCAGGAGCCAGAAGCTGCATCCGGGTCTCCCACATGGGTACAGGGGCCGAAGCACTTGGGCCGTCTTCTGCGCCTTTCCCAGGCCACAGCAGGGAACCAGCTTGGAAGTGGAGCAACTGGGACTCTTATCAGCACTGCAGACAGTGGCTTAACCTGCTGCACCACAGCGCCAGCCGCTATTATACATTCTTCTAACTTTCCTTAAGTGAGCCATTTTCCTGGAACCATAACACTTTGAGTGGCAGAAACTCTGCTTTGCCTGTTTCCCTACAATATACACACAGGTTGGGGCCACACCACAAATGCAAATGAGGTTTTCTCCACTTAGATTAAACATTATATTCTTCGTACATGCTTTGGAAAACAAACAAAAAAGCCAAGAGTCTCCTCGGGAGATCAAGCATGCATTTTTGAAATACAGGAAGTCTCCAGTGATGACATTCAAGTTCAGACAAGCTGGAGTTTAGAGATCTACAAGAAGAATCTAGAATCTACTTACCAACCCAAAGACCCATTCAGAACAGAGAGAAAGCCCAAGGGAAAGCGAGCGAAAAGGCGAGGTGGGGGGGAGCATACCGGATTCCAGAGCGCCAGCTGCCGTTCACTCATGCGGCTGAAGCCGGTGGTGAAGACGTTGCCGTCGGCCAGGAAGATGGCCCTCATGGGCCTTGCACCTTCGTGTGCTTTCTCCTTCTCCTGGGAGGGAGGGCAAAAAGGCACACCATGACACTTAAGCGGCAGGCAGTAACGTGCACTGCGAAACTCACCTGGAGCCCAACCTCACCCTAAGCCACGCTCTGAGGACACAGGGGTGGGGGCAGTCAGTGTGAACCACGCCCCCGCCCCATGAGGAAACAAGACACTCCCCTAGCTGGCCAGAACACCAGGACTGGACTCATCCTGCTTCCATCCCAAGTCCAGGCACCACAATTAAAACACACGAAAGGATTCCCCGGATGCCTGCTTCTCAAGAGGATAACGACCTGAGGGTTTGGTGTCACTGCCACTTCTGCAAAATCACGAGACAGAAAAGTCTGGTCCAGCCGCCGCCGGCTCAAACATCCACCCTGGAAGAGCCCGGGTGGAGAAGCACTCTGCCCAAGCCCAGGAAGTCCCCGGGGCTCGACAAGAACCAGTGCGACCACTGCTGTCAGCCCATGGCCTCCAAGTGCAGCCCCAGCCCTGCCTGAGGACACGAATGTCCCCTTTTGTCAGGACCTGGGATCTCGCTGGGGCCCAGTCTGGGCTGATGTAAGAGCCTGGGGCTTCTCTGTGAGACACCTAAGCAAACTGCTGGGATGGAGGGAGGGCAACAGTTAACTCGTATTTGGTGCTCGGCCCGAGACCTGGAACGTGTCTGCCTTCCCTGATGCAGGCTCATAAACTCCGAAGGACTCTAGTGAACCAATAAAAACTATTTCCTTGTGAAAAGGGACCACCGAGTGAGACCGAGAGTTGAGGGAAGGCTGGGAACATTCAGCTCTGCGAGAAGCGTGACTGGAGGCGGTGAGAGCCTGTGCGAGCCTCCCCTTATTCTCAGCTGGAGCCTGCACAGAGCGAGGCCCCCGACCAACACTGCCACCTGCCTCCCAGAGCAGCGCCCGCCTACGGGGGTCCTGGCCGCGTGCACACTCACAGCAACGATCTCCTGCTTCCTGGGATCGATCACTCTGACTTTCTTGTCTTTGGAGGCTGTGCAGATGAGGCTGCCGTTCCTGTTCCAGCTCACGTTGTAAATCATGTCCGAGTGCATCTCGTCCAGGTTTATGAGGGCTTCCCCCGTCCCCACGTTCCAGATGATGATGGCATTATCACAGCCTAGAACCAACAAAACCAAGCCCTCCAAGGTTAGAAACTCCTAGAGAACGACAGACAGGAAAACTAAAAATACAGTGAGGATAGCTGGAAATGCAAAGAAAGGGGCTGGTTATAAGATGCTCTGCCTACTGGGAGTTTAAAAAACTGAAAAGAAATTGGTGTGAGAAATAAATGTGTTGGGGCTGGTGCTGTGGTGCAGTGGGTTAACGCCCTGGCCTGAAGCGTCGGCATCCCATATGGACGTTGATTCCCGTGAGACCTAGCTGCTCCACTTCCTGTCCAGCTCTCTGCTATGGCCTGGGAAAGCAGTAGAAGACGGTCTAAGTCCTTGGGCCCTGCACCCGCGTGGGAGACCCAGAAGAAGCTCCTGGCTTCGGATCGGCACAGCTCCGGTCGTTGCAGCCATCTGAGGCGTGAACCATCAGATGGAAGACCTCTCCTCTCTCTGCCTCTCCTTTCTCTGTGTAACTCTGACTTTCAAATAAAGGAAGGAAGGAAGGAAGGAAGGAAGGAAGGAAGGAAGGAAGGAAGGAAGGAAGGAAGGAAGGAAGGAGAAAGAAATGTGTTGGGGCCGGCATCCCATATGAGTGCTGGTTCAAGTCCTGGCTGCTCAACTTCCAATCCAGCTCTGCTGTGGCCTGGGAAAGCACTAGAAGTCGGCCCAAGTCCTTGGGCCCCCGCACCCATGTGGGAGACCTGGAAGAAGCTCTGGCCGTTGTAGCCAATTGGGGAGTGAACCGGCGGATGGAAGACCTCTCTCTCTCTCTCTCTCTCTCTGCCTCTCCTTCTCTCTGTGCAATTCTGACTTTCACATAAATGAATAAATCTTTACAAAAAAAAAAAAGTGTTAAAAGAAAAGCACAGCTTGTTAGGTTTGGATTCATATGGAATAGCCAAACAAACACAACACCAAAGCACTGTACTCTTTTAGAATCCTGGGTTGTTGTTTTTAAATTAACTGGGTTGGTGAACCTGAGTCATTCAAGTTTCCTTTTCTAGAACAAGTATCAGAATGAATGTAGCCCAGTTCTTTCCCAAGGGGACTGTGAGTGACAGATTATTCAAATCGGTGATGCTGGAAGACATGGGCTCAGTACACGAGAACATGGTAAACTCTAACAACAGAGGGAAACGTAAGGGCTGGCCTGATGCTCACAACAGATCTTTAGAGGAGGAGGAAAATGGGCCAAGAGTGGCCAGGGCAAGGACCCAAGCATACTTGGTTCAGAAACTGCTTCCCAAGAGGCCCCAGCCCTGGCTCACCACAGCCCCCAGCTCTCCAGTGCTGCCCTTCCTTCCAAGGTCTGCTCCAAGCCCCCAGAGCCCCTTACAAAAGACAAAAAGTGCTATATGTTGTTTCAAAGTCATTGGTTCAAAGAGAAAGCAAATAAGGAAAAGCAGCCTACAAGTGAATTCTTGCCAATAAAGCTACTGTCTACGTGCTTTAGAAAAACTAGCCACTGTGTTTGGCGCGGCGGTTAAGACGCTGCTTGGGGTTCCTGCATCCTGTGTTGGGGGTGCCTGGTTCCACATCTGGCTCATCTGCTTCTATTCCAACTTCCTGCTGATGCGCACCCTGGGAGACAGCAGGTGACGGCTCCAGTACTCTGGTCCCTGCCACCCACATGGGAGACCCAGGCTCAGTCTGGGCTCCTGGCTTTGGCCTGGCCCTACCCCTGCTATTGCAGGCATTTGGGGAGTGAACCAACAGACAGATCTGTCTCTCTGCCTTTCAAACAAAATTAAAATAATAAATAATAATAAATTTAAAATAATAAAATAATAATAATAAAATTAAACACAAAATCCCAAGATATACAAGTTACCTAAAGATCAAAAGTCAGAAATTGGTGGGGGAAAACCTGCATAATGACATCAAAAGCTGAAGCTAAACTGTGGGACACAGGTGACCTTTCTCTGCCTTGCTCCCTGCAGCCAGACAGGTACTCCAGGCACGGCGGGCAGACCACACGGTCTTGAGCTTGAACCAGGGAGAATGGGGAGCCACAAGGGAGAGACCTTCGCCCATTCTACCCCAACATTAGTACTGCTTTTCTACAAGCCAACGGTCGGGGCAGGATTCACAATTAAGTCTGGACAGACAAGTATGAGTACACACAGTGAAGACCCAGCACCACGATGGAGACACTACACATGCTCACCACCTAACAGCGCCGTGTGGCTTTTGTACAAGAAAACAAAATGTCATGTCTTGGACAAAGGAAAAAGCTCCTGTAAGATGGAAACACTCAAGTGAGAAACCAGTAAGAACGGGAAGGTGCAGGCGCTAGGGTTCAGTACGGCACCGTTGAACATCAGAGACAGGGGACTAACAACCCAGCAGAGGCTGCCCGGGGCATGCTCACGAACACCTTAGCAAGGCCGCTCAGTGGCCCAGGGCAAGGCCACGACCCCAGATCACTGACGGACGTGCTCGTCCCAGGTCTCCCGGTGATCTGCTTCAGAACTGCACGCCCACAACCACGACGCGCTGCTGGGCCCTTCCTCACCCAGGGTGTGAGAAGTGAAGGCAAGGAGCAAGGGGGCACCATGAGGCTCCTACCTGCACTAAGAAGCACGTTGCGGGCCGTCGGATGCCAGGCCACGATGCCAACTCTCTTGGAGTGACCTTCTAAAACCACCACAGGTTCGGTCAGGGACAGGGTGAGTCCATTCTCAGGGATCTGCCACACCTGTTGGAAAGGGAAGAGAGATGACTCAGCTGAAAGCCACGGCCTCTCGCAGTCACACTGACTGCCTACCAGGTCTGAAAGCTCGCTCTGTCCGCACAGAACACACGACCACACTGGCTGAAAGGCCTCGGCCACTGCGCCGCGCCGCGCCATGCAGCAGTGTGGTCAGAACTCCAATGCGGCCTACACTCAGCTCCTGAAGCTCCTTGTCAAGTTCTGCACTGGCTGCTTAGAAGCAGGCAAAGGACCGAAGCAGTCGTGAAAAGACAGCCTGCAGTCAAGACACTGAGCCAAGCCCGTGTTCTTCCGGGGACGGTGCAGTTCATAAACGAATCGTCAAGTAACTTTCCACTTGGAAAACGAAAATACATGTCACATACATTATTACACAGAGCAAATTTTACAAAAGGAAAATAGCTAAACAGGATTTCACCAAAATAAAAGGCTTGTGATTTAAAGGGCCTATCAAGAAAGTTAAGGAGTGGGCACTGTCATAGAATAGACGGGTTGGGGCCGGCGCCGTGGCTCAACAGGCTAATCCTCCACCTTGCGGCGCCGGCACACCGGGTTCTAGTCCCATTTGGGGCGCCGGATTCTATCCCGGTTGCCCCTCTTCCAGGCCAGCTCTCTGCTATGGCCTGGGAATGCAATGGAGGATGGCCCAAGTCCTTGGGCCCTGCACCCCATGGGAGACCAGGAGAAGCACCTGGCTCCTGGCTTTGGATCAGCGTGATGCGCCGGCCGCAGCGGCCATTGGAGGGTGAACCAACGGCAAAAAGGAAGACCTTTCTCTCTGTCTCTCTCTCTCTCACTGTCCACTCTGCCTGTCAATAAAATAAAATAAAATAAAGAATAGACGGGTTGGAATACCACATCCCGTGTCAGATCAAGTTCTGGCTATTCCTCCCAATCCAGCTCCCTACTGATGCATCCTGGAAGACAGCAGATCTTAGCTTCAGTGCTTGGGCCTCTGCAAACCATGTGGGAGACCCACGTGGAGTTCTGGGTTCAGAACTTCAGCCTGGCCCAGTCTTAGCTGTTATAGGCATCTGGGGAGTGAACCAATTGTTCTGCCTTTCAGATAGATAACAATAAATAAAAACATTTGTTAAAAAGATTTATTTATTTGAAAAGAGTGAGAGACCTTCCAGCTACTGGTTTATTTCCCAAACAGCTGGAAGGTCCAGCCAAAGCCAGAAGCCAGGAAGGACTCCATCCTGATCTCCCATGTGGGTGGCAGGGGCCAAGGCCAGCCGCCGCCTTCCTAGGCACATTGGCAGGGAGCTGGATCAGCAGTAAACAGCCAGGGCTTCAGCCAGGGCTTCCACATGGGATTCCAGAGTTGCAAGCAGTGGCTTAACCCCCTGTACCACATTGCCAGCTCAGATAAAAATATTTTGTGAGAAAGAAAGTGAAAACATGCAAAATGGGAGAGAATAATCTGCCAGCCGTAAACCTGATAAGGCACTTGTACCGGAATGTATGAAGAACGCTTACACCGCAGCAGGACAAACAACCCAGTTTACAAATGGGCAGCGGGGAGTGGGTGGGCAGTGGTCTGGTGCCCACATCCTATACCTGAGCACTGAGTTCAAGTCCCTGCTCCACTCCTGATTCCAGCTTCCTGCCAATGCACACCCTGGGAGGCAGCAGGTGATGGCTTAAGTACTTGGGTCCCTGCCATTTCACTTAGACCTGGATGGAGCCCCAGGCTCCCAGCTTCTGACTAGCCCAGCCCTGGTCATTGTGGGCATTCAGGGCATGAACCAGCAAATGGGAATTGTGTCTCTTGCTCTGTTTCTCAGCCTCTCAATAAATTTAGGGGGAAAAGAAAGGTTAATGGGCAAGGAATCTAAATAGACATTTCTAGAGAAAGATATATAAGTGGGGGTGGGGAGAAACCCATATGAAAGGATGCTTGACATTATTAGCCAAAAGGTGGAAGCAAAACCCAGCTAGGGCTCAATGGCTGTCCCACGTGTGACACATCCATACGATGGAGTACTGCAACCCCGAGACAACACTGGGGAAGCCTGCAGAAAAATGCTGAGTGAAAGAAGCCAGGCCCCAAAGACCACCTCCTCTAGGATGCCATGTCTGAGACGTTCAGAACAGGAAATGACAGCGGGACAAGTGGTTGGCAGTTGCTTAGTGTTGAGGAGCAGGGGAGGCGGTGATAGACAGGAGGTGGGATTTCTTTCTGAGGTGATGAAAGCATTGTACAACTGCCTGTGGTGACGGCTGTCCACATCCGGGACTATCCCCAAAGTCACCGGACCATGCATGTGACACGTGTGACCCCGGTGTGAGCTAGGGCTCAGCAGGCTGTTTTACAAATCTGCTTACAGGTGAAGGCACGCGGGGGTGGGAAAGGTGTCAGCCTGGGAGGGGCAGGAGACGCCTTAACCACGGAGGACCAAGCAGATGGAAGGCTAAGAAACAGAAACAGCCGCCCAGGTAAAAGGAGCGATTACTAGGGAGCCGGGCAGCACCAGGGCTCTATGGAAGACGGCCATACTGAATAATATGTATGTTTATGAAAAGGCTGAGTCTGAGATAACTGTCTTCTTTAATAGGAAGCTTAGAGTGCATTTACTGTCACACGCAGATTTTAAGGAACCAGCTCATGAGAGATTTAGAAACTGCCAGAGAAAAATCACATTTAGCAGTGGAACAAGTGAGAGAATTTTCCTTGTGGGGATTTTTCGAAGGAGACAAACAACTGCCTGTTTTCCATCCCTGGGCGGAAGGGAGAGACGTGGCTCACAGGGGTGTTGAAAGCTTAGCTCAGCTCTGCATCTCGTGCAAACGAGGACAGAGGCTGCCATCCCCAAGAGTGGGAAGAAGTCGTGAGCCGAGTGAGTCACTCCTTTTACAGCCAAATGCTGCCCAAGCTAAATATCACCTCTTATGCAAATCATGGCAAAATAAACCTGCCTTCTGGGGGTCTCAGCCTAGCTGCCACGGAATTTCCCACGGACACGCCCGGCCCCTGCCCACCCCTCGGCAGGTTGCACATGCGCAAGGTGGGAACCTCCCCCTGTGCAGCCAGCCTTCCCTCCGCCGGGGGACGTGGCCACTGCTTCCCCCAGAAGTGTAAGCTTGCGTTCACCCTGCCATGCGTTCTTTTTATTCAAGGGTTTACAATTAGTAAAACATCTCCAAACTGAACTTGGCTATTTGAATTTAAAGCAGGTTTGAAATCTTACACAGAACAACACAGAAAGCAATGGCTACTGACTTGAGCAGAATGAAGCTGACAGAGAAACAATTATGAAATGGGGTCTTAGCCATTCAAGAGGAAATGCATTTTGTAGGATAAAGTCTGACCCATGCGTAGAACGGAAAGAAAAGCAATACCACCCACCGCCTTCAGGTGGCAGCCTAACCACACACTGCTGGGTTTTCTCCCAACTGAAAACTGCCTACCTCAGACCAGGACTGAACAGTGCATTTTGAGAGCCCTGCAGAGGTGCGAAGGCATGGGAGACTTTGCTTATAATCAGCATTCCAACTTTAATTACCAGGGCAGAAGCAGAGCTTCTCCATCCACCTTTTTCTTGGACTGAAACCAAATTTTAATGGAATAAAACATTCATTGTATAACTGTTAAAATGAGGAAACTCTCTTCCTTTCTCACCTAACTTCTGGTGGCTCTAAGGATCCCCTCAACTAGGTTCATGCATTGGACACAGCACCTCAGCCATGTCACTCTCCTAGCCACACACTCACGACTGAATGCCAGCACAAGAGCAGTCTAGTGTGGTGCTGAGACACGGGCCCTGCTCGGGAGGAGTTAAAAGCTAACAGCAAACACAGGGCTTCTATTAGACTGAAGATCAAAGAGAGCAAATATACATGTGATGGCAGAGGGGTGGCCAATCCTGCCTGGCCCTGGGCAAACAACCCAGCAACCGTGCACATCACCATGTACACATCCCAGGGTTGCTGTGGGGATTACAGGAGTTGTTAAAACCCTTGGAACTGAGCCTGGCACACAAACAGTGCTTCCAAAATGTGGAGTCAGTATAGCCAAACTGATGGCTCAGTCCCCAAGGCCGCCACTTATTAGCAGTGTGGCCTGGGGCACTCACCTGACTGTTGGGCCTCATCTAGGAAACAGGGATACTCGTGAACTTGCCCATGGCTTGGTGGCTGGAGGAATCCAAGACCCTCACTCAGCAAGAATTGGCTACTCTCATTATTTGTATTATTTGCCAGGAAACCATACAGCGTAAGCCATGCCATGCTGGCAAAGCCAGATGCTAAATAAGAACGCAAATGTCCTGGGGTTACCTCCTTGCTAATAACCCAGAGGGGTCCAGCCAGGAGGGTTCCTTGAGGACAGAACCTCTAAGGACAAACAGGAGTTAAAGGAAAGAAAAGAAAGGAAGAAAATCGAGTACCCAGTCTCAGAACACAGATGCACAAGGCAGTTTGCTGAAAAGTGCACGGAGCATCTAACAATGCCACGAGACGACTGGCTGAGGAGCCACAGGGAACAGCACCAGACTGACAAAGACAACGCCACAGGCAGGGACACGGCTGTGGGAGGAGGAAGTGATGGAGACCATCTGCGGGGCAGACTGAAGAGAAGACAAGCCTCGGGGGCGCTGGCCGTGAGAGGTGCATGGCTCTGCGGAGGGCAATGAGAGGTGCGTGGCTCCGCGGAGGGCCGCGAGAGGTGCGTGGCTCCGCGGAGGGCAGCGGGAGGTGCGTGGCTCCGCGGAGGGCCGCGGGAGGTGCGTGGCTCCGCGGAGGGCCGCGGGAGGTGCGTGGCTCCGCGGAGGGCCGCGGGAGGTGCGAGGCTCCGCGGAGGGCCGCGGGAGGTGCGTGGCTCCGCGGAGGGCCGCGGGAGGTGCGAGGTTCCGCGGAGGGCCAGGACGGCGTGGGGGAGGATCTCGGAGTCCTCCACACGGGGACCACCCTCCTCTCGGGCCCGCAGCATGTGGCTCACTGCCCTTTCTGGTCTGCCCTGCTGGGGAAGCCCACCAGCTTGGACTGAAGGTCGTGTTTGCTGCAGCTCAGAGACAGAGCAGAGGCGCCACTGGGGGGGTGCAGGCTTGGTTCCGAGTGAATCTGGGCACTGGTCCTGGTGTCAGATGGCCCAGGCTCCTGTGAGAGCTGGGAGACAGACGAGCCCCAGGGGTGCTCACATGGTGCTGGAAGAGCAGCAGGCTGTGCTTGGGTGAGGGTTACCGGAAGGATCAAACGGCAGGAAACATTTCACATAGCGCTACCCTAATGGCAAACCCTGCCGATACAAGGGTCTGGCCGTGCCCCTCACCAGCTATGCAACCCCTGACAACACTGCCATTCCAGGCCTGTGTTTCCTGCTCACGGGGCTGTTTCAACGGCAAGACCTAATCATACGCACAAAGGCTCAGAACAGCGAAAACAAGTGTCCCGGCCAAGCTCATGCTTGCTCTCTGGCTGTTACTACAGCCACATGACCCCACACGTATGTTTAGGTCTGATCATCAAGGTCTCTTGGGCTGAGTCTTCAGGTGTGAAAGCTCTGGTTTACACCAAGGCCAATGAGCACAGCGAGGACGGATCTGATCTCTGAATGGGCCCGTTAGTGCTTTCTCTGCTGTGGCCACAGGCTGGCGTGCTAATACAATCAGCTTTCTCAGAAACATATGTGGCGGGGCTGGCACTGTGGTGTAGCAGGTAAACCCGCTGCCTGTAGTGCCAGCATCCCATATGGGTGCCGGTTCAAGTCCCAGCTGCTCCACTTCTGATCCAGCTCTCTGCTATGGCCTGGGAAAGCAGTAGAAGATGGCCCAACTCCCTGGGCCTCTGCCCACGTGGGAGACCCAGGGGAAGCTCCTGGTTCCTGGCTTCAGATCGGCGCAGCTCTGGCAGTTGCAGCCAATTGGGGAGTGAACCAGCGGATGGAAGACCTCTCTCTCTGCCTCTCCTCCTTTCTCTGTGTAACTCTGATTTTCAAGTAAATAAATAAATCTTAAAAAAATATTAGGTGGTAGAGCTGGTATTATGGCACAGTGGGCTAAGCTATTGCCTGTAACACCAGCATCCCATAAAGACACCAGTTCAAGTCCCAGCTATTCCGCTTCTGATCCAGCTCCCTGCTGATGCATCTGGGAAAGCAGAGGAAGATGGCCCCAGTGCTTGGCCTCTGCTACCCACGTGAGAGACCAGATGAAATTCCTGGGGAGTGAAGCAGCAAATGGAAGATCTCTGTCTCTCCCTCTATCTCTGTGACTGCCTTTCAAATATATAAGTAAATCTTTAAAAAAAGAAAAAAGTACGCGGCGAATAGAACAGGGACCAACATCCTCTGCATGCCACAGCGGCCATCTCAGCACAGCACAACTACGAGCTCTCCCCTCCCACTGTGTTTCCGCACGTCCCGCGCGGACCCCACATTACTATGGCAATGCTCTGCTGTTTGGAAAGGCTGGAAAGGCAATCGGTCCCAAGGGATCCCAGATGAAAAGGTGAATCAGTCTGTGAAAAAAACAACTGGAAGCGCGTGTCTGGGACGACTGTGTCACTGGCATCCCTTTCATGTGTGCAGCTCGGGATACGGAGAGACAGCTTGACGGCACATTCCAACAAGAAAAGAGGAGAGGACAATTAAGACACTTGGATCCTCTCCAGCAGCAATTTTGAAGTACAATTCATTTCCAAACACCATGACAATTTAAAGCACACACCAAGGGCTTCCACACCCTGCTCCTCTGTTTTTAATCACCATCGTGAACTTGCTACTGGGACGGACAGCAGAGTCACAGCCATAAAAGGGGCGGTTCTCCAGAGAGGTCACGTGCTTGGAAGGTAAGGCGACCTCAGGAAACACAGGACAGGCACACAGCTCCCGGCAGCGGCTGCAGAGCAGCACAATCCGCCCAGAAACCCCCCAGGGAGTGTGCCCCGCACTGGGACAGTTCTCTGGGCTCTGGGCTCGGCAAAGTCAAGCATCAGGTACAGCATCCACTGACAAAGCGTCCTCAGGCACTCTGCATAAAGTGGGAGCGACAAGAAGCCCTGCTGGAGGACCCAGAGGAACCACACACCACCTCTACATTCATTTCAAGGCAAAACAATTTCAAGAAAATTTAAAATAGTAAGTGAGTAACACAGGGAGTTCACTCTTGCTGTTTGCTGCAGGAGAACAAACTAATTTGGGAGAAGGGAAAGTGTTCATTCCAACCTAATTAACTGGGGACCATTCAGGACACAAAGCTGGAAGCCGTGAAGGGGATCATGCTTGTGAGACCTTTCCCTCTCCCAGATTCTAGAAGAAATAAGTATGCAATCGCAGCTTCTGAATTTTTTAGCCAATTTTTCTGTAAGGCGGAAAGAAAGAGAGAGACACATAGAAACCAGTAGCCCAGAATTCCATCCAGGTCTCCCTTGAGGGTGGCAGGGACTCAAGGACTTGAGTCATCACCTGCTGCCTCCCAGGGTGTGCATCAACAGGAAGCTGGAACTGGGAGCACAGGCAGGACTCGAACCCAGGCACTGCGCTGTGGGATGTGCGTGTTCCAAGTGGTGTCTTAACCCCTGTACCAGATGTCTTCCCTGAACCAGTCATTTTTTGCTTTTGTGTTTGATCACTGCCCTACAGATAACGAACAATGTTGAATCAATAACATTCGCTAAACTTAAGTTGGCTGTTCTCTGGACTATTATTTTCTTAAAGTTTAAATTTCCCCAAATAAAATACTTGGTAGTCACAATTTTTAAAGCTCTATGTGACAATATCATCCAACAAATGAACTCAAACTTCAAAAAAACAAAATTTTGGAAAATCTAGGAGCAAAATGTAGTTCCTGGGAATAGAGTTCACATAATTGCTCTTTGCTGATGCCAAACGTTGCTTTAAATGGTAGCACCTGAGAGGTGCCACTTCTAAAAGTCTGAGAAATAGCCATGCAGATTGGCAGCCCCTCTCCTAAAACCGCAGCTCAAAGAGACACTGCTGTCACCGAATAAACGCTCACGTTAACAAATCAATGCTTAACTGCTCTGGACTTAAGGGACTTAAAAGTCACTCAAAAAGCAGTTCGTAAAATTAATTTTATTCTCTCACACAGTTCATTGGATGCACTGGTTCTACTGTATTTTTCTACCATACGCCTGTTAAAGGTGTTCGTGCTGCACTACAGACACATGTCAAAGCTCATCCCACACGTGCATCTGCTGTTCGAGTCTCAGCAGGCATTGTGAGCATCGAGCCTCGGGCTCTCCTTGGTACCCTTCCTTTACTGGGCCTGGGCCTTGCTACTCCTCCTTCCCCTTTCAGCTCCCGAGTTAGCACCAACAGCCTCAGCTTGCGAAACTACACAGAACGTTTCTGGTACCAGCAACAACAAAAAGTGTCGCTGGAAACCACTTGATCTGTGGTACAGTGTTCGTTTACCTTCAAGAGAGCAAAGTGGAAAATGAGGTACTACAAAACAAGTAGGGTAGGAGAAGATCAAATATTTCTTTAAAATTTCATTTCAACTGCTAAGCTATAAGTTTAAATTACCTTAATAATAACATGATTTGGGAGACACTGTAAATGATTAATGAGTGATAAAGTAAATATCAGCTCCATACTTAAGGATTTTTTTTAAATAAAAGAATTTACCCCAATATATTATTTAATCAACAAAAGATTCACTCCAGAAAGACCAAGAAAAGGGGTGACACTGGAGGGTTCTGTGAGGCCTCAGGGCAGCACAGTTCTGGGATTTCCCCAAATCCTTCCATAAAAACTCAGAGCAAATAACAAGATCCAGGGATAATACTTCTACAAAACTAGGCATTTCCCAAAAATCAAGTGGGTATTTTCACACTGATTCTGCTGTATGAGCAAGAACACTTCCAAACAGTCATGGAAAATGGAATTAAAAGATACACTTATTTTGGAGCAAAAAATTTGAGATACAAAACCCTTTTTCAGGATACACATTTCCATGAACTTTCTAAAGCACCCTCATCTAACGCAATGAACCACTGAGACAGCTCAGGCTATTCTAATTCATCTAACTCATCTGCATCCTGGAGCACCAGGGTTACTAGTAAGGAAGAACATGGAGATATAATTTTTAAAAAAAGATTTACTGATTTGAGAGGCAGAGTTACAGAGGTCTTCTATCTGCAGGTTCACTCCCCAAATGGCCTCAGCAGCCAGAGCTGGGACCATGCAAAGCCAGGAGCCAGCAGCTTCTTTTTGGTCTCCCATGTGGGTGCAAGGTCCAAGGACTTGGGCCAACTTCTACTGCTTTCCCAGGCCATAGCAGAGAGCTGGACTGGAAGTGGAGCAGCCAGGGCTCAAACCGGTGCCCATATGGGATGCCGACACCACAGGCGGAGGCTTAACCCACTATATCACAGTGCTGGCCCAAGAGATGAAACATTAAAGAGGCCAGGTAACCATTCCTCAGTCCTGAATTTGAACTGGAAATACAAGGATGAAATCTCTTTCTTTAAATACGCACATATTTTCCAGCCCCACTTACTTGATCATTAAAAATAATGATCAGAGGCGTGGGTAGTGTGGCACAGCAGGTTAAGCTGCCACGTTGGACAGCCACATTCCATATCAGAGGACCAGTCTGAGTTCTGGCTACTGTTTCTGATCCAGCTCCTTGCTAATGCACACAGGAAGCTCCAATACTTGGGCCCCTGTGACCCACATGAAGGACCAGAATGGAGCTCTTGTCTCCCTGGTTTCAGCCTGGCCAAGCCCTCACTGTTTGAGCCATTTGGGAAGTGGACCAGCAGATGGAAGATAACTGTCTCTCTGTGTCACTCTACCTTTCAACTAAATAAGTCAGTTTAAAAAATAATAATAATCAGGAGTACGTGTTTAGCCCAGTGGTTAGGTCACCATTTGAGATGTCCATATTACATATCGGACAGCTACCTTCTGATCCATACCCTAGGAGGCAGCAGAGGATGGTTTAAGTGTTTGGGTCCCTGCAACCCAAAGGGGAAACCTGGCTTGAGTTGTGCTTCCTGGCTTTGGCCTGGTCCAGCCCAGGCTATTGCAGGCATTTGGAGAGTGAACCAGCAGATGGAAGACCTCTCTCCATCTGTTTCTCTGCCTTTCAAATAAAAATAAAAATTTTAAAATAATGATGACTATCCTTAGCACCCAGACTGTGATCTAGAAATATCATTTTCCCAAAGAAACCAGAACACTGAAAGAAATGGCTGGCTCAAGTCTGGGCAGAGAGGCCCAAGGTGAGCACCACACCTCTTAACATATGGGACAGCAAGGAAGCTATAGGCTACACGGGTCATTTCAAAAGGACTTGGCAATCTCAAAGAGGTTCCCACGGCAAAGACAGGACAACGTGAGCTTTGGGAAAGGAACTTTAATGACTAGAACCCATCAAATATGTTCAAATCCAAGAGATCAAAATGAAATGAAGGGGCTTGGCACTGTGATGCAGCAGCCTGCAACAACAGTGTCCCTTATGAGTGCTGGTTTGATTCCTCGCTGCTTTACTTTCCAGCTCCCTGATGATGGCCTGGGAAGAGCAGTGGACAATGGCCCAGATGCTTAGGCCCCTGCACCCAGGGGAGACCTGGAAAAAGGCTCCCAACTCCTGGCTTTGTAATGGCCCAGCCCTGGCCATTGCGGACATCTGGGGAGTGAGCCAGGGGACGGAAGATCTCTGTCTTTCTGACTTTCAAATAAATAAATAAATACATCTTTTTTAAAAAAAAAAAAAAAAGAAAGAAAGAAAAAGAAAGTTGAGGAGTGGGAGGTTACTGAGAGAGGGGAGGAAGGAGGTTAATGACAGGAATGCGGCACACAGAGGGCTCTGGGGAGACCAGGAGAACCCTACTTCATGACCTGGAAGGTGGCTGCAGGCTGTTCACTGCATTGTAAACCACTCAATTCACTCAATCCACTTTTTCACTTAACTCACTTTGCTTTTCACATAACTCATGATTTTGTGTTTTCTAATACAAAAGCATTTTGAAAAGGCAGCATGGCCTGTAAGGCTGACCAACAGCTAGAGCCAGGTCAGAAAGGACGGACTATATCCGCTTCTTCAGAAGAGGCCAGCCGTAATCTCATCTTCTCACGCCTGTATAACGCTCCTTTTCCGTAACAACGTGTGCCCGTAGCCGCTGAGATGACCAATCTAGCACGCACAGTACACAAAACCATTCCTGCAAACAGCAGTATTTCTTTAATACGCTTTGGCTGCCAAAATTATGAGATCACAGGAGGAATCATCCTCCGCCAGAAGCCCATGCGGAAAAGCGGTCAATGTTTAAATGGCACAGTTTAGGAATCAATCTGTGTTCATGAAAAAGACTAATTAAGCAAGCATTCCAAACAACGTTCCAGTCCACAGACCACAACAGGAAAATAGAAGTGGCAAGGCTCTCCTAGCTCTCCTCCTGAGGTACCTGAGACTGCTAATAAATTCACTAAGGATCACCTGTCCTTGTTTCAGGGGCACCCACACCTCCAGTCTGGTTTGCGCCTGAACTTTCCAACACACGTTGGGTTCATATGATAAATGGATCCAAGCCAATCATAATTTAAAGCTAGAGATCGTAATCAAGGAACAAGATCTTTACATTAAAAAGTTTCACACAAAACCTACTTTAGGAATCTCAATGAGAGAAATAAAGCACCCGATCTTTCAAGTCTCTGTGCAACTTCATGAAATGGACTTTCCTAACCAGCGCCCACTGAACAGAACATACCTTCTGACGTCAGCTTGGGAACAAGCACTTGCTAAAACTCTTACTAACTCTCAATACCTGTTACCCATCCCTTTTAATCTGTAAAACCATTGGCATCTCATTTCACCATAATTTGTGCCAGTAGTTTTTCCTCTGCTTAGAGAGGGGGCATCATGTGGTCAGGGGGTACTCACAGAATTACTGGAAAGTTGTTTACTTTCCCTACAATCTTCCCACATAGCAGATGTCAACTGTCTGTAAGCATGCACACACACACATTCACATGACAGGAGAAGATGCCAATACACAGTCTCTTTTTATGGGGTTTTAAAAAGCTTATCTGCAGTTAAACGTTAACGAAGTTAAAACCTTGTACAGTCTGCTGGGCAAAGCTGCTATGATTGTCAAGCCTCCGTGCACACACACGTGCACACACGCACGGACGCATGCACACATACACACACACACTTATGAAAGAATTGAGACCCACTGGGCTGTCTGCCTGTGGTGCCCCTGTGAGCTTACCATAACCGTGCAGTCCTCTGACCCGCTGGCAATGACCTGATCGTTATGTGGGCACCAGTCTATATCCAGCACTGGTCCTGTGTGGCCACATACTGTAGGGTAGGATTTGTCAATTCGACCAGTCTGAAAGAAGAGAGAGACAAAGATATCATGTAACATAAACACCACAGTCATCACATGCTTTCTTAGGCCTATTTTTCCTCGACAGCCTCCACCTAAGATTCGCAACTGTTTGTGTAACCTGACATTCATGAGTCAGTGCCAACCCAAGAACTGTCAATTCTCCTCAGAAACAGCTATTCCAAAGGACACGCCATCAAATCACCAAGATCCACATTTCTAGAAATTTCTAAAACCACAGAGATTTTGTTTACTCAAGTCCATTAGTAGACTTAAGATAACAGAAACATCTTTTTACTAAAATACAGTACTATAATAGCCAAAATAGCCAAGTCTAGGTATGTTTTTATTGGGGGGAAAACATTATTTAAGATGTGAAATATAACTCAATAATACACTTGATTATACAAATTAACAATTCTAGAAATGAATGGCACTGTTAAAAGTAAAAAAAGTTATAGTAAAAAACAAAAAAGAAAAGCTTTAGTTATTGATTAGGAGCTATATTTTTTCTTTCTTTTCTTTTTTTTAAAGATTATTTAGTTGAGAGACAGAGACAGAGCAAGGCAGCAAACTGTTATCTATAGATATACTCCCCAGAAAAATGCAACAGCTGGGATTGGGCCAGGCCAAAGCAGGGAGCTGGGAACTCAATCCAGGTCTCCCACATGGGTATCAAGAACTTAGTTACTTGAATAGCAAGTCATCCAGGAAGCTTGATTTAGGAGCTAGACCCAGGAACTGTACTCCAACATGTGATGTGAGCACCTTAACAGCTAAGCTGGCCCACCCTACACACTGCATTTTAATGTCTCGATCTCTGCTGTCTTTAACCAATAGACATGCTAGTCAGTCTAATTAACACCAACTTGGACCATTAAGAATAAAATGTTGTTAATATTGTTCATAAATAATCACCGCAGGGGCCGGCGCTGTGGCATAGTGGGTAAAGCCGCTGCCTGCAGTGCCAGCATCCCATATGGGTGCTGGTTCGGGTCCCAGCTGCTCCACTTCTGATCCAACTCTCTGCTATGGCCTGGGAAAGCAGTAGAAGCTGGCCCAGGTCCTTGGGACCCTGAATTCACATGGGAGACTGGAGGAAGCTCCTGCCTTCGGATCAGCACAACTCCAGCCATTGCAGCCACCTAGGAGTGAACCAGTGGATGGAAGACCTCTCTCTTTCTCTCTCTCTCTCTCTCTCTGCCTTTCAAAGAAATTTCTTAAAAAAGAAATCACCACAATTTGTTCATGTACACATCTGAACAAGCCAGCCTGGCTTATCAGATCATTTGTGCGTCAACTAAGATAACTGCTATTGTAACATCAGGTGTAAAGAACTATTTCCTTTTTAAAACAGGTTAGTATCAGCCCATGTTAAGGCTGTAAATGTTCTGAGAGCAGATGTGCAAAAATTGCTGTAATGTGTAACGGAACCCAGTTTCTGCTGTTATTCTCTTAATATGGCAAACTGTCCCAATACTGGGGCAGGCTTCTGGGCAGTTTTTCAAGATCAGTAAATCCTATGATTTCTCCAATTCGGCTCCGCCATGGTAATCTCAAAAAGTAGTATGCTGATGTGCTAAGACCACAGGCTCTAGGGCTTAAACAGTGGATGACCTTAGACAAGTCATGTAATCTCTCTAAGCTCTAGCTCATCATCTATGAAACATGGGAACAACTCTTATCTTCCAGGATTATGGTGGGTATTAAATGGTATTGTCCCAGCACCTGACATGCTCAATAACATTACCTAAAACTTAACAAATGTCAGAATATTCTCTGACATCTCCAATGTGTCTCATTTAAAAGAAGGAAGCTTTAAAAAATCATGTGAGGGGGTTGGCACTGTGGCATAGCAGATAAAGTTGACACCTATATTGCCAGCATCCTGTGTGGATGCCGGTTCAGGTCCCGGCAGCTCCAATTCCAATCCAGCTCTCTGCTAGTGTGCCTGGGAAAGCTGTGGAGGATGATCCAGGTCCTTGGGCCCCTGCACCCAAGTGGGGGACCTGGAGGAAGCTCCAGGCTCCTGACTTCAGATTGGCCCAGCTCCAGCCATTGCGGCCATCTGGGGAGTGAGCCAGCAGATGGAAGACCTCTCTCTGTCTCTCGCTCTGCCTCTCTGTAGCTCTGCCTTTCAAATGAATAAATCAATCTTAAAAATCATGTGTGATGGTTATTTCCTTTAATAATTTTATTTATTTATTTATTTATTGGAAGGCAGAGTGACAGAGACAGAGAGAGACAGAAAGAGATCTTCCATCTGCTGGTTTACTCCCTAAATGGCTGCAACAGCTGGGGCTAAGCCAGGCCAAAAGCAGGAACCAGGAACTCCATCCCAGTCTCCCATGCAGATGGCAGGAACTCATGTACTTCAGCTATCATCAGCTGCTTCCCAGGCACTTTAGCAGGAAGCTCGACAAAAAGAGGAGCAGCCAGGACTCCAACCAGCTCTCCAATAGGGGATGCGGGCATCCCAAGCGGCAGCTTCACCTGCAGCGCCACAATGCCAGCCCCTAGATGGTTATTCCACTGGTTCACCTGGAGTTACTACGCCAGCTAATGTTCTGTTGCTCAAGTTGGGAGGTGATGGTCTCAAGGATTCATTTAATGTAATTATTCATTATATTATTATTCAAACTGCAGATACAGTTACTGTTGAATATGTGATATCTCATAATTTATTTATTCATTTATTTATTTATTTGACAGGTAGAGTCACAGACAGTGAGAGAGAGAGAGAGAGAAAGGTCTTCCTTCTGTTGGTTCACTCCCCAAATGGCCGCTATGGCCAGCACTGCGCCGATCCGAAGCCAGGAGCCAGGTGCCTCCTCCTGGTCTCCCATGTGGTGCAGGGGCCCAAGCACTCAGGCCATCCTCCACTGCCCTCCTGGACCACAGCAGAGAGCTGGCCTGGAAGAGGAGCAACCAGGACTAGAACACGGCGCCCATATGGGATGCCAGTGCTGCAGGCGGAGGATTAACCAAGTGAGCCATAGCACCGGCCCCTGATATCTCATAATTTTTTAACAATCTAAGACAGGAAGGTCTGACATACATTTAAATAGGCATTCCAGAAAGAGAGAATAAAAAGAATGGAACAGAGGCAAAAATTTTATTTTTATTTTATTTTTTAATTCATAAATGTGAATTTACAAAGTGCAACTTTTGTATTGTTGTGGCTTCCCCCCCAACCTCCCTCCCTCCTGTGGCCCTCCCCTCTCCCTCTCCCATCCCGCCCTTTATCGAGTTTCATTTTCAATTACCTTCATATACTGAAGATCAACTTAGTATATACTAAGCAAGGATTTCAACAGGCTGCATTCACACAACCGCACAAGGTATAGGGTATTGTTCGACTAGTAGTGTTTTTAAGTTACATAGTAAAACACATTAAGGACAGAGATCCTACGTGGGGAGCATGTACCCAGTGACTCCCGTTGTTGATTTAACAATTGGCACTTTTATATATGATGTCAACAATCACCCGAGACTCTTGCTATGAGCTGTCTAGGCTATGGAAGTCCCTTGAGTTCACCGACTCTGAACTTGTTTAGTCAAGGCCGTGTCACAGTGGAGGTTCCTTCCTCCCTTCAGAGAAAGGCGGGAACAGAGGCAAAAATTAAAGCAATAATGGCCAAAGTTTTCCAAGCTTAGTTAAGGGCATATGGCTTAAGAGACACAAATCTCAAGTAGTATAAGTGAAAATAAATGCCTATCTATTCACACACTAGCACAATTTAATACCTAACACAAACAGAGAATCTCAAAGCAATCCACAGAAAGGACAGGCTCCCTACAGAGTGTGTAATTAGACTGTGAGCAGACTTCTCAAAAGCAATTATAGAAACAAAGAAACAGGGACATATCTTGCAAATACCAAGAAAAACAATCAATAACCCCTAAATTCTATACCCAGATAAACTATCACCTAAGAGTGATGACATTAAAAAAAAAAAAACAGCAAACTAACAAGAGACACTTTACCATGTATCATGTATAGATATTTATTAAAAGAATTAAACTATTGGATTTATCACAAAGATTTCAAAATTAATCTCAAAGAATTGTATTCAAGGAGTTCAGGAAAAGAAAGTGAGCTAGGAGAGGACTGGGCTACAAAGCAACAGTGAGCTCCCGAGGGGTAAATACAAATAGATACTGACTGTGAAACATCAGTAACAGTGACCAGCTGGGGCACAGGTGAAAACAGCAGAAATGTCACACAGCAAGAATGCGCGCCACAAAAGGGCGAGGATTAGAGTCAAAGGCTTCAGGACCCTTCTCAAGAGAAAAGCAGCAAAATCGGCTCATTTTAGACTTTAAAAGCATTTTAAAGTTAAGGGCAAACACTAAAAGGAAAGAAAGTGTGTAGCTTCCAAAAAGGCAAACAGGGAGAGAAGATGGGGAGAGCATTAGAATAAATTTAAAAAACTCATTAAATCAAAAGGGGGGGCATAAGAAAAAAGAAAGAAAGAAAACTAGAAAGCACAAAATAAGATGAAAATAAAACCAGTCATCAATCATGACTGTAGCAAATGCAAATGGATTAAACATAGGAGAACACAAAACATATCTCAAAATATACCAAGGAATCAATATCATGTTGAGTATGTTCTGAGTAGAATGCAATACTACTTTTAATAGAAAGATATAAATTCCAAATTCCAAAACATTCTAAAGTTTTAAAATTTATTAAATAATTCAGACTGAAAAAAAATCACAATGGATAACAGAAAAGCTAAAAGTGAACAATAAATTCATGACATCAGAATGTACGGGATACAGGAGTGGGCAATGAGGCACAGCGGGTTAAGCTGCCACTTGGGAAATCCACAACACACATCAGAGTCCCTCATTTGAGTCTTGGCTATTCCATGATTCTTTAAAAAAAAGAATTATTTATTCTGAAAGTCGGAGTTACAGAGAGAGAGACAGAGAGATCTTCCATCTGCTGGTTCACTCCCCAGATGGCCACAATGGCTAGCGCTGGGCTAGGCCAAAGTCAGGAGCCAGGAGCTTCATTTGGGTCTCCCACATAGGTGGCAGGGACCCAAACACTTGGGCCATCTTCCACTGCTTTTCTCAGGCCATTAGCAGGGAGCTGGATCAGAAGTGGAGCAGCCCAGATATGAACAGGCATCTATATGGAACACTGGATTGCAGGCAACAGCTTAACCTGCTATTCCACAAAAAAATGCAGCCTCTACCCCATGGGTTTTTTTTTGTTGTTCGTTTGTTTGTTTTTTGTTTTTTGGTTTTTTTTGACAGGCAGAGTTAGACAGTGAGAGAGAGAGACAGAGAGAAAAGTCTTTCTTTTCCGTTGGTTCACCCCGCAATGGCTGCTGCTACTGGCATGCTGCACCGATCCAAAGCCAGGAGCCAGGTGCTTCCTCCTGGTCTCCCATGGGAGTGCAGAACCCAAGCACTTGGGCCATCCTCCACTGCTTTCTCAGGCCACAGCAGAGAGCTGGCCTGGAAGAGGAGCAACTGGGACAGAATCCGGTGCCCCAACCAGGACTAGAACCCAGGGTGCCAGTGCCACAGGCGGAGGATTAGCCAAGTGAGCCGCGGCGCCGGCCTCTCCCATGCTTCTGATTCAGCTTCCTGCTAATGCGCCTGGGAAAGCAGTAGATAACGGCTCAATTGCTTGGGCCCCTGCACCCACATGGGAGACCCAGAAGAAGCTCCTGGCTCCTGACTTTGGCTTGGCCCAGCCCCAGCCATTTATTTGAGGACTGAACCAGCGGATGGAAGACCTCCCTGTTGTCTCTCCCTCTCTCTCTGTAACTCAGCCTTTCAAATAAATAAAATAAATATTTAGAAAAAAATTATCACCCTGATAAAAAGTAGTTTGAGAGAAAATTTTAAGCTCATAAGGTTTACAAATATCGATGCAAACTCCTTTTAAAAAAGAAAAAAAGGTAAACCAAATTCACCAATGTGAGTTGCTCTCTAAAAACATAAGCAAAGTGAAAAGGCAAGTTACAAACTGTGAGAAGATACACGCACCAAACACACCCAACAAAGCCAACAATAAACCTGACAGAATAGAGGCCATAGGACATGAGCCGGGAATTTATTTGCAAGAAAGAGATCTAGGAAGCCAACAGATGTAGAAAAAGACACAAATCTCACTGGGCAATTAAACACATGCGCTGGCAAAGGTGTCAGGCAGAGGAACTCACGCCAGCTGCTTGCAGGAGACTAGCTCATTACAACTTCCTGGGAGGGCAATTTGGTAGCAGGCAGAGGTGGGGGCGTTGACCCCAGCGGCACCACTTCTGGGTGCTCTGCATGAGGGAGATGCGCCCATATTTTGCACAGGAAGAATACTGCAGCATTGTTGGGAACAGTGGCAAAAGCAAATGCAATTTCACAGCCCTTCAGTATAGGAATACATATCTCGTAAAAGCTTGACACAGAATAAAAATGTAAAAGATACACACATCATAAAAACATGACACCTGTTTGAGGAAATGATGACCCTTAGGGAAGGAAAAGGGGACGTGCTCTTTTAGGTACGTCTGTTATGCTTTACTTTTTTTCAAAACAGGGATATGAAACAAACGTGGCAAAATGTTAACAACCTCTGTTTAATCTTGTGAGACGTGGGTGCCCTATTATTTGATATGCTTATTTTGAAAAAAGGGGTAACTATATAATAAAGAAGAGAAACATACCAATGAACTGTCTGCCGACTTTACCTTTAAAAGTATTTTGCTTCCAGGAAAACAAGTGCTCCTAGCCATCTCAGGGTCTCTGCATTCTTAGGCTCTCCAGAAAGCCACGTTTGGCAGCCTGGATGGCAAACGGTTGTGCTGAACTCTGAACTTCGGACAACAACAAGCGGGCTTTTTCTGTCTGAGCTAGGAGTTTCTGCTCAGATACAAAGCAATTTTGAGGGGAATCTGGAAGTCCTAGGACTAGTTGTTCTTAATTACATACTAACAAGCTTACTGAGTGACTTTTTTTCCAAGTCAAAGCTAAACAACCCTAGCTAAAAGTTAATGGCCATTCACTGGTATTCTTCAGTTGAGTAAGATGTTTGAAAATCATAAAGAATACTTCTGTGTCCCCACCTTAGCTTAGACAATTCTACCATGTAAAGCACTTCAGTACATCATTTTCCCAGGAACATGAATGTCATTAAATGGGCAACCCAGTTCCATCCTTTCTATCAAAACCAGCAATAACAAGAGCTAACACTTTCAGACTACTTTTTTTAAGATTTATTTTATTTACTTGAAAGGCAGAGTTAGAGAGAGAGGTAGAGCCAGAGAGAGAGAAGTCTTCCATCTGCTGGTTCATTCCCCAAATGACCGCTACAGCCGGAATTGAGCTGATCCGAAGCCAGGAGCTTCTTCTGGATCTCCCACATGGGCGCAGGGGCCTAACGACTTGGGCCATCTTCCACTGCTTTCCTGAGCCATAGCACAGAGCTAGATCGGATGTGGAGCAGCCGGGACTCGAACTGGCACCCATATGGGATGCCGGCACTACAAGCCGGGGCTTTACCCCACTGTGCCACAGCGCCAGCCCCTCAGAGTACTTACATTACATGCCAGGAGCTGTCTGAAGACATGTATCTGTGTTGTCACAACTCTCTATGAAACAAGAACTTTATTACTCCCATTTTCTAAACAGAGAAACTGAGGCACAAGAAGTCAAGACTCAAAGCTCTGAAACATCATTGATCATCTGGACTAGATTTGGATAGGGAGAGAAAATTTCCACCATGCCATGGGTTGTGAACAAGGCACAAGAGCATTGTGGAAACTCTTGGCAGCTGGCCATCAGAAACACAGAGTTAGTAAAAAAATGACACTGTGCGAGCAGCTGCTTCCTCTGGTGGTGACGTCACCATAACATCTTACAGCAAATCACAGTGGCTTTGTATTGCAGCATGGAAGAAAGGGAACTGAGCACGCCTCTGACTGTGATAAAGGAACAAAAGTGAGGAGAAAGTCGGAGGGGAGAATGGCTTTTACGTGGACACTGATCATTTGACAAACACCGCTGGGCGTTTGTCCTGCTTTCAAGGGCTGTACCTCTGAACAGCTTCTTATCCACAGCAAAATCACCAAAATAAAAACACAACACCACATTCCACCAAGCACGGATGACTGGAGATGTGGAGCTGCGCACTATATACTGTCGAGAGCTGAGCTCGAGCACATGGAGACGGAAGAAAACCATACTAACGTCGGCCTTATAAGGTCAAGATGAGGAGACAGCATTCTGAACGCATCGCACACTAGATCTAATGAGAATGTAGTTTTCATTCATCTCCATGACACATACTCATTTATCATTCAGGGAATAAACCGAGGAATCCATGTCTAATTCACTCCATGGTGAAAGGCCATTCAGAAAGACGTCCACCACATGTCACGGTGACAACACAGTTCACCTGCCTCTCTAAGCAGCAAATGTAAATGAATGCTGACAATGCAAGGAAAGTTTATGAGAATATAATGCCAGCTTTCAGACATCTTTTTTGTCTAAAAAGTGATTTATTTTATCTTAAACCCCCCCCCCCCCCATTAATTTTCAAAGGCATTTAGTAGCATAGCTTCGTTTTGCTGGCCAACGGGCCCACTGTTTCAGAGAGGATCAGGCACCTCAGCTGCATCACCAGGAGCGTTACCTCTCCTTCTGCACAGAACTGGAGCTTTAGCTGGGAAGGTGATAAACAGCCACTTAGACTTTCAGTCATTTTTGTTGATTCACTGATTACTCACTGGTCCTGATCACATGTCACATGATAGCTTTTACTGCACCTCTCGACCTAAAACTCAGCAAGTGGTGAAAATGACCAACACAAGATTCCGAAATGCACTGGCCCAGGGCCCAGTTCATAAACTCATGGGACCTGGGGGAAATAGGTCAGGACGCTGGCTTACAGACACTACTATCTGAAAGATCCAGTGGCCAGCACCAGAGCCAAGCAACATGAACCCAGGGGAAAACTCGGCCTCTGGAGTGTGTGACTGCTGGCACAGGAGAGGTGTAACAGCACAATTTCCACGTGGCTGGCCAGAGCTGAAGGCAATGGGTTCTGAGTCTGTTCCAGCCAGCAACCCTAACTGCTTTAGAAAACACCCTAGATACTAGTGTTAGCATCTGCTTTGGGTTTGGGAAAGTCCTTAAAAATTTCAAAGCAGCCAAAAATCCCAGCAGAGCTCCTCAAGACCAGTTGGGTAACATTCTCCTCCAGTGGGGACTGGGGGAAAAGGCGAGGTAGCACTGGGGAGGGGTCAAAACAGCAGCTCTAGTGAATACACAGCTTTAACTGCTCCAGAAAGAAATGCTTCCAACTTTACAAAGACATCCTCTTAAGGCACACAAAATTCAGTAATTCTCAAGAAATGATATTTCTACTTGTAAAGATATTTCCCACTAATTTTCAATGGAAAGCCACAGGGCTGGCTGGCGCCGCGGCTCGATAGGCTAATCTTCTGCCTTGCAGTGCCGGCACCCCAGGTTCTAGTCCCAGTCGGAGTGCCGGATTCTGTCCTGGCTGCTCCTCTTCCAGTCCAGCTCTCTGCTGTGGCCTGGGAGTACAGTGGAGGATGGCCCAAGTCCTTGGACCCTGCACCTGCATGGGAGACCAGGAGAAGCACCTGGCTCCTGGCTTCAGATCAGCGCAGCGCGCCAGCCACAGTGGCCACTGGGGGGTGAACCAACGGAAAAATGAAGACCTTTCTCTCTCTCTCTCTCTCTCTCCACTCTGCCTGTCAAAAAAAAAGAAAGAAAGAAAGAAAGAAAGCCACAGGGCTGCCACTGATAAGTTGATAAGTGCCTCTTACTTGCCTGTCTCACACCTTATTAGAAAAAGGGATCCATATTTTAAAAAGTGTACTCACTCAACACGCTGAGGGCAGTACTATGCAATCGAAGTTTGAAATGTACACAAACATGTTGTAGAGAATTTCTCACAGATGCCTTTCAACACAGCAGTTCCACTCAGCGGTGTGTTTGGTTTGGTTTTTACATTTTTGCTTATTTGAGAGGCAGGGCGACACAGAAAAGCTCCCGTCAGCTAGCTCACTCTCCGACAGGTCTCCCGCATGAATGGCAGGAACCTGAACTACTTGAGCCACTACCATTGCCTCTCAGTGTCTGTATTAAAAGGAAGTTAGAGTCAGGAACCAGAGCCAGAAACTGCAGCCAGGCACTCCAAAGTGAAACACAGGAATCCTAACCAGAGGCTTAACCACTAAGCCAAATGTCCATTCCTGGGGTGTTTTTCAGGGAGAGAATGGCATATTACGTATGTACCTACATACACTTTTACTTTCCCAAACTCTCAAAATTCAGCACTCAGATGCTTCCAGAATGTCCTATATATCACACAGAAAAAAATTTGTTTTTTTTTTTTAAGATTTATGTATTTATTTGAAAGGCAGTGTTAAAGAGAGGAAGAGGCAGAGAGAGAGAGAGAGAGAGAGAGAGAGAGAGAGGTCTTCCATCTGCTGGTTCACTCCTCAAATGGCTGGCAACAGCAGGAGCTGCGCCAATCTGAAGCCAGGAGCCAGGAGTTTCTTCTGGGTCTCCCACATGGGTGCAGCTTACACTGCTTTCCCAGGCCATAGCAGAGAGCTGGATCAGAAGTGGAGCAGCCGGGACACGAACCAGAGCCCATATGGGATGCTACGCCACAGCACTGGCCCAACCAAATCGTTCTAAGGAGGGTTCCTTCCAAAGTGGAAACAGGGCTAGCGCACTGGCCTAGAGGGTATAGCTGCCACGTGCAATGACAGCATCACATATGGGCCATAGTTTGAGACCTGGCTACTCCACTTCCTATCCACCTCCCTGCTAATGTGCCTGGGAAAGCAGCAGAGGATGGTCCAAATGCTTGGACCCTGCACCCATGTGGGAGACCCAGAAGAAGCTCCTGGCTCCTGGCTTCATCCTGGCTCAGCCCCAGCTGTTGCAGCCATTTGGGGAGTGAGCCAGTGGATGGAAGATTCTCTTTATCTCTCCTTCTCTGTATGTAACTCTGCCTTTCAAACAAAAAAAAAAAATCTTTTAAAAAAGAAAGAGCAGAGACAGGTAACATTTTGTTTAAGTCTCATAGTGGTACACTTTCATGTTCTCACAATAACATCTTTTCACAAAGTTAATAAACTCCCATGGTAACAAAAGTGACAAGGATCAGTCAAATCAAACCTTCTCTCTTAAGAAGCTCAAAGTATTCCACACTTTCCTTCGAGTCCACACTCTGGAGTATATCATACACCCAACCTTTCCAGAGAGTGCCGAATCCAGGCCACTTTCCACACTGTCTCCCTTATCTAATCCTGCACAGGCAGCTGTCTCACTTCCCAGTACTTTTCCAGTTCCAATCTGCAGTCAGCGGCGTCTGGGATCCAGACTGGTCACACCACCCTCAGAGGAGGGGCCCAAGCAGTCCCACCCACCCGGGGGAGGGTAAGGAAAGACACTTACGTTGCCTGACAACAGATAAAGATTTGCTCACCTCTACTTTGTATTTATCCAAATTTTAAATTAGTATCAAAATCAATTCAAGTGTGCAAATTTTAATAAATACTCAATTCTGGGTTTGAGGCAATGTACCAAGAATTCCTGAACTCCCAGCGAAGAGAATCAAAAGTCAAACATGTGCTCGGGAGCAGAGGAAAGTTTTCAGCCCAAGCATAAGGGCTCCATTCACACTGCAGAGTTCAAAGCAATGAGAAAGGATATCTATTGAAGTGGGTTTCCCCTTTTTCCCAACTTCCTTTTTCTTATGACAGTATTACTTATGTGGAGACATATTCCGTAGGAAGCTCTTAGCCCCTGCTGCTCCACAGGGAGGAGCTATAGAGCTCGTGGTCTTAGGACAGGGGAGTGTGGCCTGGATAACAAGACAGGGACGCAGCAGTAGACCAGAAAGACACCATAATATACGACTTAGTGACAGGCTGCTCACTGAGAGAGACAGTTCATGGTGCAGGAATAAGACGTACCAAGGTTTTACCGTAGGGACACCAGAAACTCCAACCTTGACTTTGAGAAGGTATTCCAGAATAAAACATACACGCTGAGTGACCCTGTGCGGTAAGGCAGGGGGGCCCCTAAAGCTGCCAGGGAGAGGCAATGTCATCCTGCAGAGGCCTCATCTGTCTGTGAGTAAGAAGAACAGTGCAGGGCTGGCACTGTGGTATAGCGGGTAAAGCTGCAGCCTGCAGTGTTGGCTTCAGTGCAGTCCTGGATGCTCCACTTCCGATCCAGCTCCCTGCTAATGCACCTGGGAAAGCAGCAGCAGATGGCCCAAGTGCTTGGGCCCCTGCACTCACATGGGAGACCCAGAAGAAGCTCCTGGATCCTGGCTTTGGCCTGGCCCAGCCATTGCAGATATTTGTGGAGTGAACCAGAGGACAAAAGATCTTTCTGTGTCCCTCCCTCTTTGTAACTCTGCCTTTCAGATAAAGGAAATAAATCTTTGTTTTAAAGATTCATTTATTTTATTTGAAAGGCAGAGTCACAGAGAAAAAGGTCTTCCATTGGCTGCTTCACTCTGCATATGGCTGCAACAGCTGGAGCTGGGCTGATCTGAAGCCAGGAGCCAAGAGCTTCTTCTTCTGGGTTCCCCAGGTGGGTGCAGGGCCCCAAGCACTTGGGCCATCTTCCACTGCTTTCCCAGGCCACAAACAGGGAGCTGGATCAGAAGTGGAGCAGCCGGGATCCGAATCAGCACCCATATGGGATGCCGGCACTGCAGGCGGCGGCTTTACCCACCACACCACAGTGCCAGCCCCAGAAATAAATCTTATGGGGGCATGGGGTGCTGTGGCTAGGTGGGTAAAGCCACTGCCTGCGGTGCCAGCATCCCATATGGGCACTGGTTCAAGTTCTGGCTGCTCCACTTCCTTGGCACAGCTCTGGCCACTGAAGCCAACTGGGGAGTGAAACAGCGGGTAGAGGACACCTCTCTCTCTCTCCCTCTCCCTCTCTTCTCTGTATAACATTTTCAAATAAATAAATAAATCTTTAAAAAAATAAAGGCAATTTGTATAGGGAGAAGTGACAATGCCACCCAAATAATTTTGGTACCACAGGTCTTCTCTGAAAACTAGGTTTAACATTGAAGAGACCATATTTATTTACTTAATCAATCAAGAACCTGGGGGGAAGTTTCTGTAAAACTATGAATATTATCAGAAAGTTAACAAGCGGAAAAAATATTTCCTACTCAACCATGCCTAAATAGGCACTAGCAACCAAAAGAGACCGTATCTCCTAACTTCCTGACTTAACAAAAAATCTACCAAGTGAAAACCTAAGACTTCCTGCTCAGCGTTGCAGGCAAGTAATTCCATGTGATGCTCTGTGCTGGGAACAAAACCCAGGAACCCCAGACGAGGCAGAACCTAGTCAAAACAAAACTCAGCTTGAAAGGAGAAGCTGAAGAGCACAAGAGTTACAGATGGAAGTGCAAAGTAGGACATTAAAGCCCTCAATGTCAGATCAGAGAACTGAGCAGTTGGTTGCCCAATTTCTCCCAGTGAACAAATGGCACCGGAAAATTCTTCACATGGGCCCTCTGTGAGTGAGCATGAGGTCCAGGGCCACCCCCTACAACCACAGCTCTGAACTGGCTTATCCAGCCTCAGAGCCAAAGTCCACCTTCCCTCCAGTGGGGATAAGAAACAGGAAAACACAACAACTTTTTTTTTTTTAGGTGAATGCCCTGGGCTCTGTGGCCATGCAGCTCAGCTCTTCAGCAGTTGTAACCAGACATGAGGACTGTAGTGTAGACCCAATTCAGTAGCCTGTATCAGTTACTCCTCACTTAAAAGCTCAGCCAGCAATGAAACCCAAGTCACCGCTGCTCGGAGAAGACAGGCACGTGCTCCAGGACTCACCCTCCCAGCTCAGCCTTCCCTGGACGCATTCAGGTCTCGGCCCAACCAGCACAGGCACTGGACTGGGCAGGAGCACAGTCTTTGCTACGCACGGTTACAAGGGGGCTGTCTGGAGAAATCATGAAGGCAGAAATATGCCCGGGACACCTGAAGTCTCTTTCGGAGTGACCTGTTCTCAGAGCCCTTCCTGGCGGGACAGCCTCTTAGACCTCAGAGGCATTCCCCCGGCCGAGTGCCTGCGGGCTTGTCCCAGCAGCACTTGCCTGCAGGCTGCCCACAAGCTCAGCCTGGACTCTGCACTCAGAGACCCAGGAAAGAGTTAAGCGTTCTTTGCACTTGACTCGGTGGCTTCTCTTCACCACACACTCCCAGATCCCACCATTCTCTTGAGCCGCTGTGCAGCCAATCAAAGCAAAGGAAGGAAATTATCCTGGCCGGCTGACAGCCACAGAGCGCTGATGGCCATATATGGTAAAAACCACTGTCAGCCCCGTCAGGCCTGCGGGCCGGCTGCTGTGGACATATCAGTGAACTGCAGCGGCAGGAGCACAAAGGGACAGGCCGCCTGCTCATCTCCGGGGGGGGGAGGGGGGAGAGCACGGTGAGCCGAGCCGTCATCTGCCAGGGCACACTCCCTGTGAGTCACAGCCACTCACTGTCATCAAAAATAGCCCCAGGGTACATTGTGAGGTTTCTCCTGCCAGGACTCAGTGCGCCATTGTTAACTGGGGGTGAATAGGGTGTGTCCCCTCCCCCTCCCCCAGGCACCAGGGAAAGATGAAAAGGCCTGCTGTGGCACTTCATGTGGTAATGAGGCCGTGCGGTGCTCCTGGGCTGGCAGCCATTGTTCGGCAGCTGGTGCCCTCCCCCTGCACACACCCCCCCCCAGTCCATCTCCCAGCCTTTCAGGGCCCAGACACTTGACAGTTTAAGGTGCTCTGTGCATCAGATGGAATCTATTTTAGGAGGCAGAGAACTGGCATCCCAGAACACACAGGACACCAGCACTGAGAAAGTCCTCTGCCCCTGCCCACGACACCAAAGCTACCAAGTGCCAAACGTCCACATCTGTGCAAAGGACTCCCGCCATGGCCACCTCTGTCCTACACAGAGCACCGCTATTTGCAGCAGTGGAAAAGCGCCTGTCAGCAGTCTACAGTGAGGCGGCAATGCAGCCAATGCAGATCCAGCAGGTGCTGGCAGTGAGCACAGATCACACAGAACAGCACCATCAGGAGACTGCCACTCGCTTTGAACTCGCCCATGAAAGAAGGCACTTAGCAGCACGGCGCCCGGCACTTGCAGGGAGCCTCCGTGAATGCCCCAGCTCCCTCTCAAGCAGGGTACAGACCAAGTGCTTCCCAAGCCTTCAGACCATTCCCCAAGCTAAGGGAATCAAAGCTGTGACGGGCTACTGGTTTTAGTATTAAGCTTTCAACCCAGAAAAAGAAGGCAGAGGATTAAGTATCAATTAGATCACAGTTTCTATACCCCCAAAAAATCCTTCACACTTAGTAGGAAAAATACGTTAATAAAATATACATGTACAAATCAAACAAAGGCTCACAGCCCAAGCTCTGCTCCACAAACGACCCAGAGTTGGGGACAATCGCTCCATCTGAGCTTCAGCTGCTGCCACTGTAGAACAGAGAATGACAGGAACCCTTCCAAGTGCAAAGCTGAGACGCTGCTTACAGAGGGGCCCCTCCAACCACCATCTGAGGTTCTGTGAAGTCTCCATTATGAACATGACACACGCCACTGCCTTTCCTGAGGCTAACACAAAGGAAGGTGCCGTTCTGATCCAGCTATAACGACGACTCTAAAACGTACAACAGTCCTTATTCCGGTTCTTCTCCACGTAGCAATTAAGGAAAATACCAATCCTGCACCATTCACACTGGAAGTAAAGGGGCGAAAAGAGCCAGGAAATGTGTGATTTTCCACCAAAAAACTATCCTTTGGTTTCATTTAACTCACAATGTTAGTTGACACAATGCATCAACTATTTGTTTCTGCTCCAATCAAACATCCCATTTCTCCAGTACCAAAAAGTCCATCTAAACCCCCAGAGCCCCCGGGTCTGGAAGAGAAATGCTGTGCCCTCATCCTCCAGCTCCCAGTGTGGGGACCGGCTGTGCTGCTCTGCTGCTTCATCTCTAGCTCCCACACACAGGAGGGATCTGAACTCACACAGAACCGCCTCTGGCCGCGTCCTTGCCTTTTAGATCTCAGGGTGGAACTCACCTCCTCACTGCCACGTCCCGTCACTCATGCATACACCAAGCTCCCCACGGGAAAGATCAAGGGCAGATGTCCCAAAAGCATTTTTAAGCCAAGAACCCAACATAGGTCCTGGTACAGAGCAGGCACTCAAATGTCTCAAAAATGAGTATGTGAAAGAAAGAATATGATTTTGAAAAAGTACTGTTTTAAATTTAACTAATGGCCGGCGCCACGGCTCAATAGGCTAATCCTCCGCCTTGCGGCACCGGCACACCGGGTTCTAGTCCCGGTCGGGGCACCGGATTCTGTCCTGGTTGCCCCTCTTCCAGGCCAGCTCTCTGCTGTGGCCAGGGAGTGCAGTGGAGGATGGCCCAAGTGCTTGGGCCCTGCACCCCATGGGAGACCAGGAGAAGCACCTGGCTCCTGCCTTCAGATCAGCGCAATGTGCCGGCCGCAGCGGCCATTGGAGGGTGAACCAACTGCAAAGGAAGACCTTTCTCTCTGTCTCTCTCACTGTCCACTCTGCTTGTCAAAAAAAAAAAAAAATTTAACTAAAGTTTAAGCAACAATTAGCTTTAAATATGCACTAACACTGATGATACTTCTTAAAAATAATCTATATGTAATAAATTAGTTATAAAATATTTCAAAAAAGTACAAGTAATAATAACATTTATTTTTATTTGAAAAACAAAGAGACAGAGACAGTCAGAGATCTTCCATCCTCTGGTACACTTCCCAAAAGCCCGCAAAAATCGGGGCTGGGTTGGCCAAACTTGGGAGCCTGGAACTCAACCAAGTCTCCACACGGTGGCAGGGACTCAAGTATTCGAGCCATTACCTGCTGCTTCCCTGGGCGTGCAGCAGCAGGAAACTGGAATTGGAAGCACAGGCGCTCAACTATGGGCTGCAGGTGCCCCAATCAGCGACTTAACCACTTGCCAAATACCTGCCCCAGTACACAGGCAATTATAAAGAATAAAAACTGCCCCAGGACTGGCCCTGTGGTATAACAGATAAAGCATCCCATTTGGGCACCGGTTCGAGGCCGGGCTACTTCATTCCCCTATTTCATGCTCCCTGCTAATGTACCTGGGAAAGCAGTAGAAGATGGTCCAAGTGTTTGCACCCATGTGGGAGATCTGGAAGAAGCTCCTGACTCCTGGCTTTGGCCTGGCCCAGCCCCAGCCACTGTGGCCATTTGAGGAGTGAACCAGTGGATGGAAGTTATCTCCCCCTCTCCCTCCCTCCCTTTCTCCCTCCCTCCCTCCCTCTCTCTCTCCCCCTCTACCTCCCTCACTCTCTTTCTTTAACTCTTTCAAATAAATAATCTTTAAAAAGGAAAAAAAAAAAAAACACCTGCCTTTAGTCCCATCAGAATCAACATTCCAGACTTTTCTTTAAAAACCAATAACATAACTAACGTTAAACATAAGATAATGACCATGACCGTTTAATACCTTTGGTTATATGTAGGCATAATGAGACCCAGGATGTTAAAATCTTGATACCTACCTTTCTGTTGCTACTGGTACAGAATCCCTCAGGTATTCATTGAGGATTAAAGAACATATGTATTTATTTAGATTTGTTTAAAGGCGAGGTGGAAAAATAATGCTCAAAACTATCTGATGGGGGCCAGCACTGTAGTACAGCAAGTAAAGCCGCCACCTATAGCACCGGCATCCCATAAGGGTGCCAGTTCAAGTCCTGGCTGCTCCGTTTTTTATCCAGCTCCCTGCTAATGCACCTGGGAAAGCAGAGGAAGATGGCCCACGTACTTGGGCCCTGTCATCCATACGGAAGACTCAGATGAAGCTCTTGGTTCCTGGCTTCTGCCTGGACCAGCCCTCGCCACTGCAGCCATCTGGGGAGTGAACCAGCATATGGAAGATCTGTGTGTGTGTGTGTGTGTGTAACTGTGCCTTTCAAATAAATAAATAAATCTTAAAAAAAAAACAAACAAAAACAAAACAAAAAAAAAACTACCTGATGGGTCATCTTTCATAAAAGTCAAGTACCGTGGCTGGCACTGTAGCATAGCGGGTTAACCAGCTGCCTGCAATGCCAGCTTCCCAAATGGGTGCTGGCTTGAGTCCCAGCTGCTCCTCTTTCGATCCAGCTCTCTGCTAATGTGCCTGGGAAAGCAGCAGAAGACGGCCCAATTCCTTGGACCCCTCCACCCATGTGGGAGAACCAGATGAAGTTCCTGGCTTTGGTTATGGCCCAACCCTGGCCACTGTGGTCATCTGGGGAGTGAACCAAAGGATGAAAAATCTCTGTGTTTCCTTCTCTCTCTGTAACTCTGCCTTTCAAATAAATAAATAAAAAACTTTTATTAAATTTTAAGTCAAGTACTATAGACTGAGAATACATGTATTAATTCTCAATTGCTGCTTAATAGGTTACTCCAAAACCCAACTGCTTACAACAGTAAATATCTACTATCCCACATAGTTTCCGAGGATCAGGAGTTCACAAACATCTTATCTGGGCGGTTTTGGCCCAGGGTCTCTCATGAGTCAAGACTGCCAGCCAGAGTTCCAGCAGGTTTAGGCAGGGCTGCCGTAGAGTTCCAGTAGGTTCAGGATGGCACATTTACATGGTTCTGGCTGTTGGCAGGAGGTCCTAGGAACTCGCCACAGAGCTGCCTGAGTATTCTCACAAGGCAGCTCCAGAAGAGACAAAGTAGATGCCAGTAGGCTGTTATGACCCAGTCCCAGAACTCACACTCCGTCAGTCTGCCACTCTCTGTGCTCACACAGGTCAGTCCTACTTGACGTACAAGCAAACCACACACAGCATCAACACCAGGAGATGAGGCTCCCTGGAACCCATCTGTGGCTGCTTACCACAATACAGTAAGGTGGATTTTGGAAAACCTGTAAAAAAGGCTACCATAAAAATAATCATCCAGGGGCCAGCACTGTGGCAAAGTGGGTAAACCACTGCCTGCAGTGCCGGCATCCCATATGGGTGACAGTTTGAGTCCTGGCTGATCCACTTCCGATCCAGCTCTCTGCCATGGCCTGGGAAAGCAGTAGAAGATGGCCCAAGTCCTTGGACTCCTGCACCTGTGTGACAGACTCGGAAGAAGCTCTTGGCTCCCAGCCTTGGATCAGCCCAGCCCTGGCTGTTGCAGACATTTGGGGAGTGAACCTCTCCCTCTCTCTCTCTGCCTCTGCCTCTCTGGAACTCTGCCTTTCAAATAATAAATAAATAAATCTTTAAAAAATTAATCATCCAGCTTGGATAAGAAAATAATTACAATACAATGTAAAAATGCAGCCTGTGGCACTAGTCATTAGGCCAAGCAACTAAGAGAGCCCAAAAGGAGATCTCCTCTGAGCAAATCAGAGTTAACAGCTGAACTGACTCCTGAACGCTAAGAAACCACCAAGTACCATCATTAGGCACTCAGAACAGCAACTGAACTGAATCAAGATTGCAGAACCACTCTAACGGAGCCCTTGTCACCCAGATTCTTCAAGAGTTAAGTTCTAATGCCCTAAGGCAACTTTTATATATAATAAATTACTTTCTCTCCTATGCATCTAGAAGGCACTGGCAAATGTACCATCATTGGGATAACTTATAAAAGTCATTCAATTGATTGTCTACAGGGCTGAATTTTTCCACAATACCCTCGTGTAAAAAGACTGCCAAATGAGTTGAAAAGTCAGTTCACAGACATAGCAGTGGAAGATTCCAAATACCAGCTCCTAAAGAAAGAACTGCACAGCTACACCAAAGGAGTAAGAAGGAAAGAGGAAGAGATAGTGGCCCAAAGGTTGACAGAGACATAGTCACAGTCATTCCATCAGGGCCCAGAGCAAAGCCTGTCAAGGCAGTTGAGAGAATGAAAGAAGCCATTGCCATTACATGAACACTCGAGAGGAAAGGAGGAAGCAGTTAGGAAAGAAGACAGCAGCCATCCAGTTGGCTTCCCCAATCCAAGTGATGAGAGCACATAATTCTAACCAGCTCCTCCCCACTCGTCTTTTAAGGCAGGATCTGCAGGTTCACTGTGAGCTCAACCAGAAACATGGTATGGACCTCCCTGGTCCACAACAAGGAGGGAGTGCCGTAGTCCCACATCACAAGTGTGGCTACTCCACAAGGGAGAGGTTATTCTCATCAACATGGTAGCCTGCACAGGGAGCTAAAGACCTGTGAGCTGGAGACAAGGCAGCTCGTGCAGCTGTGGCAAAATAAGTAAATAAATAAAAGTACCTCTTATAGCCAAAACCACAAAGCCAACTTGTGTTCAGCAAGACTGCTATTTCTTATTCATCCCCTGAAAGACTAAGGAAGAAGATGTACTACACCACACCTTGAAGAGTCACTGCACAGGGCAAGCAGCAGCTTGAGGAAGCATTACAGAAGAGATCAGGATCACGTGTGCTGAGCTCCTTCACCCCACCTAGGTACTTCCTCCAGCAGTGACCTCTTGGAATGCCACTTTCTCTACCCACCTGTACTTACAAGCGTGCATTCATTCTGAAGTGTGCATGCATGAGTGCTTACCTATGAGCATGCACGGCTGTTGTATGTTTTCATGTATTTGTCCCAGTTACTCTTCCCATTGTAGATTTAAGTCCTGGAAGACAGAAACTATGTCTAACTTATTTTACATTCTCCCAGATTCTAGCCCCAAGCCTCATGAATAATGAGCTATAATAGGCCCTATTTACTGCTAATACTGACAAGCTTAAGAGAAATTCACGGAGAGCCATGCATTTAAATGGAATCTTTCTGAAGGATCTCAGAATGTGCATAGTCAATACTATCAGGTACAGAGAGCCCCCAAAGCATCACCAGAAACCAACCTGCTTGTCTATATAGCCAGAAACAAAAAACACATCTAGGGGCCAGTGCTGTGGCACAGTGGGTTAACACCCTGGCCTAAAGTGCCGGCATCCCAAATGGGAGCCGGTTCTAGTCTCGGCTGCTCCTCTTCCGATCCAGCTCTCTGCTATGGCCTGGGATAGCAGCAGAAGATGGCCCAAATCCTTGGGCCCCTGCACCCACGCGGGAGACCTGGAGGAAGCTCCTGGCTCCTGGCTTCGGATCGGTGCAGCTCCAGCCATTGCAGCCAATTGGGGAGTGAACCATCAGATAGATGGAAGGCCTCTCTCTCTGTCTGTCTCTCTTCTCTCTGTGTAACTCTGACTCTCAAGTAAAATAAGTAAATCTTTAAACACACACACACACACACATCTAGCACATAACCTGTTGCTATCTGGATCTCAGGCATAACTGCCTATTATATTTGAGAATCTGGATTTTCTCTGCTTTTAAACCAAAGCAATGCATCATTATAAAACTGTCTTGCAGTTGTTAAGACACTAAAGTTGTGAGAATCCCTTTTTCAGGGCAAAGCACACTGTATCAGGACCAATGGGCACAGCATGTTCTTGGGGTCCTCATCATACTTCTCTGTCAAGGCCACACGTCTGCAGGGAGGCCAAACACCTGAGTGCCAGCGATCCAGCAAGAGGCTTTCTGGGGCCGATGAGGGAACCACCACAACAAAAGCTGGATGCAGCTGGATCCAGAGATGCCACCCTCAGGGGCACTCAGCTTACAGAGGGTCACACTAACTAACCACTGGGAACAAAGAACAAGGAAGACTAGCCTTTACTGTATAAACAAATACCATCTGTAAAAATGTAGAACTTACCATCTTCATTCAAACAGTCATGATTATACCAAAATTACAAGGAGGTACTAAGAGGTTCAGTGACCCCAGAAAGCAGACTGAAGTGCAGGCTACCTGACAACCTGGAGGAAGGAGGCACCGTTGGCTGTCAGTTACCAGCCCGCATCTTCGGTAAGGAGTTAAGAAGCCACTGAGAAAGTGGCCGGGCTCAGCCTTGGTCTTGAGGGAAAGGCAGCCACCGCTGAAAAAGCATCTACTACTCCACTGGACCAAGAAGGGAGACTAAAGGACAGCAGTATTCGCTTCGCTGGATTTTGGGCACCAAATCAATTGCATGAGAAATCACTTCATAGTTTTTTCTGGTAGCAGAATCCAGCGAAGATGTGCAGAAATGGCCCTCGCAAGGGGAAGCAAAAGAAGGGAGAGCAGGCCATCAGCCTTGGGCCTCAGGAGGCTGAAGGAGAGACTGCCACTGGTGTCTGCCGCACCCACACGGCCGTCAGCGACACCCTTGCTGATCTTTTTGGTCAGAGAACCATCTGCTGGGTGATTGGTGGGCTGAAGATGAAGGCTGACCAAGAGGAGTCCTCACCATATGCTGCCATGTTGGCTGCCCAGGACATGGCCCAGAGGTACAAGGAGCTGGGCGTCATTGCCCTACACATCAAGCTCCAGGCCAAGGAGGAAACAGGACCAAGAGCCCTGGGCCTGGGGCCCACTCGGGTACGAAAATCAGGTGACTTGAAGATGTTGCCCCATCCCCTCCGACAGCACCCATAGGAAGGGGGCTTGCTGTGGTCCCTGCCTGTGAACAGGACTCCCCAGATTATCTTTTTTTTTTTTTTTTTTGACAGGCAGAGTGGATAGTGAGAGAGAGAGACAGAGAGAAAGGTCTTCCTTTTTGCCGTTGGTTCAACCTCTAATGGCCGCCGCGGCCGGCTCATCGTGCTGATCTGAAGCCAGGAGCCAGGTGCTTATCCTGGTCTCCCATGCGGGTGCAGGGCCCAAGCACTTGGGCCATCCTCCTCTGCACTCCCGGGCCACAGCAGAGAGCTGGCCTGGAAGAGGGGCAACCGGGACAGAATCCGGCGCCCTAACCGGGACTAGAACCCGGTGTGCTGGCGCTGCAAGGCAGAGGATTAGCCTGTTAAGCCACGGCGCCGGCCCCCCAGATTATCTTTTATGTTAATAAATTGCCATCGTGTCCAAAAAAAATCACTGTATAACTGAGAGCTATGAGGAGATGAGAAGCACTTTGAAGTTCACCTAGAATTACCACACAAAAAATCATTCTTATATACAAGTACATACAGAGAAACGAAGAGCAGGATAGAGTGACACATGCGTGTCCCACGTAAAGCCAGCGACTGAGAGGACTGCACGCTCAGTTCCCAGGTCCATGCTTCCCCTCCACGCCACACTGACACCACAGGCTAAACACACATACCAGCACATGTGCACCTATGCATGAACAGGCCAATAACCAACTATTGACCTTATTTCCAATGGCTGGCCCAGGGCTTAGTTTACACATGTATCATGTCCTCCAAAACAAATTAAATTTTAAGGAGCGAAGCCACACAATCAGCATTACAGCCTGGGAAAGACAGACTGTGAAGGTTCCTACAGCAAGCAACACTTCATCCACACACAATGCTTTGCATAGCAAGTTATTCTACCCCAGTGTCTGTAAGGCTGGTTAAAGAACAAAATACTATTTTAGTATCTGTTAAGTATAGGCCATCTCATCCAAGTGAAAACCAAATCCAAGGCTCGGTTAGCGTAGGAACTGCATACAGTCTCCCTTAAATGGTACAAGGGAAATCCAGAGTTTCCCGTGGTTTGCAGAGCAAAGATGGACTCAGCCTTTTGTGGACATGAAGACTGAAGAGCACTAGCTGAACTCACCGGAAGATTAGCCACTCAAAAGTTTATTTGGGTCTCTTAATAGGTTTGTTCCATTTCTTTGAAGAAAAAAAAAATGCTCTTAGTCTATAAAAGGGGAAATGAGAACTCAACTCCAAAACAGAATGTGGCATTCCAGTGCCTGGCCTGGGCTGACAGGCTGTGGTGTATGTGCAGCAGGCTAACACAAAAACACCAGTACACGGCCAAGTCTCTACAGGCTCCTTGCTCTGAGTGAAGGAATAAACTAAACACCATGGAAACCAAATGTAGCCTGCAGCACGCCCAAACCTCCACTCTGGGATCAGGTACAATTATTAGCAGCAACTTTCCTTTTTTTTTTTTTTTTTTTGACAGGCAGAGTTAGACAGTGAGAGAGAGAGACAGAAAGGTCTTCTTTCCGTTGATTCACCCCCAAAATGGCTGCTATGGCTGCACTGTGCCAATCCAAAGCCAGGAGCCAGGTGCTTCCTCCCGGTCTCCTATGCAGGTGCAGGGCCCAAGGACTTGGGCCATCCTTCACTGCCTTCCCGGGCCACAGCAGAGAGCTGGACTGGAAGAGGAGCAACTGGGACAAAATCCGGCGCCCCAACTGGAATAGAACCTGGGGTACCAGCGCCACAGGCAGAGGATTAGCCTAGTGAGCCATGGCACCAGCCAAGCAGCAACTTTCATCACAGAAATAAAAGCATCTCAGTAGAAAATGAAATTTTTATTGAATGAGAAAGATAATTTTGCCAAGAAGACGACACATTTGACAACACATGTCAAATCTATTCTGTGTAACAGCATATTAACCCAGGGACTAAAATAAAAATCAGACATTAAAATAAAACAAGTTGGGGGCTGGTATTGTGGCACAGCAACTTAAGCTGCCACTTGCCTCACAGGCATCCCATACTGAAGAGCTGGTTTGAATCCCCACTGCTCCAATTATGATCCAGCTCTCTGCTGTGACCTGGGAAAGCAGTGGAAGATGGCCCAGGTCCTTGGGCTCCTGCGCCTGTGTGGGAGACCTGGAAGAAGCTCCTGGCTCCTGGCTTCGGATCAGCGCAGCTCAAGCCGTTGCGGCCAATTGGGGAGTGAACCATCCGATGGAAGACCTCTCTCTCTCTCTATGCCTCTCCTCTCTCTGTGTAACTCTGACTTTCAAATAAACAAATAAATCTTAAAGAAAAAATACAATGGGAAACAATACTTTGACAGAAAATCACTTCATTGTGAGCACATTCAGAATCCATGGGCTACAATGAAGAGGAGCTCCCTAACAGGCATGGCCGGCAGTGGGCTTCCACTTCCCTGTTTCTAGCACAGCGGAAACAGCTGTCCTGTGAGTCAATACCTGCTTCCTCCCAGCCCTGGGCCCTGGCCTGAGCTCAGGACTCACAGGCTGATCCTCTCCTAAAAGCCAACCAGAAGACAACTCTCAGGTACCTTGCTTTTTCCTTCATCATTTGCAATTCTGGGACTTGCTGAGTAAGCGGGGGTAGATCTGGATCTGACTGGTCAGCAAATGCACAGAATTCCTATCTTATCTCCCACCTCGGAGGACTCTCCAGCAGGATAACGTAAAAAGAGAGGACTCAGAAATCCACTCAAGTTGAAGGACACACAGAGTTACTCTCAGTAGAGAGCCTTTACATTCACCACTTTTTTAACAGTTTAAATCCTATGCGTTTAAAACTCAGGGCTGTCCAGAATTTAAATATATGTTGGTTTGGAACATTTTCTTGAGCTCTCATTCCACTTACTATTCAAAAAACCAAGAAGTTTGGGTCCTCATGACTTCATAAAAATGGGAACATTATCTTACAAATTTCTACCCATTTAAAAATATGTCTGTTTTTAACACTTTAATTTGGAGTAAAAACATAACCGTTTTTAGAATTATACTCCAATAAAGGAAACCTTTCATGAGAAGTAGATGACTACAAACCAAATCATAAAATTCCCAAGCCTGTCCCAGTTCACAGCATCAGAATAATCTTTCTCAACCATAGAGGGCACAGCCAGAGCAGAGGTCGCCGCTCTGTTTAATGATTCTGTCACAGAGAAACTGACGTGGTGAGTCGGGCGTGTGGAACTTCACCTCAGCACATCAGAGTCTCAGCAAACACACAATCCTAGAGAACTGTCAATCTGTTAAGGACAAAATAAGAAACCGTCAGAGGGTGTCTAAGAGAACGAAGCTCAAATTACTTACCTTGTGCAAAGGGAGCACAAGGAAGGCTCCTCCCCCACTTGCTTCTACGATTATGGCAACAAATCTGGGATTGACAGCACAAAAAGAACTATCCCAGGTCACTCGAGACACCCGGATGTCATCATAGCACTGGTCATTTTTCACTGCTTGTCCAAACACATGCCGAAACTTGCTCTGTCGTACCACCCGCCTCATGGTGTCTGCAGAAGAACAAGAAATACGTTAGAATTACACACCACACTGAAAGGCTCACTTTTTTTTTTTTAAAGAATTATTTTATTTATTTGAAAAAGAGAGAGAGAGAGATTGATTCCATTCCACTGGTTCACTCCCCAAATGACCGCAACGGCCAGAGCTGAGCTGATCCAAAGCCAGGAGCCAAGAGCCAGGAGCTTCTCCAACGCAGGTGCAGGAACCCAAGGAGTTGGGCCATCTTCTACTGCTTTCCTAGGCCATAGCAGAGAGCTGGATTGGAAGTGGAGCAGCTGGGACTCGAACCAGCACCCATATGGGATGCCGGCGCTGCAGATGGCTCTACCCGCTACACCACAGCACCAGCCCCATGACTCACTTTTACAAATGAAAAGTTCCAAGGAGGAAAAACAGAATGGCCTGGCCTTCTGTCCACTCCCCTAAAATGTAGCCAAATCACAAATCCAAATTTCCTTCATTAGCAGATACCCCAAGAACTCTGCAAAGTGCATCAGGGAAAGCGGTACAAAGAAATGAAAAGATTCACAATACGAGATCCAGCAATGGCTCATCAAGTTTAACTTCAAGAGGAACATTAAAGGTGAAGAACAAAGGAGAATCAGCCTTTTCAGGGTTGAGTGTGAACTGAGAGATAATCCACTCCAGCCTTGCCCCATGACAGATGAGAAAACTCTGAAGCTGTAGACACAAAGCTGAAGAAAGCCCCAAAACAAATGATACTGCTGCTGTTTCCTCAGCCTGCCAAGGTAATGTTTCAGTTTTTCAACATTTCCCCCAGATATCGGCACTCTGCTAAGAACCGTGCCTACACACCAGAGTGTTTTCGCAAGTCCTACAGTGTACAGTAAGGAATTCAAAAGACACAACCAACCACCCTTGTCTTCAAGAGCCTTCCAATCTCCAACACAGGTATCCCAAGTGGAGAAACTCCGCAGCAAACTGCCTAGCGCTACGTGATACACGGTGAGAAACAGAACAGGCACGCAGGAAGCACTGGATGAATGCAGAGCCACATCTTGAAGAGAGAAGCCAGGATTTAAATGGGAAGCAATGGGATCAAAGCAAGTGATGTTTAGTATGATAGTGTGTCTGGCAGTAGCATGCTGGACAAATCAGGAAGAAATCAGGCAATGGGCTAGAAAGCTGTGGCGTAACGCAGGCCTGAGAAAGGCCCGGACGACACAGCAGTAGCAGCTGGACGTAAGAGGAAAACTTCAGGGCTCCAGCGGAGGGAAATGACCCCAGGATGAGCTTTCAGGCTGGAGCTGACCATTCACCATAGGTACTTCCTGAGGAAACCGGAAGATCGAGGGGGAGGGGACGTAGCACAGAGCTGGGATCCGACTTCCTCATGGGTCATTTCAGACTGCAGATTCCACTAGGTTGTCCCATAGACAAGGGCACTGAAAGCTTGGTGCTTAAGGATCACTGCTGTCTGATTCAGATTTCTTAGGCAGCACCCCACTGCAGGACAGTATGTTCCTATTGGTTAGCATAGAAGAAGCTGGCATAAACCCAAGTGGGAATGGGACATGGTCAGACTTCGACAATGCAGACTGAAAACCAGATCACCGTGTAGAGAGGAGGGCTAACCCTTGGCCACTCCTGCCAGATGGGACACATGGTGAGCTGTTACTCATTCCTTTCCTCCAATTCCCTGCCTCATGGCCCTGGTGTTAGGAAAATGGCGCCATCTACACCCTGACGCCATCCTAGGCTCCAGCCCCCGCCGCCACTGCTGATAGCCAGGTGGCCACATGGCCCAACCATGGTTGTCAAGCTCCACCCCTATCCTAATGGGATTCAGGGCTCCTGCTTCCCTGCCCGCCCTCCAGCAAAGTTTTAAAAGGGCCTGTTCCTGAACACGTGGCTCTCGGCTTCTCTCCTCTCTCCTCTCTTGCTCACTCTCTGCTCTCTCGGTTCCTCTCTCCGCTTGCTCTCGTCTCCCCGCTCCTCTCTTCTCTCTCTCTTCCTTCCTCTCCACCTCCTGACCTCCATCTCTGTCTCTCTTACACTCTCCTCTCTCTCTCTTCCTTCCTCTCCACCTCCTGATCTCCATCTCTGTCTCTCTCTTACACTCTCCTCTCTCTCTCTTCCTTCCTCGCCCCTTCCCTCCAGCCTGCTGGGTTTTCCCCAATAAACCCTTCCCTTGCCCCGGTGTCGGGTGTGTTTTGTGGCGGCCTTATACCTGGGCCCACTGCTAAGTGCAGAGAGAACTTCTCCTTGCCAGGCTTCCTTCCACCACCCTTCCAAGACATGTGCAAAAGTGGCCTCTCTCTGAGCAAGGGCATTGAGCTGGGCTGAGGCAACAGACTCTTGGCAGGCCGCCGGAAGTCTGTGCTCCTTAGCCCAGCTGTTGCCAGACCTTTTCAGCTGACTGCTAGGTCCATACATTCCAGCATCTGGTAGGGGAGATGGCAAATGACACACTTCCACTTGGTCGTGGCCCTTCTTTTGTATCCTTTTCAAGCAGGACTTTCATGAAATAGTGAAAAACCAACAGAAAGCACACCAAAAGCCAAGGAACAGCCAGCTCTTATCAGGAGTCCCTTCCCTACACAACCACATTCGCAGAAGCAGGAACCCCCACCTGCACCCACCTGCATATGTTTCAAAAGTGAGCTGACATAGAAGAAAAAGGAAAACTCATGTCTAAAAGGTAACATCCTTCATGTATAAAAAGTTCTCACAAATTCAAACAATATAAAATTAGGTAAAGGACATGAAGACATAATTTACAAAAATAGAAATAAATGGCACTTATGGCCACAGCTTCCTGAAATCCTAATAAAATAACAGTAAAGGAACAAAAGCAGGTATAAACACCAAAGCATCACAAGCGAGCATAGGTGTGAGCAGGTCCACCTCACCATCTCCTGCCCCTTGTTCCTCCTTGCTCCCAAGATACCAGGATGCTCCCCTGTAGAAAATTAAACCTCACTGCCCTCCACCAGCTCCTCCACCCAGGAAGGCATCAGGTCAGCCTTAACAACCTCATTTTTAAAGGTGAATGGACATTTGAGAAAAGCCTTTAACTTGAAAAATAGAGACACTTTTCTCCAGCACTCAAATAAGCTTGACACCAACTAACTTCATTACAATATGAAGACTAATATAAATAGGTAAAGTGGCCAGCACTGTGGCTCAACAGGCTAATCCTCCGCCTTGCGGCACCGGCACACCAGGTTCTAGTCCCGGTTGGGGCGCCGGATTCTATCCCAGTTGCCCCTCTTCCAGGCCAGCTCTCTGCTGTGGCCCGGGAGTGCAGTGGAGAATGGCCCAGGTCCTTGGGCCCTGCACCCGCATGGGAGACCAGGAGAAGCACCTGGCTCCTGGCTTCGGATCAGCACAATGCGCCAGCCGCAGCGGCCATTGGAGGGTGAACCAACGGCAAAAAGGAAGACCTTTCTCTCTGTCTCTCTCTCTCTCACTATCCACTCTGCCTGTCAAAAAAAAAAAAAAAAAAAAGAAAAGAAAAGAAAAAAGAAAAAAAGAAAAGAAAATAGGTAAAGTGCTTTGATTCTCTTTTTATACAAATCTGCAGGCTGACTTACATACTGAAATACCTTAAGGGTGGGCGGCTGGCCTAGCACTTCAGATGCCAATCAGGACACGGATTTCCCACGCTGGAGTACCTGGGTTTGACTTTCAGTTCCAGCTCCTGATTCCAGCTCCCTGCTAAGGCAGATCCTGGGAGGCAACAGTGATGGCATAAGTAGTTAGGGGTCTTCAACATCCATGTGGGAGACCTCGATTGGGTTCCTTGCTCCTAGCTTTAGCCCCACCCCCTGCTCTCCTTTCCTGTCAGCATTTGGGGAGTGAACCAGCAAATGGGAGTGTAAGGAGTTAGCAGGGCTGTTAGGTCAGGTCCCTGTTGGAATGAGAAAAGGGCCAGAACCCCTTTAAGAATGGACAAAACACTTGCTTCCTCCCATAGGCTGCAAGTAGCAACATTTATTTATTTTTTATCATGATATTAGGCTTGACAAGGTTACCAATCCCCACCCCTCTAATGGGTTTTTAGTTTAACAGCAGCAAGCTAGGCAGGACTACAGTTCCAATCCTCTGATCGATTTTTGTCCTTGCCTCTTATTGGCTGCTACCCCAGGCCTCGGAATGATCATTAGCTGTTACTCCGCTTCTCCCCTGATTGGCTAAATCAAGGGAGCCTCTTTCATGTATAAAAGACTCAGCTCCCTTGGGGCACTCCCTCCTGACTGCTGTGGCAGGAGGTTTATCACTTAAATAAATCTTGCTGTGCTCGCTCTCCCTGTCTCTGTGGAAATTCTTTTTCAAAGTGAGACAAGAGCCAAGATCGCCTTCATAGTCCCGTAACAGGAGTGTACTTGCTCTCTCTCCTCAAATAAAAATAAACATGTAAGATACCTTAAAAATCAGTGTTATACGATGCATAATGACTACTCATTTTCATCCTAACTACTATTGAATGAAAGAGATTGTTTTGCTAAACTCACACAGCAGGTTAGCTACAGAGCAGAATGAGAAAACTCTGCTATGCTAAGTCAGGCACAGGTGAAGTGGAGCTTGAGGGACAGGGTGAACCCGTTCACAGCCAAGGTCGACCCCGATCTGGGTTCAGCTGTCCACATGTGGCACAGCTGCTTTTGCCACAGACAATGTCTCGGCCTCCCAAGCACACAATAGACTAGCAACTGCCGGAGCAAGCCGCAGTCAGAGTCTCATGAGTGAGAGGCACAGCTGTACCACTTACTTTCTGGCCATGGTGCACTAGGGCAACCTCTGTGTCAGATTCTCTATCTGAAAATGGATACAATGCATATAAGCTCAAGGGAACACTAAATGTTACAGTTAGCTACAGGATGGTGACGGAGGCTACTGTGTTATAGCACCTTGCACAGTAAGACACACAAAACCAATTAGTGCCAACTATTGTCATCATCCTATTAATTGACAAAAAGTAATCTGGATTCGAACTCCAGCTGTGCCATGTATAATTAGCTAATTAATCTCTCTGAATTCTCTCAATCTCAGTTTCTTCATCTAGAAAACAAAGATAAGGGCCGGTGCCATGGCGTAGTGGGTTAAGCTATCTGCGGTAGCGGCATCCCACGTGGGCGCTGGTTTGATCCTGGCTGCTCCAATTCAGATTCAGCTCCCTGTTAGTGTGCCTAGGAAAGCAGTGCTTTTCTAGGATGGAGAAGGCATCTGGACCTGGATTTTCTTTGTCAGTTATTGGTTTAAATTCTTATTATAAGTATCATTATCTTTTTTTTTTTAAAGATTTATTCATTTATTTGAAAGGCAGAAATACAGTAAAGGAGAGAGTGAGAGCAAGAGCGAGAATCTTACATCCACTGGTTCACTCCCCAGATGGCCAAAACAGCTGGGGCTGGGCCAGGGGGAAGCCAGGAGCATCATCTGGGTTTCCCACGTGGTTGCAGGATCCCAGGCACCTGAGTCATCTTCCACTGCTTTCTTAGGTGCATTAGCAGGAAGGTGGATCGGAAGTGTAGCAGCTGGGACTTGAACTGGCACCTTATATGGGATGTTGGCACTGCAGGTAGCCGCTTAATCCACTATGCCATAACACTGGCCCTAAGACCAGTATCTTTTATGAATGTGGATGCAAAAATCCTCAGCAAAATACTAGCAAACTAAATCCAGCAATAAATTAAAAAATTATAGGCCATGACCAACTGGGATTTATCCCAGGAATGTAAGGTTGGTTCAACACCAATACAATACACCTTTATCAAACAAAAAAAAAATTGCTTGATCATCTGACACACAAAGGTGGCATTGGACAAAATCCAGCAGCCTTTCAAGATAAAAGACTCAACAAACTAAGAATAGAAGGAAATTTCTTCAAACTGATAAAGGAAATCAATGAGAACATCAAACCTCTGGCCAGTGCTGTGCCACAGAGAGTTAAGCTGCTGCCTGCAATGCAAGCATCCCATATGAGCACTGGTTTGAGTCCTGGCTGCTCCACTTTTGATCCGGCTCCCTGCTAATGCTCCTGGGAAAGCAGCAGAAGATAGTTCAAGTACTTGGCCTCTACCACCCATGTGGGAGACCTGGATGGAGTTCCAGGCTCCTGGTTTTGGCCTGGCCTTTGCAGCCCTTGGGGAGTGACCTAGTGGATGGAAGCTCTCCCTCTCTGTAACTCTGCCTTTCAAATAAACAAATCAGAACCCTCATACACTGCTCATGGGAATGTAAAATGGTGCAACTACTTGAAAATAAATATCTGAGCAAGAATGCTAACAGCAGCATTATTCACAATGGTCAAAGTGTAGAAACAACCCAAATGCTGGTTATCCATTAGATGAATAGATAAACCAAGTATGATATTGTTCATACAATGGAATATTATTCAGCAATAAAAAGTAATATAGTATTAATACATGCTATAACCCAGACGAACTTTAAAAATATTACAAGTGGAAAAAAAGTTAGAAAACTACATATGATTCCATTATATAAAATCCAGAATAGGCCAATCTATAGAGACAGTAAATAATTAGTTGTTGGTTAGAGCTAAAGAGTAAAAGAGAAATAGGACCACAGGGCCAGCGCCGTGGCTTAACAGGCTATCCTCCGCCTTGCAGCGCCGGCACACCGGGTTCTAGTCCCGGTTGGGGCACCGGATTCTATCCCGGTTGCCCCTCTTCCAGGCCAGCTCTCTGCTATGGCCTGGGAAGGCAGTGGAGGATGGCCCAAGTCCTTGGGCCCTGCACCCGCATGGGAGACCAGGAGAAGCACCTGGCTCCTGGCTTTGGATCAGCGTGATGCACCGGCCGCAGCGGCCACTGGAGGGTGAACCAATGGCAAAAAGGAAGACCTTTCTCTCTGTCTCTCTCTCTCACTGTCCTCTCTGCCTGTCAAAAAAAAAAAAGAAAAAAAGAAATAGGACCACAGGAGGTACAGCTAAAGTTGAAGGGGACAGGGTTTCTGTCTGAGAAAATAAAAATTTGTAATACAGACTCTGGTAATGATGGCACATTGTTTGTGATCACACTAAAAACCACTGAACCACACACTTTAAATGACTGAATCACATAGAATAGGGATAACATCAACAAAACTTTTTTTTTAAAAGTCTCTAAAATGTCTGAATCTAAAGCATAGTATACAGTCTGATAAACGTCAGACTTGACGTTGCTTGAGAACCCACTAACAGGTTTCCCTACCAAGGAGGAAAACCCAATCAATGAGCTCCGAGTATGATTTTCAAGTAAGAAAAACAGCATCAGTTATCAGTTGCTGGCTTTGTGGCACAGCAGGTTAAGGCACCACCTGCAACGCCGACCTCCCCTATGGATGCCAGTTTGTGTCTTGGTTGCTCCACTTCCAATCCCTGGTAATGTGCCCCAGAAAGCAGCTGAAGATGGCCTACGTGCTTTGAGAACTGTGTGAAACAAGGGTGAAACTTCTGGCTCCTGGCTTCCAGCCTGGTCCAGCCCTGGCTTTGTAACTCTGACTTTCAAATAAAATACATAAATCTTAAATTTATGTTCTCCCACCTCAGCAAGGTATTTACAAACTTTAATTTCTTCAAAGGAAAAGAAAATAAGAAGTATCCCAAACACAAAAATTTCCCTATTCTTGACAGTTTCCTGTGTTGTCAAATGGCATTACTGTTTCACCAAGTTAAAAAATGTTCAGTTTAAATGTTCAAATTAAGATGTCATATCATCAAACTTGGGAGTTCTTGTTTTGTTTTTTAAGATTATATATTCACTTATTTGAAAGGCAGAGTGACAAAGAAAGAGGAAAAGAGAGAGAGATCTTCCATTCACTGGTTCATTCCCCAAATGCCCACAACAGCCAGAGCTGGGCCAGGCCAAAGCCAGGAGCCAAAACTCCACCTGGGTCTTCCCGTGGGTGTCAGGGCCATCACCCACGGCCTCCCACATGCATTAGCAGCAAGTGGGATCAGAATCATGGACTAGCTGGGACTCAAACTGGTGCTCAGATTTGGAATGCAGGCATCCCCAGTGGTGGCTTAATCCACTTACTTCCCACCACAGTGTCCACTTTTATTACCTACTGTGCCTTAAAACTAACCAAACCAAACTAGGCAACTAGTTTTCTCTCAACACTAAAGCAATAAAAGAATCTAATTCTCAAACACATCAAAAGAGTAAATGAAAAATTCCTTAACTAATATGTAACAGGCACAAAGTCCACAACGGATCATCTCAGCAATGAAGTGGGAGACGACGTGACAGAAAGCTATCCAGACAAGGCAATATGGCTTTAAATTTCATTAAAATGTGGAGACAAACCTTACCTAAGACCTCAGTAAGATGTAATTTATCACCCTACCCACAGTTTCAACAAGACTGGCACGGTCAGGCAGGCATGTGGCACGGCTTGTGACACCTGCTTTCCCGGGTCCACGTCCCTGCTCTGCCAACCCAGCTTCCTGCTGATGCCACCCTGGAAGAAGCTCCTGGCTCCTGGCTTTGGCCTGGCCCAGCTCCAGCTGCTGCAGCCAGCTGGGGAGTGAACCAGAGATGGAAGACCTTTCTCTCCAGTGAACCAGCAGATGAAAGACAGCTCTCTGTCTCTCTGTGTTCTGCCTCTCAACAAATAAATAAACCTTAAAAAAAAAAAAAAAAAAAAAAAAAAAAAGATTATGGGTTAGGCTTTGACTGTCCAGCACTATAATAATTAAAATTTTATTTTTGTTAAGATTTTATTATTTATATGAGAGCAGAGTTACAGTGAGAGGGAGAGACAGAGAGAAAGGTCTTCCTCCCGCTGGTTCACTCCCCAAATGGCCGCAATGGCCAGAAGCTGGGCCCATCTGAAGCCAGGAGCCTGAAGCTTCCTCCAGGTCTCCCACACAGGTGCAGGGGCCCAAGCCCCAGGCCATCTTCCATTGCTTTCCCAGGAGAGAGCGCGATTGGAAGAGGAGCAGCCAGGACTAGAACTGGCACCCATATGGGATGCCAATGTCCGTAGGCGGAGGATTAACCCACTGAGCCATGGCGCTGGCCACATAATTAAAATGTTAATAAGCAGATAACATACTCTTGTTTTTTAGTTGAAGAGCAAGCAAGCCCCCACCCTCTCATTTACTAACCAAAACAATAGCCCCTGCCTACAGCCAAAGGCAGCAGCCAATGACTTAACCCAGGTCTCCCAAGTTGGTGGCAGGAATCGAAACACCATCACCACTGCCTCCAAGGTCTGTAGGAATGGAGCACAGTATCAAACCCAAGAACTCCAATATGGGAGGCGGGCATCTTAACCATTAGACCAAACACCTTGCCCCTCCTTCTGTCTTTTTTTTTTTTTTAAAGATTTTATTTATTTATTGAAAGGCAGAGTTACAGAGGCAGCGGTAGAGAGAGATCTTCCATCCCCAATTGGCTACAACGGCCGGAGCTGCACCAATTCAAAGCCAGGAGCCAGGAGATTCCTCCAGGTCTCCCACACAGGGCCATCCTCTACTGCTTTCTCAGGCCATAGCAGAGAGCTGGATTGGAAGTGGAGCAGCCGGGTCTCTAACCAGCACCCATATGGGATGCTGGTACTGCAGGTGGCAGCTTTACCTGCTATGCCACAGCGCTGGCTCCCCTCCTTCTGTCTTTAGCTTCTAATAAAGTGAATCTAAAAGCTGCTAACCAGGGTGTACATTTGGTCCAGTGATTAAGATGCTGGTTTGGTTTGATAACCTTTGGTTCCTATTTCCAGTTTCCTGCAAATGTGCACCCTGAGTGGCAACTCAAGTAATTGGCCTCTTGCTCAAGTGACTGCCTCAAGTGATTTGCTTCTTGTAAACCAGATGGGACATCTGAATTAAGTCCCAGGCTCCGACTCCAGTTAAGCCCTGGCTGCTGGGGGCGTTTAGGGATTCAATCAGTGGATGCGAGCACTCTCTGTATCTTTCTCTCTAATAAAAAATTTTTAAATAAAAATTAATAAAATCTAGTCACTGATATTCATGATACTAGACATCTAACGAAACAAAAACCCAATTAAATTTCCTTTACATGTTGGCTGAACATCTTAGCCTAAAACAACCAGTAAATGTAAGTCTACCTCTATGGTTTAAGGACTTATTTCATATGCCAGGAAAAGGTTTGCTGAAATGACTATTATAATAAAATCCCCCTTACAGTCAAGTGATACCCCAAAATGCAGAAGAGCACGATGGCATGCTTCCTGCGGCACTGCCAGCCCAAGTTACACAGCAGCACTCCGTATCCACGAGTTCTGCATATGTGGACTCAACCAACCGTGGAATGAAATTAAGAAAAAAAAAAAAAAAAAAGAGCAAAGTTTAACTGTACATGCAGACTTTTTTCCTGTCATTATTCTCAAAACAATACAGCATAAGAACATTCTACATAACATTTACATTGTATGAGATGCTGTAAGTAATCTAGAGGTGATCTAAAGTGTATGGGAAGGTTACATGCAAATATTACTCCATTTTATATGAGACTTGAGCACCTAAGGATCTTGGTGTCTGCTCGGTGTCCTCAAATTACGAAGGACGGGTTAAAACAGGAAATTTATGTAGGAGGAAACAATGTAAACAGGCATTTATACAGTAATGGCACGCAGAACATCTGACTAAATGTTACTCCTATTCTTCTATTCTCTGTCAACTTCCATCAGTCTCATAAAAAATGGCAACTCTGACATTTTCCTGTTTATTGAAAAGCTATCTGTTTAAAGACTCCAGCAGCTGTACTTCTATGGTTCAAACGAAAGGAAACACATCCTGCTAGGAACATATCCAGGAAAACCCCTACTAGCAGCAAAATCCTGCTCAGCCCATTTGCTGAGACCATTCCCGGGCATCACAGAATTATTCCAGTGCTCAGCAGGCCAAGAAGGCCCCTCAGCCCGCAGCAATCGGATGGTTCCAAAATGCCCCACTAGGGAAAGGACAGTAACTAACCTCTGAGCTCCGCCTGACCTTACAGAGAGCTTCCTCCCATGATTCACCCAGATAAATGGGTAAATGGGTCTCATGGAAATCTGGGCTGGACAGGATCCCAGAGCTCTTCCATTCCAGGCCTGCCATTTTTTTTCAATCCTGAGACATCATGTGACTCATCCAAACAATTTCTGAAGGGCAGGTATTTGGTGCAACACTTAAGACATGGCTTGGAGGCCTGCCCCGCAGCTCACTTGGTTAATCCTCTACCTGCGGCGCAGGCATCCTGGTTCTAGACCCGGTTGCTCCTCTTCCAGTCCAGCTCTCTGCTGTGGCCCGGGAAGGCAGTGGAGGATGGCCCAAGTGCTTGGGCCCTGCACCTGCATGGGAGACCAGGAGGAAGCACCTGGCTCATGGCTTCAGATTAACTCAATGCACCGGCCATAGCGACCATTTGGGGGGTGAACCAACGGAAGGAAGACCTTTCTCTCTGTCTTTCTCTCTCTCACTGTTTAACTCTGCCTGGCCAAAAAAAAAAAAGACATGGCTTGGGACACTGGCAAACATATGTGGGTTCCTGGGTTTGAGTCCCAGCTCCACTTCTGAATCCAGCTTCCTGCTAATGTGCACCACGGGAGGCAGCAGGTGATGGGTCAAGCACTGCCCACATGGAAGACTCAGATTGAGTCCTGGCTCCAGCATGGCCCAGTCCTAGCTGCTGCAGACATCTGGGAAGTGAACCAGCAAACAGAAGACTTCGTCATGCTCTCTCTCTCTCTCTGACTTTTAAATAAATAAATATAAATGTTAGAAAACAAAATAGGTGTTTAAAAAGTTTCTGAGACACAATTGCCTTGAACCACAAAGTACAAAGAAGTTCAACTTTTCACCCCATGAACTTTTATACTTTTCCAATCATTGTCCCAATTCACCCATACAGATCACCTTCTAGAAGTCAGTCAACAACACTAGGGGCTCCGTTGTGGGGGTACTGCCTCCATAGCCCATAGGTTTATATGACCAGCTTGTACAATTCTTAAGTATGAAATTACTTTTGCCAATACTTTATAAGCATAAAAAAATGGAAAATCAAAATATAGAAACTGACTGTAAGCATTCTATACGAGACAAACAACAGAGAGAAAGAGGTGTGTCCAAGGAAGTAATCTTTACTTCTAGTCGAAAACCTTTAGGATTAAGCCAGGTCTATGTACTCAACCATCTGAGAAGAAAACAACACGGAAACACACATAAAACACTGGAAATATATACATCAAAGAGAGTTTTTTAAATGTGAGGGTTAATGAAGATGTTTTATACTTTTAAAATCTTTCTAAGAAGAATAAACTCTGGCTTTTCTATTTTCCCGACTATACGCATTCTCACAGACAAACTGGGGACGACCATTATCATCACTCATCAGCACTCACTGATAACTCAAAGAATGTGAAGCTATGAAAAGCACGGCTAAAAATCGTCTGACAAGAAATGAGTGTGGAATGAACAGCAAAACACACAAAGATCCTAAAGACAGGGGCCAGTGGTGTGGCACAGCAGGCTAAGCTGCCATCTGCAGTATCAGCAATCCCATATAAACACGGGTTCAAGTCCTGGCTGCTCTACTTCCGGTCCAGCTCCTGCTAATGTGCCCAGGAAAGCAGTGGAAGATGGCCCAAGTACTTGGACCCCTCCACCAACATAGGAGAACTGGATGAAGCTCCTGGCTTTGGCCTGGCGAAGCCCTGGCCATTGTAGCCATCTGGGGAATGAACCAATGGATGGAAGATGTCTGTCTCTGCCTTGCCCTCTAACTCTTCCAAATAAATAAATAAATCTTTTAAGAATACATATTTTTACTACAGAGATAATGTATAAGGATGATATGTCTGTAGTTCCTTACAACTCCCAGTTTCCTGTTTCTCTCAGGCACCTGTATAATCCCCATTACTTCCCCCCGTCCTGGGAGCTCTGAAGGGCTGAATAAACCATCATTGTGAGGACAGAGGTAGGCACTGCCTGCCCCAGAGAACACTGTGCAACCACGGGAAATCCCAAAGCAGCAGCATCTCCCTAAAGGGCACCATGGGAGACCAGAATCAGAGCTCAATTCTGTCTCTGTTCAGAGAGCAGAACACAACTCACTCAAATTCTCAAGCCAACTGCAGAATTTGCACAGAAATGAACGAATCAGCAATCTCACTGAAAAATTAATCCATGAGTGTGCTTCAAAATATTTTCAATACTAATGACCTAGTTTTCTTATCAATAACAAGTTAAAAAAAAAAAAAAACCTGTGTATGACTGTTTAAACTTGCTGAGTCTGTTTTCCACTATTGAGTCAAATAGATTTCTCTTGGAATAAAATTTCAATAATTCTTGGGCAATTTTCTTATACCAAGAAATGAAATTACTGAACTTTTTTTAAAAAGCCATTTTTATAAGGAAATGTAAGACTAGTTAGTCATGGGGAAAACCAGCCATAACAAAAACTAAAATAATTGGTGCCAGCATTGTGGCCCAGTGGGTAAAGTCGCCACCTGTGACCCCAGTATCCCATATGGGTGCTGGTTCAAGTCCTAGCTGCTCCATTTCCGATCCAGTTCCCTGCTCATGGCCTGGAAAAAGCAGTGGAAAATGGCTCAAGTGTTTAGGCCCCTGCCATCTGTGCGGGAGGCTCAGATGAAGCTCTTGGTTCTTGGCTTTGACCTGGCCTACCACTGGTTGTACAGTCATCTGGGGAGTGAACCAGAGGATGGAAGATAGATAGATAGATCTCTCTCTCTCTCTGTAACTCTTTCAAAATAAATATATCTTTAGAAAATACATAATAATTACCTTCAACTAAAGAATTTCTGTGGGGCTGACACTGTGGTGTAGTGGGTAAAGCCACCACCTGCAGTGCTAGCATCCAATGGGTGCCAGTTCAAGTCCCAGCTGCTCCACTTCCAATCCCGCTCTCTGCTATGGCCTGGGAAAGCAGTAGAAGACGGCCCAAGATCTTGGACCCCTGCACCCATGTGGGAGATCCAGAAGAAGCTCCTAACTCTTGGCTTTGGATTGGCCCAGCTCCGGCCATTGCAGCCATTTGGGGAGTGAACCAGAGGATGGAAGACCTCTCTCTCTCTCTCCAATTCTATCTTCCAAGTAAATAAATAAATCTTTAAAACAAAAACAAAACAACAAAAAACATGCACTCCTGACAATGTTTCAAGGAAAGAGTAAGGGAGACAGGACCGCTAGACCTAAGTTTATCCTGACAGTCACCCACCCATTTACATCACTCCTGGGCCTCTTCAGGTGTAAAATAAGTGATTTAGAGTACCACCATAATCCAAAGGCTGAGTCTAGAGACTCCTCCTTTCACTGGAATCCAGTCCACTTCTCCCCAGTAACACACACACCACAAGGAGAACCAAACCAGCTGCCAGCATCTGCGGGTTACCACACACACTCAGCTGGGAATGCCGAAGGCGTCCTTGGTCCCGGCTGTTCATTTACTGAACCTGACTACGCAGCTGGAGCCATGCTCGCCTCTGTGGGCACAACCGTGAGCAGCAGACCTGGCCCCGGTTCTCATGGAGCTCGCAGGATGTTCTCAGACATGCGACTGTGCTGCTACAACAAGGGTTGGGATGCAGGAGCACATGAGCCAAAGGAGTCCATCATCAGGGCAACAGCCCCGGTCTGAGGGCTCAGGGAAGTGCCACTTCAGCCAAAGCCAAAGCACACCCAGACACTAATTAAGAGAAAAGTGAGTCCCAGCAGGGAGGAGCAACAGGTGTAAAGCATCAGTCAAGCACTCCTTGAACCTGGGCCAATAAAGCCAGGAGGAACTGCAGCCAGAGTCAGGCTAGAAGAGGCCAGGGAGTCAGCAGGGCCCAACCACGCAGGGCCATGGCGCAGGGGCAGGGCCCCGAAGGCCGTGTCAAGGACTTCACCTGTACCTGAAAACTCCTGGAACCACAGGAAATTTTTTAAAGTGTGAGTGTGTGGCAAAATCAGATTTGCATTGAAAAATGTCCCTCAGAATGCTACTGGAGAATGCATGTGCAGGTGGGAGGATCTGAGCGGATTCGGGGACGGCAGTCAGGAAGTCACTGCACTCGTCCAGGCCGGAAATGACCGTCCCAGTGGCAACAGGGGTAACTGGCCGAGCTGGCAGACCCGATGTCAACTGGATCTGAAACTTTCAGATGTGGAGCAGGCATCCACTGTGATGCTGGTTCTGACTGGGGCGGCCACGTGGCTGAAGACCAGTCTCTTTATGAGTAGAATGCCTACGAGTAAAATCTAGGGAAGATGTTTTTAAATATAAAAAAAAGTTTTCCTTCTTAGATTAATACCTGCATGTGTGGCTTTAAAGTTATGGCAGATTACTTGCAAAGGTGTCTGGAGCTTGAAGAAAAACATGAGCATTCTATTGGAAAATGAAAGTAACACCATTTGTAATAAAAATCTTATGATTCCAGAATTTTGAGAAATCCTATTTAAATAGGAAAGTATACCCCTTCCAATTTTATGGCACCTTAGGAAAAATCTTTTAGTCTGCCTCATCTTTTTTTTTAAAGATCTATTTTTATTTATTTGAAAGTCAGAGTTACAGGCCGGCGCCGTGGCTTAACACAGCCTTCCCGGGCCATAGCAGAGAGCTGGCCTGGAAGAGGGGCAACCGGGATAGAATCCGGCACCCCGACCAGGACTAGAACCCGGTGTGCTGGCGCCGCAGGTGGAGGATGGCCCAAGTGCTTGGGCCCTGCACCCGCATGGGAGACCAGGAGAAGCACCTGGCTCCTGGCTTCGGATCGGCGAGATGCGCCAGCTGCAGCGGCCATTGGAGGGTGAACCAACGGCAAAATGGAAGACCTTTCTCTCTCTCACTGTCCACTCTGCCTGTCCAAAAAAAAAAAAAAAAAAAAAGTCAGAGTTACAGAGAGGTAGAAGCAGAGAGAGAGAGAGAGGTCTTCCATCCACTCCACTGGTTCATGCCCCAGATGGCGCAACGGCCGAAGCTAAGCTGATCCGAAGCCAGGAGTCAGGAGCTTCCTCTGGATCTCCCACAAGGGTGCAGGGGCCCAAGGACTTGGACCATCTTCTACAGCTTTCCCAGGCCACAGCAGAGAGCTGGATTGGAAGTGGAGCAGCCGGGACTCAAACCAGCGCCCATATGGGATGCCGGCACTGCAGGCTTCAGCTTTACCCATTATGCTACAGTGCCGGCCCCTGCCTCATCCTTTTGAGGAAACTTACAAACCATCTCCCCAGCAGTACACCACTCTAAAGGTTGGTGTGTGTGTGTGTGTGTGTGTGTGTGAAAACACAGTATCACTGTCCACAACAGGGTACAAGAAACTGTAAGAACGTAACTAGCTGGAGAGAATGCAGTTACTACCAAATAAATGCTGCACCACCACCCAATAACTTTAAATGTCTCAGGCTCCAATAAAATGGAAATACCTCCAGGGAAGTGGAAACAAATAAATAAAGCCCACTTTCAGGAGGAAACAGTTGAGCTAAGTATTCTCAGAGTCAATGGTCTATTCCAAGATGCTTCCAGTAGCTGGAGCTGGTAAAACTGTAACCCCAAGCGATCCCAATTCCATTTTCCTCCCAAACTCCATCAAGACTTGCAACTACCATGTTTACTTCTCTGTTAGATTAATTAAACTATAAAATAGTAACTAACAGAGAAATACCCTACACACAAATGAAAGCAGGAAGAATCATTTTTAAGAAAATGGGGGGAGTTTTCCATCCTCTAATCCTTTTAGGCAGCCAGCTACATTCACAGTTTGCAGTTATCTCTAAGGTCTCTCTCTCTCTCACACCAACACACACATGCATACACAAGAATCACAAAACACTTTTTGTGGCCATTTATAATATCTAATAGATGGCCAGCGCCACGGCTCACTAGGCTAATCCTCCGCCTGTGCCACCGGTACCCCAGGTTCTAGTCCCGGCTGGGGCACCGGATTCTGTCCCGGTTGCTCCTCTTCAGTCCAGCTCTCTGCTATGGCCTGGGAGGGCAGTGGAGGATGGCCCAAGTGCTTGGGCCCTGCACCTGCATGGGAGACCAGGAGGAAGCACCTGGCTCCTGGCTTTGGATCAGCACAGTGCGCTGGCTGTAGTGGCCATTTGGGGAGTGAACCAACGGAAGGAAGACCTTTTTCTCTGTCTCTCTCTCTCACTGTCTAACTCTGCCTGTCAAAAAACAAAAACAAAAAATATATATATATATATAATATATATCTAATAGAAACAAAGCCTTCATTTTCAAATTTTTATACAAACGTATCCTTAAAAGATGAGATCATTTAACAGTTGAAATGGTACCAAATTTTTCCTGTCTTCTCAGTTCTTGTGAAATTGAGTCAAAGGAATTCCAAACACATTAGATCCTTGGAGCGCCAGGAGTCACTCAAATGCCCTGAGAGCTGCCTGGTGTTCCTCTAGGGTGGGCCTGGAGCCTCTCTGGGTCCACCAGACCAATCCCCACACCCTCCTCCAGGGAGAATGGGGATGACATCACTCTAGTTAGTCAATGCACTGAAGAACCAGAAACTCAAGAAAAAAACAGCAAAGAGAAATTCAGGTTTGTCAATGCTTCACTTTATATCTTCATCTTGATGCAAATTATTGTTCTTCCCTCATCAATTTTTGTAAAGACTTGTTTATTTCTAAGTCAGAGCTACAGAGAGATGTTCCATTTGCTTGTTCACTCCCCAGATGGCCGCAACAGCCAGGGTTGGGCCAAGGCAAAGCCAGGACCTTCATCAGGGTCTTCCCCATGGGTGACAGGGACCCAAAATTTTGGGCCATCTTCTGCTGCTTTTCCCATGCCATTAGCAGGGAGCTGAATCAAAGTGGAGCAGCCAGGACATGAACCAGTGCCCATATGGGATGACGGAGTCACAGGCGGTGGCTTTACCTGCTACAACACAACACCACCACCACCCCTATCAATTTTAACAGTCTCAATGAAAGCATGTTTCCACTAGGATGTTATTTCATTGATTCTTTCTAAAATCAGATCTACTAACATGATCTACAAAGCAAAGCCATAAGAACTCTATGCTACTGACATGTTCAATTTATTCAAGAAATTAGTTAAATAAATTTACAGTAAAGTCCATAATGTAAGGTTAACCTGTTTTCCATCAGAATTTATATTTTAAATAAGCAAAATTCTTTGCTTCAATAAACAAATGTGTATATGTATATACACACACCTTGCTTACATTTATAATCAGAATTATGAGGCTAGCTTCTCATAATTTTTTTGTATAGATTTATTTATTTATTTATTTATTTGAAAGGCAGAGTTACAGAGGGAGAGAGGGAAGAGACAGAGAGATCTTCCATCCACTGGTTTACTTCCCAAATGGCTGCAGTGGCCAGAGCTGGGTCGATCCAAAGCCAGGATCCAGGAGCCTCTTCCAGGTCTCTCACTTGGGTGCACAGCTTAATAAGCAAACATTTACAATTAGTAGTCCCTCTGTACCACAGGAAACTGGAAAGACCGAAGATCTCTACCCCCAGGATATCGTATCAAATTGAAATTCAATTATTCAGCTCACGTTTACTAAACACCTACTATGCACCAGGCAGTATATTAAGAAATGGGGGCACAAAAAAATGCAAGACATTCTCTGCCCTTAAAAAGGAATTGAGAGGGGCCGACGCTGTGGCACACGCTGTGGCCTGAAGTGCCATATGGGCGCCAGTTCGAGTCCCAGCTGCTCCACATCTGATCCAGCTCTCTGCTATGAACTGGGAAAGCAGCAGAAGATGGCCCAAGTCCTTGGATCCCTGCACCCACATGGGAGACCTGGAAGAAGCTTCTGGCTCCTGGCTTCGGATCAGCTCAGCTCTGGCTGTTGCGGTCATTTGGGGAGTGAACCAGAGGATGAAGACCTCTCTCTCTCTCTGGCTCTACCTCTCTCTGTAACTCTGCCTTTCAAGTAAATAAAATAAACCTTAAAAAAAAAAAAAAGTACTCTGAAAATATTAGCTCTTGTTATTGCTGTTTTTGATAGAAAGCATGGAACTAGGTTGCCCTTTCAATGACATTCAGGTTCCTGAGAAAATGCTTTCAAATAAATAAAATAAATCTTTTAAAAAAAAAAGGAATTCAGAGGGGGATGGTGTTTCAGTGGGTTAAGCTGCCATGCCACCTGCAACACTGACATCCCACATGGACACTGGTTCCAGTCCTGGCTGCTCCACTTTCAATCCAGCTCCTTGATAATGAACCTGGGAAAGCAAAATAGAGGGTAACCCAGGAGCTTGGGGCCCTGTACCCATATGGGAGACCCAGAGGAAGCTCTTAACGCCTGGATTTGGCTTGGTCCGGTCATTGCAGCCATTTGTGGAGTGAACCATCAGATGGAAAAGATTCTCTCTCTCTCCCCTCTCTCTAAGTCTTTCAAGTAAACAAATAAAGCTTTAAAAAAAAAAAAATCAATGGTGTGCCTCTTAAAAGGTTAAAGGACCTGGGTGAAACAATACAAAGCCCGTAGCCATCCTAACACTGAATAACAGTGGTAGTCTCGTGATAACCATAACCGTGATAACCATAACCGTGATAACCGAGACTACCACTGAAATGCATTTGAACCATTGTTTTACTCCAACTATTTAAAGCAGGTCAGCTGAACCAGGGGAGCAGAACTTCAAATCAGGAGATGAAGGACCATGAAGAACTTGAAAGGTTAGTGCAGATCAGAAGAGCTGTGGTGCCCCCAGGCTCTGGACACCACCAGGCCTGCAGAGGGCTGGCAGGGTGGATCACGGTTCCTGGCCTCTTCACATGATTTCCAGTCAGAATTCCAAGGTCACCATTCCCAGTGTTTTAAAACAACTGTGCTGTGAATTAAAGAGATTCCTTCAGTCTAGGCTGAGAACTTTCCCACCAGTTAGAATGCTGGATCTATTTTTTTTTCTAAGTGGTTATCTTACTTGGACTCTGGAACCTAACTCAATCCCAAGTGGGAAATCAAAGGTACACAACTCCCTCCAAACAGGAACGGCATCTGGGCTCTCACCATTCACATTCGGAGACACATGTGCTTCACCACCACGTGGGTGCCACACATACAGCACATGTTCCACTTGACAGTGTAGTTCAGCCCAGTGAATTCACCACATCACTATACTAAGAAAGTCAAATGGGCAGCCTTGGAGGAGAGGGGATTGGGAAAAAATTTCAACTTAGCTAACCTTGTCCTACAAGTGGTACTATAAAGCAACAGTGGTCCACCTAAGAGACGGCCTAAGCACAGTTACTCTATTTCTAAAACAGACAATCGCATTTTAGTAAATACTTACTCCTATCACCCTAAAGAGCTGTGGCCAGCCCTTCTTGGCTCCAGCCTCTCTCTAACTTGCCAAGAAAAATTAGGATGACAGTTTTAAGCTGAAGATACTACTAACCACAAAATTACTTTACCATCTAGCTTGTAAAGTGACTAGCCTCCTCATAAAGCCCTCTGCTTAACACAGATGATAGCTCCAGTCCACATGGATTTCCCAGGCACCACTCAGGCAACAGTCGAGGTTTCATATTAATAAATCAGTCTCAGTTCTTTAAGTTCCTAAGAATGAAAGGAATTAGAACCTTTAACTAGAAAAGAATGCTTGACCATTATGGAAAGGAATTTAAGTATCTTTCATGTGAAGTAAGCAAATAATGGTGATTAAACATTTGTCAGAGAGAGGAGGTGATTATGAATTTTGTCAAGCACCCCTACAATGTCAAGAGTGGGAAACAGCAGCTGGTGCTGTGGCACAGTGGGTTAAGCCACCACTTGTGACACTGGCATCCCGTAAAGGAGTGCCAGTTCAAGTCCCGGCTGCTCTGCTTCTGGTCCAGCTCCCTGCTAATGCACCTGGAAAAGCAGCAGAGGACGGCCCAAGTGCTTGGGCCCCTGCCCCCAACAAGGGAGACGCAGATGAGTACCAGAGATAGCCCTTACTATTGTGAGCATCTGGGTAATGAGCCAGCAGATGGAAGTTTGCACTCTCTCTCTGTTTCTTCCTGTCACTTTGTCTTTTGAATTCATTTTTTTTAAAAGAGTGAGAAATATACCCCAAAAGTTTCACTCTTTCAATACTTTCTTTCCTACATGTGTCTATTATAGTCTCACAAAATTAAAAAAAAAAAAAACAACAACAGCAGCTTTGTTTATCCAGATGAAGGTCTCTGTTGTCAGGGATGGGGACACACATCCAGTTCTTCGATGGTGCAAGAAAGGTTCTCACAGCAAACCACCAGACTTGCAGTCTCTCTTGGATCTCCAGAGACAGAATGACTACTTTTGTTAATCTTAAGTGGTTTTCATTATGCCCCTTAAAATCTGCATGGTCCCAGGCACAGATGGCCTACTAGTGTTGATTATTCTTTTTTTTCAAGATTTTATTATTCACTTGAAAGTCAGAGTTACACAAGAGTTAGAGAGAGAGACACAGAGATCTTCCATCTGCTGTTTCACTTCCCAGATGGCCACAATGGCAAGGGCAGGGCCAGGATGAAGCCAGGAAATCCATCCGGGTCTCCCACGTGTACAGTGGGGGCTCAAGCACTTGGGCCATCTTCCACTGCTTTTCCCAGAACATTAGCAGGGAACTGGATTGCAAGTGGAACATCCAGGACTCGAACTGGTGCCAAAATATGATGCTAGCATCACAGGTGGCAGAGGAACTGGCTACACCACAACGCCGGCCCTTGATTTTTCTGAAGACTCAATACAAGAGCACGTTTGTAATATTAACTGGTCTTTGAAAAACCTGAGAAAAGTCCTGTCAACCACTGCTTACTAAAGGTCAGATCATAAGCATGAAAAAACAAAAAAGGATCAACAAATATTGTCAAGGAATTTTACATTAAAAACAGGAAATCCAATCTACCAAAGGGTTACCTTAGAGACTCCATATACTGTCAAGTTTCCAAAAATCCATCTAAAAATGCTTTTGAAAGCCCAAACAAAATGTCTGGCTGGGGCCAGCGCTGTAGCTTGGGGGAAAAGCTGCTGCCTGCAGTGCTGGCATCCCATATGGGCGCTGGTTCTAATCCCAGCTGCTCCTCTTCTGATCCAGCTCTCTGCCATGGCCTGGGAAAGCAGTAGAAGATGGCCCAATGTGGGAAGACCCAGAAGAAGCTCCTGGCTCCTGGCTTCAGATCAGCACAGCTCCAGCCATTACGGCTAATTGGGGAGGGAACCAGCAGATGGAAAACCTCTGTCTCTCTGCCTCTCCTCTCTCTGTGAAACTCTTTCAAATAAATAAATAAATCTTAAAAAAAAAAAAGTCATGGTTTCATACCAGAACAAGCTGAGCATATGGGAAAACACAGCAACAGCACAAGTACGAGCTCCCAACTGTGGTGATGATGAACCGCAGAGATAAAGCCTGGGAGCAGGCTGTTTGCAGACCTGGCAAAAGATCACGGTGGAAGGTTAGGAGAATGGAACCGCTGCACTGGGTCAAAGACTATTTAAAAAGGGCTGGGGCCGGCGCTGTGGCACAGCAGGTTAAAGCCCTGACCTGCAGTAATGACATCCCATATGGGGACCAGTTCAAGTCCCAGCTGCTCCACTTTTGATTCAATTCTCTGCTATGGCCTGGGAAAGCAGTAGAAGATGGTCCAAGTCCTTGGGCCCCTGCACCGTATGGGAGACCCAGAAGAAGCTCCTGGCTCCTGGCTTCGGATCAGCACAGCTCCAGCTGTTGCAGCCAATCAGGAAGTGAACCAGCGGATGGAAGACCTCTCTCTCTCTCTCTCTCTGCAACTCTTTCAAATAAATAAGTAAATCTTTAAAAAAAAAAAAATGCACTGGTTCACTCCCCCAAATGCCCACAACAGTCTGACCAGGCTGAAGTCAAGAGCCAGGAACTCAACCTAGGTCTCTCTGTGGGTGGAGGACACAAGTGCTTGAGCCATCACCTCCTGCCTCTCCAAGGTGTACATTAGTAGGAAGCTGGAATCGGAAGTGGAGCCAGGACTTGAACTAGGTGCTCTGAAATGGAACGCAGCCAACCCAAGCAGTGTCTTAGCCACTACACCAAACACCTACACCTGCTCCTTAATTTTTTTTTTTTTTTAATTTGGAAGTCGGGAAGCCAGACTTTGGGCATAGAAAGGGAAGGCAGAACAGAGGGCTCTGATCTGGACATCATTTTCTTTTTTTTAAAGATTCATTTACTCGAAAGTCAGTGGGCCAGTGCTGGGGTTCTGCTGGTTAAAGTGGCGGCCTGCAGCGCAGGCATCCCATGTGGACGCCAGCTGGAGTCCCAACTGCTCCACGTCCAATTCAGCTCCCTGCTGATGCACCTGGGAAAGCAGCAGAGGCCCCTGCACCCACCCATGTGGGAGACCCAGAAGAAGCTCCTAGCTTTGGCCTGGCCCGGCCCGGCCCAGCCCTGGTCTTTGTGGCCATTTGGATGAACCAGTGGATAGAAGATATCTATCTCTCTGTCTCTCTGTTTATCCTTGTCTCTCTGTAACTCTGTCTCTCAAATAAATAAAAATTTTTTTTTAAAAAAGTCAGAGTTACATAAAGAGAGAGGGAGAGACAGAGAGACAAGGATCTTCGATCTCCTGGTTCACACTGCAGATGGCTGCAACAGCAAGTTCTGGACCAGGCCGAAGCCAGGAACTAAGAGATTCATCTAGGACTGCCACATGGATAGCAGAGGCTCAAGCACTTGGACTGTCTTCCACTGCTTTTCCCAGGCCATTAGAAGGGAGCTAGGGGCCAGCGCCGCGGCTCACTAGGCTAATCCTCCACCTGCAGCGCCAGCACTTGGGTTCTAGTCCCGGTTGGGATGCCAGATTCTGTCCCGGTTGTTCCTCTTCCAGTCCAGCTCTCTGCTGTGGCCCAGGAAGGCAGTGGAGGACGGCCCAAGTCCTTGGGCCCTACACCCACATGGGCGACCAGGAGGAAGCACCTGGCTCCTGGCTTTGGATCAGCGCAACGCGTCGGCCATAGCAGCCATTTGGGGGTGAACCAACGAAAAGAAGACCTTTCTCTCTGCCTCTCTCTCACTGTCTAACTCTGTCCAAAAAAAAAGGAGTTAGATTGCTAGATTGGAAATAGAACAACTGGGACATGAACTGGTGCCCATACAGGATGCTTGTGCCGCAAGCAGTAGCTTAACCTGCTACACCAACACTGGTCCCAAATTTTGTTTTAAGAAAACAGTGTAGGGGTAGGCATTTGGTACAACAGTTAAGATACCACTTGGGACCCAAGCATCCCATATCTGAGTGCCTAGATTCAAGTCACAGCTCCACTCTGCCTCCTGATTCCAGCTTCCTGCTAATATACACCCTAGGAGGTGGCAGGTAATGACTCAAGTACTTAGGTCCTTTCCACCCACGTGGAAAATGCAGATTGAATTCCTAGGCTCTGGTCCCAGCCAGGAGCCACTGCAGGCATTTGTAGAGTGAACCAGCAGATGGGAGGTCTCTCTCTCTCTCTGCCTCTCAAACAAAATGTTGTTAAGAAATGAAATGTAGAGGCAGGCATTGTGGGGCCGGTGCTGCCGAGTAGCAGGTAAAGCCACCACCTGCAGTGCCAGCATCCCATATGGGTGCTGGTTGAGTCTGGCTGCTCCACTTCTGATCCTGCTCTCTGCTATGGCCTGGGAAAGCAGGGGAAGATGGCCCAAGTCCTTGGGCTCCTGCACCTGTATGAGAGACCCAGAAGAAGCTACCGGCTCCTGGCTTTGGATCAGCACAGCTCCGGCCATTGCAGCCATCTAGGGAGTAAACCAGTGAGACCTCTCTCTTTCTCTCTCTCTCTGCCTCTCTGTAACTGTGTAACTTTGCCTTTCAAGCAAATAAATAAATCTTTAAAAAAAAGAAGCAGCAGCAGCAGCAGCAGCAGGCATTGTGGCACAACTAGTTAAGATGTATCCCTGGGGAGCTGGCCCTGTGGCACAGCGGGTTAAAGCCCCAGCCTGCAGCACCAGCATTCCATATGGGCACCGGTTCACTTACTGGCTGCTCCACTTCTGATCCAGCTCCCTGCTAATGTGCCTGGGAAAGCAGCAGCAGATGGCCCAAGTGCTTAGGCTCCTGCACCCATGTGGGAGACCTGGAAGAAGCTCCGGGCTCCTGGCTTTGGCCTGGCATAACCTGACCACTACAGCCATTTGGGGAGTGAACCAGCAGGTGGAAGGCCTCTCTGTCTCTCTTTCTCTCTCTTTAACTCTGCCTTTCATAGAAACAAGTAAACCTAAAAAAAAAAGGGGGGTGGGGAGACAGCACTGTGGCATAGCGGGTAAAGCCGCTGCCTGCAGTGCTGGCATCCCATATGGGCACCAGTTCATATCCCTGCTGCTCCATCTGATCCAGCTCTCTGCTGTGGTCCAGGAAAGCAGTACAAGACGGCCCAAGTGCTTGGGCCCCTGCACCCACATAGGACACCCAGAGGAAGCAGATTCAGCTTCCTGCTAATGTGCCTGGGAAGCAACAGATGATGGCCCCAAGTCCTTGAGTCCCCATCATGCAAGTAGGAGACCTGAATAGATTACCTGGCCCAGCCCTGGCTGTTACACACATGTGGGCAGTGAAATGGGATGAAAAATCTCTCTCTGTCATACTGTCTTTCAAATAAATAAATCTTTTTTTAAAAAATGAAATGTAGGCCGGCGCCGCGGCTCACTAGGCTAATCCTCCGCCTTGCGGCGCCGGCACACCGGGTTCTAGTCCCGGTCGGGGCACCGATCCTGTCCCGGTTGCCCCTCTTCCAGGCCAGCTCTCTGCTGTGGCCAGGGAGCGCAGTGGAGGATGGCCCAAGTCCTTGGGCCCTGCAACCCATGGGAGACCAGGAGAAGCATCTGGCTCCTGCCATCGGAACAGCGCGGTGCGCCGGCCGCAGCGCGCTACCCCGGCGGCCATTGGAGGGTGAACCAACGGCAAAAGGAAGACCTTTCTCTCTGTCTCTCTCTCTCACTATCCACTCTGCCTGTCAAAAAAAAAAAAAAAAAAAAAAAAATGAAATGTAGATAAGCGTATAAGCAAAGGGAAAAAAATCACTATGTATCCTGAAACCACAGCCTTCAGTCTCATCATACATAGGCTTTTCCATTTATATTCCAGTTTCTCTTCCTCTGACCTTTGCATTATTTTGATTCGATTTCTTATTGCTGCGGCAAACAGGGGGAATCATCTGTTGTGATTAATGTGAGAGCCAAACGACAGGCCTAATTTAACATCCCCTGAGCCCCTGGCAGCTCTTTTCCTGCACAGAATGGTACACTCATCACAACGTGGCCAGTCACATCACAACCAGGTAAGTATCTCAAGCACTGCAGTGCTAGCTCTTTCCAAATCCCCAAAGATCAATCTTTTGCCAGGCACTAAACCATTTTCTTCAAAACAAGCAGATCAACAGAGTACAAGTAGAAAGCTTGAATAAGGGAAGCTTGACTGAAGAGACATTTCCAGTTCTGACAAATGTAAAAAACAGTGTCTCATTTTTACCACCACCTTTCCATCCTAAAATTAGACATTTTTTTTCCCTGTTCTGCAATTCAACTCTGATTCATCCTAAAATCCTCAAGTGGAAGTGAGAATCTATATTCAACAGCTTAACATCAGAAATAAACTACAGACGTACTCTATTTGATTTTCAGCAGCTGCACTCACTAACAGACATTTGAAAGGAAGAGGAATGTATTCGGTGCCTACGGCATTACTAGGCTCCTTACATACTCTTCCTCATTTGGTCTTGACAATGACCCTGTGAAGCAGCCATTAGCATCACCATACTACAGAAGGGGGAAGTAGGGCTCTGGCAGCCATGGCCAGCAAGCAGTGGAGCTGAGAGTGAAATCCAGCTCGCCTGGCTCTGAGGGCCTGCACCTTTGCAGCCTCAGCTCCTGAAAACAGAACACTAAGAAGCTAAGACGCCCACAGTCGCTAAGCCTAGTGAGACAAAGAAGAAATTTGAAATTCATGTTTTTTCTCTCCCTTACTACCTTCTCACAACCTTAATGAACACAGAAGAAAAAGCATCCCAAGGGTTGGGCCCCTGTGGCCAAAGGGGTTCACCTGTATGCCATATCAGAGTGCCTGGGATCAGGCTGGATCCAGCTTCCTGCTAATCTGAACCCTGGTGGGCAGCAGAAGATAGCTCGAGTCCTTGGGCCCCTGCACCCACGTGGGAGACCCGGAAGAAGCTCCAGGCTTCGGATCAGCACAGTTCCAACCGTTGTGGGGAGTGAACCAGCAGATGGGAAGACCTCTCTCTCTGTAAGTCTTTCAAATAAATAAAATAAATCTTTTTAAAAAATGAAGATAAAGAGTACAAAATATAACTCAAGAATACTAACAAGTCAGATGAGAAGAAAGTATGTGCCCCTAAAATTAGACTTACAGCCATTCTCACGAGGGCCTGAGGGCAGCTCCATCACTACCTCAGTACCTTCAGGGTGGCCCACATGCATGTGGTATGGCTAAATCACACCCCACTAACTGTGCTCGCCCTGGCCAACTGCCCCACTGAGAAGGCTGCGCATCAGTCATTACTGTTCACTGGGGGAGCAAATCTAGGCAAGAATATTTTGCCCTCAGAAAAATGTTTTAAGCACTGGGTTTTACACCTGAACACTGTTGGTAAGAACCAGAGCTGGATGCCACGAAGGCAGAGGGGAATTACCAATGACCTCTGCTCTCCTTTTATTAGTTTTTAAAATGTTTACTTATTGACTGTTTTTTGAGAGAGAGAGAAATTGCAAGACAGACTGTCCCTCTATTGGTCCATTCCCAAAATGCCTGCAACAGCCAGGGCTTAGCACGCGTGAGAGTCACCACTACTGCCTTCCAGGTGTACATCAGTAGGAAGCTGAAACTGGCTTGCTTGTTTGAGGAGAGCGAGCTTCTATCTGCTTGTTCATGGAGCAGTAAACCAGAACTCAGTCCAGGTCGCTCACGTGGGTGGCAAGAACCCAATTCACAGGAGTGGGAACCTTTTTTCTGCCAAGGGCCATTTGGATATTTATAACATCACCTGTGAGTCATACAAAATTATCAACTTAAAAATTAGCATGCCATAGATTCACTGAATTTCGAGTCCCACCTGCGGTTGCCTGGGCAAGACCAACCAGGATTCTGCAGGCCTTACTGGCCCATTTTCAGGACACTCCCTACCCCTAAGCCATCCCCAAAGCCTCCCAGGGTCTGCATTAGAAGGAAGTTGGAGTCAGAAACCAGAGCCAGTTATTGAACCCAGACACTCTGATACGGGGTGCAGGCATCTCAACTCCAAAGTCAAACACCACACATATTCATGCTACTTTAACATAAGCAGTTAAAGACATTAATAATAATCAGAGGGGCCAGTGCTATGGCATAGAAGGTTAAGCCTCTACCTGCAGTGCTGGCACCCCATAGGGGCACTGGTTTGAGCCTGGCTGCTCCATTTCCAATCCAGCTCTCTGCTAACGCACCTGGGAAAAGCAGCTGAAGATGGCCCAAGTTCTTAGGCCCTTGCACCCATGTGGGAGATCTGGAAGAAGCTCCTGGCTCCTAGTTTCGGACTGGCCCAGTCCCAGCCATTGCAACCATTTGGCAAGTGAACCAGTGGATGAAAGATTCTCATTCTCTCATTTTCTCTCTCTCTCTCTCTCACTCTCACTCTCATTCTCCCTCCTATGTATCTCTGCCTTTCAAATAAATAAATCTTAAAAATACTACTACTAGGCCAGCGCGGCAGCTCAACAGGCTAATCCTCTGCCTGTAGCACCAGCACACCGGGTTCTAGTCCCGGTCGGGGTGCCGGATTCTGTCCTGGTTGCCCTTCTTCCAGGCCATCTCTCTGCTGTGACCTGGGAGGGCAGTGGAGGATGGCCCAAGTGCTTGGGCCCTGCACCTGCATGGGAGACCAGGATAAGCACCTGGCTCCTGCCTTCAGACCAGCGCGGTGCGCCGGCCGCAGTGGCCATTGGGGGTGAACCAACAGTAAAGGAAGACCTTTCTCTCTGTCTCTCTCTCTCACTGTCCACTCTGCCTGTCCAAAAAAAAAAAATACTACTACTAATAATAATCTTAAAAAAACTACTGATCCCAGGATCTTTTCAGTTAACTTCAATAAATAATGATTCATTATGCAAATAATTAGTAGGTGATGGCAACCAGAGCTACTGGATGGAGACTCTCAGTGTGGCTTCCCTGGGAATTTCTCACCTGCATTCTGCTGTTTATAGGGACGGGCCTTTCACGCTGTGACCTCAAATGCAGGTCCACTTCCTTGTAGAAGACCGCAGTGACGAATGCACAGCCCACGAGGGCAGGGACAACGTCTACTGATGTGATGAGGAAGTTCTCCAGAGGGAAAAAAACCTTGCAAGCTGGATCCCAAAGGTCAAGTGGGATTGGGAAAGTGGAAAGGAGGCAGAATGGTAAGCGCACAAGATTTAAAAGGTGTGACCTTTCCGGGAACAGCAACAAAGATAAACACATGGGAAGAGCAGTGCTGAGAGAGAAAGCAGGCTGAATCGGAAACTGCTGTGATCCACACCCACATTAAGAAGTATGACTTAGATGTCATTAAATGTAAAATGTTTGTGTTTCAAAGGACACCATCAAGAAAGTGAAAAGACACCTTGCAGAATGGGAAAAAAAAAATTTAAGTCATGTATCTGATAAGGTGTTTGCATCTAGGATACATAAACAAATCTTACAACAATCAAGACAACCTACTAAAAAATGGGTAAAGCATCTGAAGACATTTCTCCAGAGAAGATATACAAATGTCCACTGATCACATGCAATGGTGTGCAACATCATTAGCTACCAGGAAAATGCAAATCAAAAGCATAATGAGGTCCCCTCCCGCCACCCCTCCCCAGCCTTTGTGGCTCAACAGGTTAAGCTACCACCTTGGAAGCCAGCATCCCATATGAGCTCCAGCTGGAGTCTCAGCTGCTCTACTTCCGCCCCAGTTCCCTGCTAATGCACCTGGGAAAGCAGTGGAAGATGTTCCAAGTCCCTGCTACTCACATGGGAGACCAAGATGGAGTTTCAGCCTGGCTCAGCGCTGACTACTGTGGCCATTTGGGGAGTGAATCAACAGATGGAAGATCTCTTAGTCTCTCTCGCTCTCTCTCTCTCTCTCTCTAACTCTGCCTTTCTAATAAAATAAATAAATCTGCCTGCAATGCTGGAATCCTATATGGGCACCAGTTCAAGTCCTGGCTGCTCCACTTTTGATCCAGCTCCCTGCTAACATGCCTGGGAAAGCAGGATGGCCCAAGTACCAAGTCCATGGTTCTTCCAGCAGTTAAACATAGTTACCATCTGGCCTGGCAACTTCACTCCTATATACTCACAAGAAATGAAAACCTCTGTTTACCACAATCCGGTACATGAACATTCACAGCAGGATCATTCGTAATAGCCAAAAATGGGAAACACTCAAATGCTCATCAACTGTTAAACGGATAAATATGGTAAATCCATACAATGGAGAATTACTCAACCAGAAAAAAAAGGATAAGATACTATACTTGCTAAAACACATAAACCTCAAAAGCATGTTAAATTATACAAGCTACACCACATGACTTCACCTATTAAATGTCCAGAGGCCAGCACTGTGGCACAGATGGTTAAAGCACTGGCCTGCAGCGCTGGCATACCATATGGGCCCTGGTTCAAGTCCCAGCTGTTCCACTTCTGATCAAGCTCTCTGCTAATGTGCCTGGGAAAGCAGTGGAGGATGGCCCAAGACTTTGGGCCCCTACACCCACATGGGAGATTTGGAAGAAGCTTTTGGATTCGGATTGGATTAGCTCTGGCATTGTAGCCATTTGGGGAGTGAACCAGCAGATACAAGACCCTCCCCCCCCCCACCTCTCTCTCTACCTCTCTCTGTAACTCTTTCAAATAAATAAAATATTTAAAAAAAATAAAATAAAATGTCCAAAAGAGGCAAATCCATACAGCAAGTAGACTAGGGGCTGCCTCAGGATAAAGAGAGAGGGGGATGGTGAGGGAGGACCAATTCTGTGGGGTTTCTTTTGGGAGTTGATGAAAATGTTCTAAAATGGACTGTGGTGATAGCCGCATAACTCTGTAAACATCCAAAAAAACCACTGAATTGTGTGCTTTAAGTGGGTGAACTGTATGATATGTGAATTATATCTCAGTACATCTGTTATAAACAAAAAAGATTCCATTATACACCGCTGAAACACAAAGTGAATGCGTTGCGTATAGAATCTTGTTCACTCACTTTAAAGGACCTGAACTAGGGCAATGAAAACCCAGGGAGATTCTATTACTTAACATTCTAGGGACTAGGTCATACTGAAATATTCATGAAGAATTCTATGTTTTCATACAAAAAAAGGCACCTTATGTTTAAAATGACGTAACTCAGGGCTAGGGTACCAGGGAAGTCATCAAATGGAAAAACCAGCTTAAGAGGTTTCACCATGAGCATAAGAAAGTAGCACTCCAATCTGTTATTGCCCCACCCACAAAATTATTATTGTTCCACCTTTGAAAGAGGTCAAAGGTAAAACTATCAACTAATATTTTCTAAAGTACCTGTTTGTGGCAAAAGAAAATGTTAAGAAGTGAATATTTTGCCATCATAAAGAAGGACTCTTCCATATCCCACTTACTTAACTAATAATGTATCCTTTTGAACATTCCACCAGAGGCATCGGACCCTCCTCCCCATGGCTGGAGTGGACCCCAGAAGTGACAGATGCCGTAAACATAAAACTTGTATCAAAAATATTCAACAATGTTTAAGAAATGCTCTTTGCCAACTCTGAATCTAAACCTCAACATAAAGACATAAATGCTGATTAGCACAACCTGCAGGCAAAGCAACAATGATCGTGAGAAATTCAGCATTGTGTGCAGTTATATTCATGGCAAGTATATTAAAATCCGTCAGGTTTAATGTATCTTCCACAAGTAATCAAAAACAAGCACAAAGCATATTCTAGATCTGTCAGAAATATCCGATTTTTATACCAAGTGTTGGTTCAATCTTCAGGACACAACCATCACCTACTACGAAACATTTCACTTTGAAGCCTAAGATACAATACAATTCCCTATTTCTGAACTGTCAGGTGCAATGCTGACTACTAAGACTTCACACTCAAATATCATGACTTTGAAACAAACCCCAAACCAAAATATCAGTTTCCTTAAATCAGCTTCTGAAATGTATAGAATGAAATCCAAAACAGACTTTTGCCCATGTATTCGGTTTTGTAGAGAATGCAAAAAAGTAAATTAATATTGAACAGATACCTATTTGTCTTCACAACTGAACAGACGGTACAAAGCAACTGCTCAGACTTAATCACGTTTCCGTCTACTCTCGCAGGCCCTGGGGATGGGACAGAGTTCTGCCACACAAGGACAATGAGATGCATTATTATATAGAGTGAGTGAGAATCCCACCGTCTTAGAACGTAATTCCAGGCAAGAAGGCTGCGGGAAGAGGGCCCAACACTTTGGGCTACTTCCTAAAGCACTACATATTCGCCACCCGGGACCAGTTTCTAAACGCTGTCTTCTTTTTCAATGTCTTTTAAGAAGGAAAAAAGCCTTTGTGTCTTGTTATCCTGGGGGAGGGTGAACAACTTGCAATTTGCTCCTCACTCTAAATCCCACGTTTGCAACATGTAGAGCAAGCACTTCAGGCACCACAAAACAAGGGCAGCCTACATTAAAGCCAAATATAGGATGTGATTCTGAACCACGATGCAGCGAAGTCGACGTTTCCTTTTCCAGAGCTCAAAACCCTTTGAACACTCCCAAAAAAGGACGGCAGGGCCAGCACCTCCCTGCCAGAGGAAGCCCCTTTCTTCTCGGCTCTCCCCGCAGCCTGCCACTTCCCCCAGCACGCCAGATCCTTGGAGAGACCCCGCACCGGTGCGGGAGGGCTCGGGTCGTCCATTGCCACCCGCAACATCTGACTTCGGCCTCAGTCGATTCGAGCCCCACCTGCACCCAGCGCCTGCTCACCGCGTCCCCGGCCAGCGGCTCCGCTGTTAGGGGCGCACATCTCTCAATCACCCAGCTCCCTCGGGCGCCCCAGGGGCCCCGACCCGGCCGGGTTCTTCCTCTCTCCACCCCCCCCACCCCCACCCGGCCGCCAGTCCCGGCGCGGCCACTTCCCAAGCCGCCCCCACCCACGTTGCTCCAGCGCTAGCCCTGCCCCGCCCTGCCTGGCCCCCAACCCAGACCTTCGGGGGCCCAAAGCCAAGCAACCCCCAGGCCAGCCGGCCGCCCTCGCCCCTCCCAGGCAGGGCCCAGCTCCCCCGGCCCCAGCCCACCCCCCACCCCCCACCCCCTCGCTCCCTAGGGCGGCTGAAACCCCGCCCCCGGGCCTGGCGCCCCGGGGCGCAGCGCCCTAGCCTCGGGGGCCTCTCCCCACCCAGCACCGCACCCAACCGGGCGGCCGGCCTCCGACCCCGAGAAACCGTTCGGGACCAGCCGCGTCCCGTCGGCCCCCACTCGGCCACGGCTCCTCAGCCGACCAGGAAAGCCCTCCCCACAGGGACCCCGCCTCACGCCCCCCGGACCCACTGGTTCTGCCCCCAACTCCCCTCCCCCCAGACCCCGCGCCTCGGGCAGCACCCCCAGCCCCGAGGCTCCGCGCCCCGCGCGCCCACGCCAGCCCTCTCCCCGCCACCGGGCCGGGCCCCTCGCCCCGCCGGCTCCTGTCAGCCGGCGCCGGCACATGCCGGGAGGACAGGTCCGCCCGCCCGGCTCGCTCCCGAGCGGCCCCGCCGGGCGCGCGCCGCTCACCAGGGCCGAGGTGCCTCAGGCGCCGCCGCCTCCACCGCCGCCGAAGTCCCAGCTGCAAAGCCCGGCGAAGCCTCCAACCGCTGCCGCCTCCCGCCTGGCACTGAGCGCCGCGCGGGGGAGGGGCACGGGCAGCCGCCGCCGCCCCGGCCGCCGCGCTCCAGCCCCGCCCCCGCGCCGCGCCGGAGCCAACCAGGGCCGCGGGGCTGGGGCGCGCCACGCCCACTTCCGGAGGGGAATCCCGCTTCCCACCCTGCGTTCCACGCCTCCGCCTCCCTGGCGCCCCCTCTGGTCGCGCTGAGCTGTGCAGGCGGGCCGCGGAGGAAGGCGATGCCCAAGCTCAGTTCTCTGAGTGGCTGCAGGGCCACGCCCACAGGCGCCTCCGAGCCACGCCCACTGCTCCTTAGAATCTGGAGCGGGGTTCTTAGAGCTCCGCCCACTGATTCCCCGGCTCCGCAAGGCCGGCTTCTCAAAGACGGTCCTAGAGACGCTTAAAAACTGGGACGTCAGTTTCTCCTAGCCCCGCCCACTGCCCGGCCAAGCCCTCGAACCCGCGTCCCGGCTCCCTAAGCCCCGCGGCCCTTTCATTGCCTCGGAACAGCGGCCGCCCGACTTCCAGAAGCCCCGCCCACTGTCCGTCTGAGCGCCGGTCGCCCAGGCCACGCCCCGAATTCGCGAACTCCCGCCCCTGCCCCCTCGGGCGGCCGCAGCCCTGCGCCCCCTGGCCATTGTCGCTGCCCGCGCGAGGCGGCCTGTGCGGGGCCGGGCAGCACCGCCGGAGCCTCCCACTCACTGACCGACCGCGTTCCGCAGACGAGGACAAATGGAGCCTCCGAGGCCGCTCCCCTCCTGCCCTGGCCAGAATCCCTGTAATGGCTGGGCACCAGCTGCTGCCCGGCTGCCTGACCCGGGCTCGGGCGCCCCAGCCCTGAACGTGGCAAGAGTCGCTCTGTTGAAAACGCAGAGACCCCTTCTGCAAAGCCAGGCCCGGGGGCTGGGGTTCCTCTTCAGCATGAGCCTCGGAAACCTATGTTAGGTAGGTCAAGATCCGCTGGAACCAAAGCAGCTCTCCGGCAAATGACCCGTCCTCCCTGAGGCTCAGTTTCTGCATCTGTGAAATGGGGACGACAGCAGCAGCCCCTCCCTCCCAGGCGTAGGCAGGTGGCCGGCCATCTTTGGATGCCAGGGGACGGGTCCCATGTTGCCCCGGAGCAGCCCCTTCCCGGCCTGGCTTGCCACTCGCTTCCTTGCGGTGAGATAAAGGTGGCCAAGTGACGCTGGAGGCAGTTTGCTGTTGTGATGAGCCCTGGCTTTAATTAAACAAGGCAGGTGGTCACCACGGGTTTAGAGTGGTTTCGGGAGGAGGAAGACAGAAAAGGCTTGGAGATGGCCCCGCAGGCCGCTGAGTAAGCTGTTAGGTTCCGGACATTAGTTTGTGTGTTGCCCAAAGGCCCGTGTAGTGGGCGCTTCCCAGTCTTCTGTTTTTTTTGTTTTTTTGTTTTTTTGTTTTTTATGAAAAGCAGAGATAGGGTGGGGGGAGGAGGGAGACCGTCCATCCACTTTCACTCCCCGAATGCCCACAACATCCAGAGCTGGGCTGGGGCAAAGCCAGAAGCCGACAAATGATTCTGGGGCTCCCACGTGGGTGGCAGGGACCCAAGCACTTGAGCTGTCATCTGCTGTCTCCCTGGGTGCACTAGCAGGGAGCTGGAAGGGAAGGCAGAGCTGGACTCAAACCCAGGGGCTCAGTCAGGCATCCCACGAGGTGTCTTAACTGCTGAACCACATGCCTGCCCTCCCACAGCCTTATGTTAGTGGATGGACATCAATGCTTAGTGGATTGAGTGGAGAACTGGGGCCAGCGCTGTGGTGTAGCAGGTAAAGCCACTGCCTACGGCGCTGGCATCCCATATGGGTGCCAGTTCCAGTCCCGGCTGCTCCACTTCTGATCCAGCTCTCGGCTATGGCTTGGGAAAGCAGTGGAGGATGGCCCACGTGCTTGGGCCCCTGCTCTCCTGTGGGAGACCTGGAGGAGTCTCCTGGCTCCTGGCTTTGGATCAGTGCAGCTCCGGCTGTTGTGGCCAGTTGGGGAGTGAACCGGGAGTGAACCAAGAGATGGAAGACCTCTCTCTCTCTCTCTGCCTCTGCTTCTCTCTCTGTGTAACTCTAACTTTCAAATAAATAAATCCTTAAAAAAAAAAAAAAAAAAGACTGATGTGATTGTGGCATCCAGGTAAGCCTAGTGGGACCTCTTTAGGGCATTGGAGCAGTTCTCCCAACAGGTCTGGTTATATAGACCTGAGTCAGGCCCAGTCTCTCTCTCTCTCTCTCTCTCTCTTTCTCTCTCTCTCTCTCTCTTTCTCTATTCCTCTCTTTCTCTCTCTCTCTCCTTCTGGGCTTGCCTGTGATCCTTCCCCACACATTCCACCATGCATCATACTCATCAGACACTGTGAACCTCCAAATGTGTAGACCAAAACAACCCTTCTTCCTCCCTCAGTAGCTGCTCTTAGGTATTTTGCTTATAGTAACAAAAAGCTGAGTAATGAATGCCCTGACTTACTCCTTGGAAACAGATAATATCTGCTTTATCGGAGGTTTATATATGTCAGGAACCATGTGACTGCTGTATGTACAAAGTCTTATGCAATCTCTGTTGAGAGAATTCTCAACTCCCAACCATGAAGGTGAAGAAATACAGAGAGTCAGAGAAGCTAAATTACCTGTGCAGGGGCACACGACGTGAACCAGGTAGAATGCACAGCCTTCTAATTGCAGACCCTACACTCTTAGCCAGCAAGTCATTACTTTTAACTGCTCCCGTGGCAGCATAACAGAATTTAAAAAAACAAACAAACAAACAAAAAAACTGTGGACTTTGGATTCTACAGACTTGGGTTTAAAATGGGGCCCCACCACTGACTCACTCTGCAACTCTGGGTGAGTCACTTTTGCTCACTCAACCTGACTCTCCTCATCTGGACAGTGAAAGTCATGTAAATGCTTATTTCAGGGGGTGGTTCTGAAGAGTCAGGAGATCTGATTTGATGGATGAAGGCAAAATAACCAACACAGTGCCGAGCGCACAGTAGGTACTCAAAATATGCTGACTTCCTCCTCCTCTTTCTTCTGTTTGTTTGTTTGTTTTATTCTTATTATCATTATTTTACTATTATTGTTATGGGAGAGATGAGAGAGAGAGAGCTCCCAAATACTGGCTCACTCCCCCAGTGTTTGCAACAGCCAAGATGAGCCAGACTGAAGCCAAGAGCGAGGAACTCACTCACTCACTCACCATGAGGGGCAAGGCCCAACTACTTGAGTAATCACTGCTGCATTAGCAGGGAGCCAGAACTGGGAGCAGAGCTAGGACTTGAACCCAGGGACTCTGTTATGGGACTCAGGCATCTCAACCCGTGTGTGAACCACTAAGCCAAACACCTACCCCTCCTCTTTCTTTAGGTGATGGAAATAAAAAATAAAATTTCCCTTAACACCAGTCCCTTCCTGATAACAGCACCACAGAGTACCGGAGAATGTACTGAAAAAGAAAAATCCCGAGGCCTTCTCCTTCCTGGTGCCTGTCTCAGTTCCCAGTTTTATCCCTGGGTTGTTGGAAATGACCGCTGCCCAGGAAGCTGCCAAAGCTAAGAAGCAGTACGGAGCCACCGCCTCGCTCCACACCCACCCCAAATGCAGTCAGCCAGGAGCTACTGCTCCCAGAAACAGCAGGAAAACTGCATGACCCTTTGCTGGGTAACCCCCCCCCCCCCCATAATCTCACCGTTCTCGAACCTACAGATGGGCCTGGAGGAAACCTTGGCTGTGTGTACGTTGGCCCTAAAAGGAGATGTGGGCCCAGCTCAGATGCTGGATTTGAGAACCTTTTCCTGCTCTCAAATGCTGATGTAATTTCCAAAGTGGCCAAAGACAGATGCTAGATGGAGAGGAATTCAGTGATCAGGAAAAACAGGAGTGCTTCCCAGCCCCACGTATACACCTGCTCATGCATGAAGAGAAAGAATCCTGGAGCCTGCATTCAGAGGCTCCTCCACAGATAATTTTTCCGTTTTCTTTCAGAACCAAATGGAGACATTAGTCTTAGGTTGCCAGGGCAACCTGGAAGTAGATGAATTAGCCCTGTGGAAGCATTAACAAATAACAATAATGTTAAATAGATGAGAGGAGAGACCGGAAGCCCCGAGAGTAATCTCAGTAGTCAAGACTGAATTGAGTGACTGAAGGGGACAAAGCTTGAAGAATCTGAAAATTCACCCGCCAGGGGTTGGGGGATGGGGGCTTTTGGTCTCACAGTTGGCGTGCCCACATCCCACATTAGAATGCTTGGGTTGTTCTCAGCTCTGGCTCCTGGTTCCAGTTTCCTGCTAATAAGCACCCTGAGAGGCAGCAGGGATGGCTCAAGTAGCTGGTCCCTAACACTCATTGGAAGACCTGGCTTGAGTCCCTGGCTCCAAGCTTTGCCACCCCAAAACTCCAAGGTAGGCCCCCCTTCCTCCAAGGTAGGCCATTGAAGTCATTTTGGGGCGTGAATTGGTGAATACAAGCTCTCTCTCTCTCTCTCTCTCTCTGTTTCTCTCTCTCTCTCCCCTGCCCCCCAAATTAATAAAGAAAAACTCATCCTGCATTGATAAATCTGGATTCTTTCTGCTTTGAGTGTTTCATTCTGCAAAATAGGAAAAGTGCTAAATGACCAGCTACAGATGGGATACCTTTTTTAATTGAAATTTTTACTGTGAGGAAATTACAGATTCACAATAGGTGCAAAAAAATAATACAAAGAGGCCGGCGCTGCAGCTCACTAGGCTAATCCTCCACCTGCAGCGCTGGCACCCCGGGTTCTAGTCCCGGTTGGGGCGCCAGATTCTGTCCCGGTTGCTCCTCTTCCAGTCCAGCTCTCTGCTGTGGCCCGGGAAGGCAGTGGAGGATGGCCCAAGTCCTTGGGCCCTGCAGCCGCATGGGAGACCAGGAGGAAGCACCTGGCTCCTGGCTTCGGATCAGCGCAGCGTGCTGCCTGCAACGTGCCGGCTGCAACGTGCCAGCTGTAGTGGCCACTTGGGGGGTGAACCAACGGAAAAGGAAGACCTTTCTGTCTCTGTCTCTCTCACTGTCTAACTGCTGTCAAAAAAAAAAATAATAATAATAATACAAAGAAATCACATGTATCCTTTACCCAGCTTCTCCCGATAATAACAATCTTGCAAAACTATAAAACAATGTAATAATCTGGATCTCGACATTGATACAGTCAAGACACAAAATTTCCATTCCCACAAGGATCCTTCTTGTTGCTATTCTAAAGCCCCACCCACTTCCGTCCTGATCTCACGGGCTCTAAGTTTTGGCACCCACTCATCTGGTCTGTGTTTCCATAACTCTCAGCAACGTTACATAATTGGAATTGTATGGAATGCAGCATTTGGGGGTTGGCTTTTTTTTTTTTTTTTTTTTCATGCAGCATAAATCTCTAGAGAAGCATGCAGGTTGCTGCACGCTTGAATAGGGTGTTCCTGATTAGTGTGGACTCCCGTGCCATAGTGTGTTTAACCTTTCACCCACTGAAGGACATCCAGGGTCTTTCCAGTTTAGGGCTATTATAAGTAAAGCTGCTCTACACATTATCACCATTCATGTACAGGTTTTTGCATGAGCATAGCTTCCCGCTCTGAAAAACCCCTAGCAGCACAGTTGCTGGGTTGGATGGCAACTGTGTATTTAGTATGCGAAGAAATAGCTAACCTGCTTCCCTGAGTGAGTGTGCCATGTGTCACCTGCCCCTACCAGCAACCTGAGTGACCCGGTTTCTTCACATCTTTGCCAACACTTGGTGTTATCATTCTATTGTATTTCTTAGCCATTCTATTCAGTATATAATGACATCTCATTGTGATTTCAATTCACATTTCTTGACAGCTAACAATATTGAATACCTTTTCGTGTTTGTATGTCTCTTCATGTCTTTTGTTTGTTTTCTAATTGAACTGTTTGGGGTTTTATTGTTTGTTTACTATTGAGTTTTGCAAGTCCCTTGTCTAGCTTACATGCTTATCTTTTATCAGATATATGGTATGCAAATATTTTTCCCATCTGTAATTTGCTCATCTTTTTTCACTCTTTTTATTTATTTATTTATTTGACAGGTAGAGCTGTAGACAGTGAGACAGAGACAGACAGAGAGAAGGTCTTCCTTCATTGGTTCACTCCCCAAATGGCCGCTACAGCTGGCACTGCGCCGATCTGAAGCCAGGAGCCAGGTGCCTCCTCCTGGTCTCCCATGTGGGTGCAGGGACCCAAGCACTTGGGCCATCCTCCACTGCCTTCCTAGGCCATAGCAGAGAGCTGGACTGGAAGAGGAGCAACCGGGACTAGAACCCAGCACCCATATGGGATGCCAGCACCGCAGGCGGAGGATTAACCAAGTGAGCCATGGCGCTGGCCCCTGCTCATCTTAATGGAGTCTATCACCAAGAAGATGTTTTTAATTTTGATTAAGTCCAATTTTTCAATTTGCTTGCCTTTTATGGGTCATGCTTTTGGTGTCTGATATAAGAGTGCTTTTCTGGTATGCAAAATACTTTCTTCTACACTTTCCTTGGATTCATATTTATTTATTTATTTTATTTTATTTAAAAGCCAGAGTGACAGAGAGATATGTTTTCTGCCAGGTCACTCCTCAAATTCTTGCAATAGTCAGGGCTGGGTCAGGCCAATCCAGGAACCACTTCAGGTCTCCCATGTGAGTGGCAGGGACTGAACCACTTGAGCCACCACCCGCTGTCTCCCAGAATGCACATTATTGGGAAGCTAGAGTTGAATCCCAGGCATTCTGATATGGGACACAGGTTCTCAACGGCTGTCTTTAAAAAAAATGATTTATAATTTGAAAGATGGAGAGAGAGAGAGAGAGAAAGAAAAGGCTTCCATATGCTGGTTCACTCCCCAAAATGCCCACAACAGCTGGGATTAGGCCAGACTAAAGCCAAGAGCCAGGAACTCCATCCAGGTCTTTCATGTGGATCACAGGGACCCAGGAACTGCTTCTCGGGGTGCACATTAGCAGGAAGCTAGATCAGAAGCGGAGCTGGGACTCCATCTGAGGCATTCTGCTAAGGGGTGCAGTCATGCCAGGGTCTTCACCAAGGTGCTAAACATCAACCCTGTCTTATGATTTTACTGAACATCTTGTAGTTTTACATTACACACCTAAGTCTGTGATGCAAGTTGAGTTAATTTTTATGGAAAGTGTGACTTAGTGTTGACGTTCATTTCTTGTGCTTGCAGATATACCATCTCCCCAGCACGATTTGTTGAAAAAGCACTTTCCTCCATTGAATCAAGCTGGCACCCTTGTCAAAAAATCAGGGGGGTGGGGGCCAGTGTTGTGATGCCACGGGTTAAGCTACTGCCAGCAGCACCAGCATTCCCTACGAGCGCCGGTTCAAGTCCCAACTTCTCCAGCTTCAGATCCAGCTCCCTGCTAATACACCTGGAAAAGCAGCAGAAAGTGGGCCCAAGCTTGGGCCCCTGCCACCCACGTGCGAGACCCGGATGGAGTTCTTGGCTCCTGGCTTCAGCCTGGCCCAGCCCTGGCCATTGTGGGCATTTGGAGAGTGATCCAGTAGATAAACAACACTTCTCTCTCTGTCTCTCCCTCTCTGTAACTCTGCCTTTCAAACAAATAAAATAATTTTTAAACACACACACACACACACACACCTGGGTGAGCATATTTGCATGGACCTATTCCTAGGTTCTGATCCACTGATCTGTACATCTACCCTCCACCATTGTCACAGAGCCCTGGCTACTGCCGCTGGATAATAAATCTTGAAATTGGACTGACTGCTTCCTCTCATTTTATTCTCTTTAAAAATTGCTGTAGTTATTCTAGTTTCTCTGCCATTTCATATAAATTTTAGAATACTCCTGTCTGTATCTACAAAACATTCTTGCTAGGATTTGACAGTAGTTGTGTCAAAGCTGTAAATCAGCTTGGGGTGAGCTGACATCTTTACCATGTTGTCTTCCAATTCATGAACGCAGTATGTCTCTCCATTTGTTTAGATCCTTGATTTGTTTCATTGTATTGTGCAGTTTTGTGTATCAAGTCCCAGACTTGCTTTGCTAGATCTACAGGTAAATTTTGAGTAATTGTAAATAGCATTATATATTTCATGTCAGGGTCTGTGAATTCATTGCTAGTGTATCGAAATGTAATCGATTTTTATCTGCACATCTTATATCCTTGGGCATTGCAGAACTCACTAGTGTAGATTCCTTGGGGTTTGATGATCATGTCACCTGCAGATATAAACAATTTTCATTTTTTTTCTTTTTCAATCTGTATGTCTTTTATTCCCTTTCTTGCCTTATTGTACTGGCCATCACCTGCAGCACTATGTTGAATAAATAACGAAAGAAAGCATACTCGCCTTGTTCTTGACTTTAGGTAGGAAATATTCAGCCTTCCAGCATGCAAATGTAGTGGGGAGACTGCGGCCAAGGGGTTAGATGGCCATGTCCCAGAGAGCAGTGCCTCCAGCCCCTGACTCCGGCTTCCTGCTAACGCAGCCCTTGGGAGGCTCAAGCACCTCATTCATGTCTCCCAGGAGGACACCATGGGCAACTGGGAAAGTCCTGACTCTCCGTTATATTTCCTCTGCCAACACCAGTGGGGAGAGAGAGGAGCAGGTCCTCTTCAGTGTCAGATAGGGGTAAAAATCCAGACGCCCCACCTGGTCTCCACTGAACCAGGGGGAAAGGGCCTCAAGCCACTTGTTGGAATAAAGTCCCCACCCCTCCCCACTCAGCCTCTCCGACAGCACTCATGGTGCTGTGGGGGCAGCCACGAGACCAGGCAGGTTGCATGCTTGGCACTGGGGCTGGCCCATGCTGCCGGTAGAGCCCAGTAGTCATCATGGGTTAGGGTGATGGTGGGAGCTCTGGTGTGACAACTGGCCCTGCCATCTACGATCATGGGCAGGTCACATCAGCTCTGTGGGCCTCAGGTTTCTTAGCTCTTTCCTGGGGGCAGGGGGGCAATGCTCACCCGAGCTTATGTTTGCAAGCACACCTGCCACAGATCTTTAGCACAAATGAGTACTATGATGGGGCTGGTACTCACTCACACCAACTGCTTACCAGGCTCTATTATCAATTTCCCAGGCATTAACTCAATGGTGATTTTTTGAAAAGATTTATTTATTTATTTGAAAGTCAGAGTTACACAGAAAAAGGTCTTCCATCCAATGGTTCACTCCTCAATTGGCCGCGATGGACAGAGCTGTGCTGATCCAAAGCCAGGAGCCAGGAGCTTCTTCCTGGTCTCCCGCACGGGTGCAGGGGCCCAAGGACTTGGGCCATCTTCTACTGCTTTCCCAGGCCATAGCAGAGAGCTGGACTGGAGGAGGAGCAACCAGGACTAGAACCAGTGCCCATATGGGATGCTGGTGCTTCAGGCCAGGGTGTTAACCCCCTGCGCCACAGTGCCAGCCCCAATGGTGATCTTTTAAAATGCCTTTTTTGGGGAGGCAGGAATTTGGCATAGCAGTTAAGACACTCTTGGGATTTCTGCAACCCATATCAGAGTGCCAGTATTCCAGTCCCTGCTCTGCTCCTGATTCCAGCTTCCTCCTAATGCACACCATGGAAGGCAACATATGATGATTCAAGTGCTTGGGTCCCTGGCACCCACATGGGAGACCCAGGTGGAGTTCCTGGCTCCTGGCTTCAGCCTAGCCCAGCCTCAGGGGTGTGTGCATTCAGGAGGGAGCCAGAGGATGGAAAATTTCTCTCTGTCTGCTCTGTCTCTGACTTTCAAATAAAAATAAATAGATAACTTTTTAAAAATACTTATGTATTTATTTGAAAGGCAGAGTTACACAGAGAGAGGAGAGGCAGAGAGAGAGAGTGACAGAGATCTTCCATTCGCTGGTTCACTCCCCAATTGGCTGCAATGGCCGGAACTGTGCTGATCCAAAGCCAGGAACCAGGAGCCAGGAGCTTCCTCCAGGTCTCCCACGTGGATGCAGGGGCACAAGGACCTGGGCCATCTTCCACTGCTTTCCCAGGCCATAGCAGAGAGCTGGATTGGAAGTGGAGCAGTTGGAACTTGAACCGGTGCCCATATGGTATGTCGGCATTGCAAGTGGTGGCTTTACCTGCTATGTCACAGCACCAGCCCCTCTTCCTTTCTTTTCTCTTTCTTTCTTCCTTTCTTTTCTCTTTCTTTCTTTCTTTCTTTCTTTCTTTCTTTCTTTCTTTCTTTCTTTCTTTCTTTCTTTCTCTCTCTCTCTTCCTTTCTTTCTTTCTCTCTCTCTCTCTCTTTCTTTCTGTGTGTCTCTCTGCCTTTCAAATAAAGTGAAAGTAAATTATAAAGAAAGATTTATATAAAAAATATCACATTTAAAAATAATTCCGGGCTGGCGCCGCGGCTCACTAGGCTAATCCTCCGCCTGCGGCGCCGGCACCCCGGGTTCTAGTCCTGGTCGGGGCGCCGGATTCTGTCCCGGTTGCCCCTCTTCCAGGCCAGCTCTCTGCTGTGGCCCGGGAGTGCAGTGGAGGATGGCCCAAGTGCTTGGGCCCTGCACCCGCATGGGAGACCAGGAGAAGCACCTGGCTCCTGGCTTCGGATCAGCACGGTGCGCTGGCAGCAGCGGCCATTGGAGGGTGAACCAACGGCAAAAGGAAGACCTTTATCTCTCTCTCTCTCTCACTGTCCACTCTGCCTGTCAAAAAAAAAAAAAATTCCAATGGAGGAATATCCCAAAAGTACACGACCAGTGCTCTCAACACTGCCAAGGTCACCAACAGCAAGGGCAGTCGGAGGAACTGTCACCCCCCGGAGTTCTGGAACCATGATGAGTGAATGGCAGGCGGTGTCCTGGATGGGGCCTGGGGCAGGGAAGCTGAGCCCATAGCAGATGCACAGTCAGGTGAGGGCCCGTTTCCTGGTTCAAGGAGGGTGCTGTCTCACCCAGTCAAAGGGTGAGGGTCTCTCTAGGGTCCCTATTATCAGGGCACTAATCCTAATCACTAAGGCTCCACCCCAATGACCTAATTACCTCTTATGAGGGGTCCTCAAAAGCTTTGTGGAAAATACAGAAAAACCATGCATGGATTTCAAACACTTTGACACCAAATAAACAGCATTTCATTCCATCTTCCAGGAACTTTTTTTTTTTTTTTTTGACAGAGTGGACAGTGAGAAAGAGACAGAGAAAAAGGTCTTCCTTTTTTTCCATGGGTTCACCCCCCAGTGGCTGCTGTGGCCGGTGCACTGCGGCCGGTGTACCACCCTGATCTGAAGCCAGGAGCCAGGTGCTTCCTCCTGGTCTCCCATGGGGTGCAGGGCCCAAGCACTTGGGCCATCCTCCACTGCCCTCCCGGGCCACAGCAGAGAGCTGGCCTGGAAGAGGAGCAACCGGGACAGAATCCGGTGCCCCGACCGGGACTAGAACCTGGGGTGCCAGCGCCGCAAGGCGGAGGATTAGCCTGTTGGGCCCTGGCGCCAGCCCCAGGAACTTTTTGAAGTATCCTTGTATTAGTCTGTTTTCTGTTACTATAACAAAATACTCAAAACCGGTTCCTTTATAAATAAAGATGGTGGCTGGCACTGTGGCTTAACAGGCTAATCCTCTGCCTAGTTGCACCGGCACACCAGGTTCTAGTCCCGGTCGGGGCGCCGGATTCTATCCCGGTTGCCCCTCTTCCAGGCCAGCTCTCTGCTGTGGCCCGGGAGTGCAGTAGAGGATGGCCCAAGTGCTTGGGCCCTGCACCCCATGGGAGACCAGGAGAAGCTCCTGGCTTCGGATCAGTGTAGTGCACCGGCCACAGCGCGCCAGCCGCAGCAGCCATTGTAGGGTGAACCAACGGCAAAGAAGACCTTTCTCTCTGTGTCTCTCTCTCTCACTGCCCACTCTGCCTGTCAAAAAAAAAAAAAAAAAAAAAAAAAAAAGGCTTTTTAGCTCACAAGATCTTTTTTGTTTTTGTTTTTTAAAGATGCATTCATTTATTTGAGAGGTAGAGTTAGTAGAGTTACAGAGAAAGACAGAGAGACAGAGATCTTCCATCCACTGATTCACCCTGCCAATGGCAGCAACAGCCAGGGCTGGGCCAGGCAGAAGTTAGGAGCCTGAAACTCCATCTGGGTCTCCCATGTGGGTGACTGGGGCCCTAGGACTTGGAGCCTCACCTGTGGCTTTCTCAGGCCCATGTTGCAGCTCTCAGAAGCAGAGCATCCAGGGCTCTAACTGGTGCTCTGCTACGGGACGCCGCTGTTCCAAGTGCAGGCTTTGCCCACAGCACCTCCCACAGGCAAGGGCGTGAATTTGCAAATGCGGTGCCCACAGGCAGGAAGCACCAACTGTGTATGTGGAAGAACACATGCCACACTTGCTGGCTGCGGGAACAGCTCTCGTTGCCTGATGAGAGGAGCTGCACCCCCACCACCACACACCCCACAGCCACTGGAAAGAACGCTGTAAAATGGGGGACAGGATCCGAAGGACAAGCTAAGTCTGCACACTGCAGAGAATGAGGAGCTGCTAAAAATGTCTGCACCACATCCTGGAGACACAGGTGACTTCGCAGTCCCCACCCTCGGAGCTCGCCCCTCGGGAGGCCAGCCCGTGATCTCCAGTGTCTGCGCCCCCAGGGAAGACTGTAAAGGACCATGGTTCAACAGAAGCAAAGAGTGTGACATCCGTCTGTTCCCTTCGTATCACCTGCCTCTTCCTAGGTCCCAGAGAGCTTAGGAAGTTTCCATAAAAAAAAAAAAAAAGATTATTTTTTTGAAAGGCAGAGAGAGAGAGATGGAGAGAGAGAAGTGTGTGTGTGTGGGGGGTCTTCCAACTGCTGGTTCACTCCCCAAATGGCCAGGGCTGGGCCAGGCTAAAGCCAGGAGTCAGAAAGTCCATCTGGGTCTCCCGCGTGAGTGCAGGGGTCCAAGCACTTGGACCATCTTCTTCTGCTTTTTCCCAGGCATATTAGCAGGGAGTTGGATAGGAAGTGGAGCAGCCAGGGCTTGAACCAGTGCTCGTATGGGATGCTGGCATTTCAGGCAGCAGCTTAACCCACTACAAAACAATACTGGCTACTGGAAGTTTCTTAATCAGGAAAAATAAGAGGATTTTGTGGAAGGAGATTTGCTAGTGAATGCAGTGTAAACATATCCCCAGTTGTGTTGTGACATGGAAAAGGCAGGTGGGAAGACAGTGAGACCGTTTTGATGAAATGCACACACCTGCTGTAATGGAGATGATGTCTGGGGGATAGGATTAGAATTAGGGATATGTCGGGGCCGGTGCTATGGCGCAGCTGGTTAACGCCCTGGTCTGAAGCGCCAGTTCAAGACCCGGCTGCCCAACTTCCAATCCAGCTCTCTGCTATGGCCCGGGAAAGCAGTGGAAGATGGCCCAAGTCCTTGGGCCCTTGCACCTGCGTGGGAGACCAGGAAGAGGCTCCTGGCTCCTGGCTCCCAGCTTCGGATTGGCACAGCTCCAGCTGTTGAGGCCAATTGGGGTGTGAACCATCAGATGGAAGACCTCTCTCTGCCTCTCCTCTCTCTGTGTAACTCTGACTTTCAAATAAATAAATAAATCTTAAAAAAAAAAAAAAAAGAATTAGGGATATGTCACAGGGTGCTCCAGAGAAGCAGAACTGGTGTGTGTGTATGCCTGTGTGTAAGTGTGTGTTGTGTGCATTTGTGTTTGTATGTATGTATGTATGTATGTGTATATGGGTGTGCATACCTGTATGTATGTGTGCCTGTTTGTAGGTGTGTGTGTGCATGTGTGTGTGTGTAAGCTGAGAAGTTCCACAACCTGCTATCTGCAAACTGGAGACTCAGGGCCCGGCATTGTGGCACAGCTAAGTCTCTGCTCCTGACCCCAGCATCCTACATCGGAGTTTGAGTCCCAGCTGTTCCACTTCCCATCCAGCTCCCTGCCAACGTGTCTGGGAGAACACAGATGACGGCCTGGGTACTTGGGCCCCTGCCACCCATGTAGCTGTTATCTCCTAGCTTCAGATTGGGCCAGCCTTGGCCATTTCGGCCATTGTGGTATGAACCAGCAGATGGAAGATCGATATCTCTCCCTCTCTTTCTCTCTCTCTCTCTCCCTCTGTTTCTTTCAAATCAATCAATAAATCTTGAGGTGGGGGGCTGAGGGCCAGAGAGCTGATGGTGTAGACTCCAACCCAAGTCAGGAGATCAGAGAGCAGGAGCTCTGCAGACAGACAGAGCCTCAGCTCCGGGGATGGAAATGATGTCTGGGGGATAGGGTTAGAATTAGGGCTGCCTTCCTTGGCCTTTTTGATCTAGAGAGGTCCTCGACAGGTTAGCTGGTTTCCAACTGCTTTGAGGAGGTTCACCAAGTTCAGTGTGAATGTCTTCTGGAAGCATCTTCCCAGACACACCCCAACACGATGTTTAAGCAGTTGCCTGGGCACGCAGTGGCTCAGTCACGTCAACACATACAACTTCTCACAATGGGTATGTTTCCTTTCCACATTTTCTCTTCCGCATTCTGTAATATTTCTGCAAACAACATTCAATGGTTAGAGATCATAAAATGTACCAGCTTTTTTAAAAATGGGAGTATAGGAAAGAATTCTAGAAACTTGAGCTATTCTATCAAGACCCTAGGCCCCTATACTTACCTGGCAGGGGAGATACCATGATCACGAAGGTGGTTTTCCCAGGGCGAGGCTCATCCATTGCACTCCGGATGTGCTGACCCCTGCGATTTCCCCAAATGTGGGAAACTCGACTGCATAATTTGTGGTAGTGGGGGACTGCGTTCGCGCTCTCCCCTAAGAAAAAAAAAAGACCCTAGGCCCAAACTTACCATTGGATGACCTCAGCAGAGCCCCAAACCAGCACTCCGACATGGGATGTGGGTGTCCCTAGCAACCGTTTAACCCACTGTGCCAACAAAGCCTGCCCCGTTGTTGTTTTAAATTATGGAAACTTTCCGGAATAAACAAAAGAAAAGAATCCAATTCAACAAATCCCCAGGACCTGCGACTCCACCGCACAGCTCCAGGCCAGCTCTGGGGACAGCAAAGCGCTTCCTTCGGGCGGCTGGAAAATTCATCCCTTCTCCTGGGCAGGTTCCCATCACAGCCTCCATCAGCCGCTGCCTGGCCCAGCAGGGGAGCTGGATGTAAGATTGTCTGTTCTCTCCCCAGTGGAGCACCCCCACCCTTCTCCGAGAGACGAGCAAATGGCTTTTCCCAAAGGAACACCGAGATGGAAACACTTCCACCAATATTGTGAGTGGCAGAAAGGAAGTATACGCGACGTGGGACCCGGAGCAGCTGTCGCTCCAGGTCTGCATACATGCACAGCCTCCTACGGGAATAGGAGGCAATGTCTTTCATGCCCACAAGTGCTCTCTGGTTCCCACTTGATGCCAGGCTCAGCTGCACTGAACCTGGTATACAGACGGTGAGCACAGCAGTGTGCTGGCTTCCTGCAAATGAAGCCACATCTTCGTGGTAGGAGGGGAGAAACCGCGCTTGCAGCCCGGGGAGGGGCTCCCATTCATTCCTATTCATGTTCGAACTTTGTTACATGTGCTGGGAAGGCGGCAGAAGGGGCTGCCGTGAACATGAACTTGGGAATCAGCTCTGCGTTTGAAGTGTAGCTCTCACTAATTCACTGTGTAACTCTAGGTTATTCTCTGTAATAAGAGGTATGTATGTATGTATGTATGTATGTATTTAACAGTGAGAGAGAGAGAGACAGAGAGCAAAAGAGAGACAGAGATCTTCCATCCAGGGGTTCACTCTCCAAAAGGTCACAACAGCTAAGACTGGGCCAGGCTGAAGCCAGGAGCCCAGAACTCCACGCAGATGGCTCTGCTGGGCCATCTTCCGCTGCTTTCCCAGCTGCATTAGCAGGGAGCTGGACGGGAAGTTGGGCAGCCGGGACTGCAGCCGGCACTCCAATATGGGACGCTGGCGTCACGAGTGGTGGCTTCACTGGCTGTACCACAATGCTGCCCCCGACCCCGTGTAAGTTACTCAACCTCTCTGCTTCCCAATTCTCTACCTAGGAAGCCAAGATTGTTCTGCAACATGTTTCAGCCTCACCTGTGTGCCAACAAATACTTACCATTATTTTTATTCTTGCTCAGAACCCTGCCACTTTCCATTTGTTCTTCCCAGTATCTCTGCCAGGGCCATGGTGGTGAACTGCAGAAGGGGCCACAAATTACTAAATTCTGCTCCTCCCTGTAGCCAGGTCTGTCGTGTTGCCTTCCTCCCTGACTGTGGGCTTGCCCCTGGGCCATGTCTGAGCCAATGGGATACCGGCACGGTGACACAGTGGCTTGTGGAGAGCTTGAGTGTGGGACACTTGAATCTCAGCAGATGAAGCAGCTCAGGCTGTCCTGCCGGGTGACGTGAGGCCCAGCTGCACCCTATCACCCCAGCCAGCAGCTGCCAGCCAGAAGACACATGAGGGGGACACCCTAGATCAGCCATGGGCTGACCTGCCAGCTGACCACAGAGGCAAGCAAAAGACCTTAGCCGAGGGTGGCGCTGTGGCATAGCAGGTAAAGCCACTACCTGCAGTGCCAGCATCCCATATGGGCGCCGGTTCGAGTCCTGGTTGCTCTACTTCTGATCTAGCTCTCTGCTATGGCCTGGGAAAGCAGTAGAAGATGGCCCAAGTTCTCTGGTCTCTGCACCCACATGGGAGACCCGGAAGAAGCTCCTGGCTCCTGGCTTTGGATCGGTGCAGCTCCGGCCATTGTGGCCAATTGGGGAGTGAACCAGTGGATGGAAGACCTCTCTCTTTCTCTGCCTCTCCTTCTTTCTGTGTGTTAACTCTTTCAAATAAATAAATCTTAAAAAAAAAAGCTCTTAGCCAAGCCAGCTAAAACCAATATGTATTGGTATAAAAACCAGTGTAAAACCCAATATGGGGCCATTTTGCACAGCAGTAGGTGGCTGGGACATGACCCTTCTCCTCCCACTTGACAGATCAAGAAACAAGTTCAGGGAAGTCTACCCAGGGCCGTGGAACTAACACCCAGATGCTCTCCCCTACACCATGTCGTGAGGTCCCTGCTGCCATCTGCAGCTCCCGGGGGGCCGGGCCATGCATGAGGGAGACAACTGATAGGGCAAGGGCTGTGTTCAGTTCAGGGACCCATTGGAAGGCCTGGGCCATGACCTTGGCCTCACTGGCCCATCAGATCCACAATCAGCTGCTCAAAAGCTCTGCAGAAATCCCCCCAGCCTGGTGCACGGGGTGGAGAGCCACACAGCCAGCTAGAGAAGGCAGCCCCCTCAAGCAAACACCAAGGGTGCGTCTGACTCCACCAAGGCCCCGTCATTTGCTCTGTCCATCTGAAGGCCAGCAAGGGGGCCACGGCCGCGTGACCCTTCTAGAAGATGTAGGAATGGATGAATACTTTCCTTGCACAAGACATAGGAAGAAGAACAATCAAGCCCCCTACGCCTCCCTCTCCTCAGTGTGCCCTACGTTGCAGGCACTGGGTTCAGCGCTGTATTTGCACCGTCTGGTCTTCTCCTCCACCAAACTCCACCAAGGGGATGCAAAGCTTCCGAGGTAAAAGTTAAACAGCCTACACTGAGCTCTCAGACTGCCTGAGTTTTAATCTTGGCTGAGTCACGTACCACTGCGTGACCTAACTTCTGCGTGCCACACCTCCCTCATCAACAAGATGGGGATGCGATGGGACCAACTTCCCGTGGCTGTTGTGAGGACTCAGTGGACGAATGGATGCAAAGTGCTTTTTTTTTTTTTTTAAAAAAAAAGGATTTATTTATTTAATCGAAAGGCAGAGTTACAGAGAGGCAGTGAGAGAGAGAGAGAGAGAGAGAGAGAGAAAGAGAGAAACAGAGAAAGAGAGAGAGGGGTCTTCCATCCACTGGTTCACTCCCCAAATGGCCACGATGGCCAGAGCTTTGCTCTGATCTGAAGCCAGGAACCTGGAGCTTCTTCCAGGTCTCCCCCGCTGGTACAGGGGCCCAAGGACTTGGGCCATCTTCTGCTGCTTTCCCAGGCCATAGCAGAGAGTGGGATGGGAAGTGGAGCAGCCGGGACTTGAACTGGTGCCCATATGGGATGCCAGCACTGCAGGCGGCAGCTTTACCTGCTACGCCACAGTGTCAGCCAGCTCTCAATGGGGCTGACTGGCATCAGAGGTGCTCTTGTACAGAAGAGGACTCTGGGGCCCAAAGGGGTGAGCGTGTTGATCAGTTTCATCAAGCAAAGTCAACCATGGAGTGAATTCTGGATCCTGGTCTGACCATCTCAATCTCTCTCTCTTCTCTCTCTCTCTCCCCTCCACCAAGACTTATTTATGGGGCCAGTGCTGTGGCATAGCGCAAAGCCACTGCCTGCAGTGCCACATCTCATATGAGCACTAGTTCAAGTCCCAGCCGCTACACTTCCGATCCAGCTCTCTGTTAATGCACCTGGGAAAGCAGCAGAAGATGACCCAAGTCCTTGGGCTCCTGTACCCATGTGGGAGACCTGGAAGAAGCTTCTGGCTCCTGGCTTCAGATGGGCCCAGCTCTGGCCGTTGTGGCCATTTGGGGAGTGAACCGGCAGATGGAAGACCTCTCTGTTTGTCTCTTGCCTTCTCTCTGTCACTCTGCCTTTCAAATACATAAATAAATCTTTACAAAAAAATTTTTTTTAAAAAGACTTATTTGAAAGGGAGAGAGAGAGAGAGAGAGAGAGAGAGAGAGAGAGAGAGGAAAGGAAGGAAGGGAGGGAGGGAGGGCGTATTCCTATTCGTTGATTTCCTCCTCAAATGACCACAACAGCCAGGGCTCGACCAGGCTGTGAGTAATTGACACTGTGGAAAAGGAAACCACAGATAAGAGGGGACTGCTGTATTCTAGATCACGGGTTTTAAGAGCCTTCTGGCCTTTGATCTCAGGTCTTATCTATGTCTGTGAAACATATCACCCCCCACACACTGGCTTAAAATTGCAAATTCATTTACCATCATCTGTGTGCCCAGAGTTTGGGAGCAGCCTGCCTGTGTGGTTCTGGCACAGGGTGCCTCCTGAGAGACCAGCGCTGAAGTCAGCCGTAGTCCTGACCCAGTCCCTTCTTCCACTTCCGCAGCAGCTCCCTCCACGTGGCTGCCTAGCTGCGCCTGGCTGTTGGCCAGAAGCTTTGGTTCCTCACCAGGGGAGGCGTCTCTGCAGGCTGTGGGAGCATCCTCGGGACCTGGCAGCCGGCTGTCCCCATTTAAGAAATTCCAGGGATCAAGGGGGAAGCTGCGGTGTCACTTGTGACCTAGCCTAGAAAGTCACTTCCACCAAGTCCTATGGTCTGCCCCAACTCGGTGTGGATGGTTCCTGCATAAGGACACCATCCCGTCCAGTCTGGGCTGCTGCAGCAGAGTACGGTAAACTGGTGGCTGAAACAACGCACGTTTACTTCTCGCCGATATGGAGGCTGGAAGGCTGAGATCTGGGGTCAGCATGGTGGGGCTGTGGGAGGGCACCCTTCCTGGTATACTGATCCTGCCTTTTCGTTGTGTCCTTACATGGTGGTGGTGGGGGGAGAGTTCCTTTTGGTCTCTTCATTCTCTATTTTTAAAAAATATTTATTTATTTGTTTGAAAGGTAGAGCAAGAGAGAGAGAGAGAGAAAGAGAGAGAGAGAGAGAGAGAGAGAGGGAAACTCTTCCATCCACTGCCAGAGCTGCGCCAATCTGAAGCCAGGACCAAGGAGCTTCCTTTGGGTCTCCTATGTGGGTGCAGGGGACCAAGCACTTGGGCCATCTTCCACTGCTTTCCCAGGCTATAGCAGAGAGCTGCGTTGGAAATGGAACAGCTGGAGGCTGGCACCATGGCTCAACAGGCTAATCCTCCGCCTGTGGCGCCGGCACACCGGGTTCTAGTCCCGGTCGGGGTGCTGGATTCTGTCCCGGTTGCTCCTCTTCCAGTCCAGCTCTCTTCTGTGGCCCGGGAGTGCAGTGGAGGATGGCCCAAGTCCTTGGGTCCTGCACCCCATGGGAGACCAGGAGAACCACCTGGCTCCTGCCTTCAGATCAGCGCAGCGTGCCAGCCGCGGTGGCCAATGGAGGGTGAACCAACGGCAAAGGAAGACCTTTCTCTCTCTGTCTCTCTCTCACTGTCCACTCTGCCTGTCAAAAAAAAGAAATGGAACAGCCGGGACTTGAACCGGTGCCCATATGGGATGCCAGCACTGCAGACGGAAGCTTAGCCTACTGTGTCACACCACCGGCCCCAGATTAAATTTTTTTTTTAAAATATTTATTTATTTGAAAGGCAGAGAAACAGAGACAGTAAGAGAGAGAGATATCTTCCATCTACTGGTTCATTTCCAAAAGCGTGCAACAGCAGGGGCTAAACCAGGATAAAGTCAGGAGCCTGGAACTCAATCCAGACCTCCCTCGTGGGTGGCAGGGGGTCAGTCACTCGAGCCATCACCTGCTGCTCCCTAGGGTACACATTAGCAGGAAGCAAGGCTTAGGAGAGCAGCAAGGCTGGGACTTGAACGTGGGCAGTGCAGTGTGGGATCCACCCCAAGCAAGTGTTCAGATTAAATAGCCATCTCTTCAGAGTTAGGGGGAGGGGCTTCCTGGACGAAGGGGCTCCGGACTTCTGTCTTCTAGTGGGCCATCTGGGTAAATCATTTCGCTTCTCAGTCTGTTCATCGGCAAGGCCACCTTGTCCAGTTTGGCACATTCGTAACTGCGGTCACAGTCCCAGCTGCGGCCCACTGCAGGGGCAGCACAGGGAGTGGGCAGGGAGGGAAGGGCGAGCGGATGCTGCCAAAGGCCAGGTTGTGGGAGAGGACAGGTAGAGGGGGCCACAGACCCTCAGAGCCCAGGAACACGGCCAACCAGGGACAAGAATGTGCACAGGCTGCAGACGGGGTGTGGCCTCAGGGAGGCCAGATCCAAACTGTGACCTCAGCTGGGCCCAGGCCTCCAGCAGGAGCGAGGTCAGGCCCAGGGCACGGGGCCTGAGCGGGGGGGACTCCCAGGTTAGAGCCTGAGTGAATGAATGCGTGGAACTGATTTATTTGAAAGGCCGAAAAATGGGACCAGAGAAACAGACAGCTCCCGCCTGCCGGCTCAGTCCCCACAAATGCCTTCAACGACTGCGGCTGGACCAGGCTGAAGTCAGAGCTGGGAACTCAATCCTTGCCTCCCACAAGGGCAGCAGGGACCCACGTACTTGACCCATCACCTGCTGCCTCCATGGTGCACATTAGCAGGAAGCTGGAGCCAGAAGGGGAGCCGGGACTTGAACCCAGGTGTGCTGTTAGGGGATGTGGGCTTTCCAAGTGACGTCTTAACACCTGTGCCAAATGCCTGTCCCCTCCCACTCCTCTCCCCCTACCCTGGCTTTGACCTTCAGCATCCGTGTAATGTGGGTTTAACTCCTAAGACACACCTTAGGCAGGCCATGTCACCTCTTGGAGTTTCAGTTTCTCTTAAGAAAATGTGTTATTGGGGCTGGCGCTGTGGCGCAGTGGGTTAATGCCCTGGCCTGAAGAACCGGCATTCCATATGGCCGCCGGTTCGAGACACGGCTTCTCCACTTCCGATCCAGCTCTCTGCTCTGGCCTGGGAAAGCAGTAGAAGATGGCCCAGGTCCTTGGGCCCCTGCACTGGCATGGGAGACCCAGAAGAAGTTCCCGGCTCCTGACTTCAGGTTGGCGCAGCTCTGGCCATTGTGGCCAATTGGGGAGTAAACCAGCGAATGAAAGACCTCTCTCTCTCTTTGCTTCTCCTCTCTCTGTGTAACTCTGACTTTCAAATAATCTTTAAAAAAAAAAAAAAAAAGAAAATGTGTCACCAACAGGAGGGGCCTTCGAAAAGTTCGTGGACATTTCAGAATTCAAAGATATGCTTATTTTGGTGCAAAACCATTTTTGAAATCTATCCATGGGTCTGCAGGGTCTTCAAAAAGCTCACAGAAAATGTCTACTATGAAAAGACTGGGTGTTTCTACCTTTTTTTTTTTTTTTCATTATCTTTCATCTTTCTAGATTTTGTATCTTTATCTTTTTAATTTCTTGTATTTCTGGGTATGTTTCAATTCCATTTTCCCCCCCAACTTGTTGAAGTACTCTCCTATCTGCATCACCAGCTTGTCATATAGAATCAAGTAATCTGGCATTCATTGCATTTAGCTTGGGAATACTGCCCCTGAGTGTACGGTTAGCAAAAGGCACAGGCCCCAGCTGGGGCTCAGCCCGGGTCAGCGGCACGCCTCACATCACATGTTCTGGTTAGGATGCCTGGGTTTTACTCTCTCATCAGGAAAAGCAACAGTAACAACATCCGGAAAAGCAAATCCCATCTGGGGAGCAGGGTGGGGCCTGGGGCCGTTCTGTGGGCCTGGCTAGGGGCTTAGACCAAGAAAGAGAATCGGGAGGTGGGGGGCCCTGTCCCACCAGGGCTGTGTGCAGGGGTCCCCTCTCAGGACCTCCACACAGAGCCTCACGAGTTAGGGCACCTGCCCCCGTGGGAAACCGGCCAGAGCTGCAAGGCCAGCTCGCTCCCCAGCTAGAACATACAGGCGTGTGCATGCGTGTGAATGCATGAGAGCCGGGGGAAGTTTCCCAAACCTCTGCCCAGCTCCAGGCTTAGCTCAGCGTGGAGCGCTCTCCAGCCCCGCCCCTGGTGCCCAGCCCACCCAGGCCCTTGCCCGTCCACGGCCCTGCTGCCAGCCGCCAGCCCCAGCCGTCTGTTGTGGCAGATGTTTTTGGCTGTGCCATGGCAACGCCAGAACAGGATGTACCTCTGGGCCGCAGCAGGGACGAGCCCACGTGCACAGGCCGCCCGTGCGTTCCCCTCCCTGGAGGCTTTGCTGGGAAGGGCTGATCGGGTCCAGGTCTGGGACTGGTGGTGTTTGTGTCTGGAGAGAGGCAGCCCCGTCTCTGCCACGGGGTCAGTGGAGGACGCACCGGCAAACACTAGCCGAGGCCTCCTTCTCAAAGGGCTTGCGCTCACATCCTGCGGCCCTTCCCGGAGATGCTGGGGGAGCAGGACGGGAAGCCAGCCGGGGCCCGTCGGGGGCGGCTGGCCAAGGTCTTCCCCACTGCTCGGCGACTGCTCACATCGGGCCTGCCCTGTGCCAGGACTGGGCTAAGTGCTTTCTGTAGGAAACAACACTAAGACTCCGGGGTATCTGCGTTGTGCTAACTGTACAGCGCTCACCTTCCAGCCAGGGCTGCGAGGTTCACCCTGGTTTTCAAGGGAGGAAATGGAGACACAGAGATTAGATCACTTGTCCTGGGCTTCTGCGTGCATGTGCTAGGGGCCAGGGTTGGGACTCACAGGTGTCTAAAACCCTTGATCCAACCATGATACTGCCAAGGCCTGCTACATCATCTGCTAGGCCCAGTGCACAGTGAGGAGGCTGAGCCCATTGAGGAATTACAAGGGGATTTGTTTTATGTATATAAAAAATATTTATCTATTTGAAAGGGAGAGTGAGAGAGATTTTTCCCGTCCGCTGGTTCCCCTGCCAACAGCTGGGGCTGGGCTGGGCCAGGCCCAAACCAGGAGCCAGCAATTCTCTCCAGGTCTCCCACACGATGGCAGGAACTCAAGCACTTGGGCTGCCCCCTGCTGCCTACCAGGTACCACAGCAGGAAGCTGGACTGGAAGCCAGGAGTAGCCAGGATGCAATCCAGGCACGAGGGAAGAACCGTAACGGATGGATGTGACATAGGAGCTCCCCCAAACTCAGGATTCTTGCATACACAGATGCCTGGCGTGACCCCAGGGTTCAGCCCCAGCATACTAGGCTCTGGCTGGGACTCCCAAAGAGACGGAGACACAGCCCCTGCTCCAGGGCAACTGGCTTAGGCAGTCTGGTGTCCCCACTCTCCAAGCCTTGATGAGGGAGCAGGGACTGTGGCATAGCATGTGTCACGCACTGTTGGCCCTGCACCTCGCACATCAGGGCTATCTTCTTTGCCCCTTCCTTGCTGTGTGGCCCTGACCCTTACTCCTTAACTTCTCTGAGGATCTCTAAAAGTCACATCTGCTATGATGACCAACTCGGAAATATCCAGCCAGTCCTTGGGGTCTGTGGATTCCATCAACTGCAGATGGAAAAACATTAAAAAAAAAAAAAAAAAAAAAAAACAAAACACTTCATCTGTACTTCTCATGTGCAGTGTTTTTGGGTCATTATTCCCTAAACATGATAGAGAATTTATATATATATTTTTTTATTTGACAGGCAGAGTTAGACAGTGAAAGAGAGAGAGAGAGAGAGAAAGGTCTTCCTTCTGTTGGTTCACCCCCCAAATGGCCGCTACGGCCGGAGCTACGCTGATCTGAAGCCAGGAGCCAGATGCTTCCTCCTGGTCTCCCATGCAGGTGCAGGGGCCCAAGCAGCTGGGCCATCCTCCACTGCCTTCCCGGGCCACAGCAGAGAGCTGGACTGGAAGAGCAACCGGGACTAGAACCCAGTGCCCATATGGGATGCCGGCGCCGCAGGTGGAGGATTAGCCAAGTGAGCCACGCGCCGGCCCGAGAGAATTTCCATTGTATTAGATAGGACTCTGGAGACAATTCAAAATGTGTGGGAAAGGGCATCCACTTGAGACGCCTGCATTCCACACTGGAATGCCTGGGTTTGAATCCCAGCTCGGATCCCAACCGCCTCCAGCTTCCTGTTCACGCACACCCTGGGGAGCAGCAGGTGACGAAGTAAGTGGTTGGGTCCCTGCCTCCTATGGGAGACCAGCACAGAGCTCCTGGCTCCCCGCTTTGGCCTAGCTCAGCCCTGGCTGTTGTGGGCATTTGGAGAGAGACCCAGCATATGGAAGATCTGTCTCTCACATAAAATAAACAAACAAGACTTTACAAATAAGTGTTTGGGAGGCTGTGAGTTACGTGCCAACACCACGGCATTTTATGTAACAGCCTTGAGCATCGTAACGGGGACAACCTTCTGTCAACCCCTTGCAGCGAGCTCTCAGTTTATTTCCCTTCCTCCCTCTCCTCTCCTCATCCCTGCCAGCACCAACAGCAGCCAGCGCTTAGTCAGCACGTACTGTGCGCCAGGCCAAAGGGGTTTGCATTCACCATCGGCTCTCAAATGATCAGCGCCACGAGGCTTGGGTGATCCTGTGGTTCCAGAACCAGAGGCGCTCCCCACGGCAGCACAGCACTTCCGGGAGGGTCTGTCTCAGCGGCCGGCGCCCGCACACCCTCTCCTGGTCGGAGGCCGCTGCTGTCAGTGCCGCCCTTCCACTTGCTGGGGAGAGTTTACAAGGAAAGGAATTCCAGGCTGACACCGGACTCTTTGACAAGCAGGCTTCGGGAGGCACGAGCATTTTCCCTTTAAAGGCAAAATATGGCGAAGAGGACGTGGGGGAGGGAGCACACCTGTGTCCATCCTCCCCCACCTTGCAGTGCATCGGATTGTCCAGAGGCTGGGAGCTTCATCTCTTTTTTTAAAGTTTTTTTTTTGTTTGCTTTTTTTTTTTTTTTTTAATTCAAAAGATAGACTCAACACACACACACACACACACATACGGGGTAGAGAGCCAGCTTGCCACATTCCATACTGCCACGGGTTCGAGTCCTGGCTGCTCTGCTTCCAATTCAACTCCGCCAAAGCACCTGGGAAAGCAGCAGCAGACGGCCCAAGTGCTTGGGCCCCTGCACCCACGTGGCAGACCCGGAAGCTCGTGGCTTTGGCCTGGGCCAGCCCTGGCCATTGCAGACATTTGGGGAGTGGATCAGTGAACCAGCAGATGGAAGATTTCTCTTTTTCTCTCCCTCTAATTCTTTCAAATAAATAAATAAATCTTTAAAAAAAAATGGTCCCAAGAGCTGGGCCTGGGTAAGGCCAAAGGAAGCCCAGGAGCCCAGCACTCTATCCAGGTCTCCCATGTGGGTGGCATATACATGTGTATCTATCTATCTATCTATGTATCTATGTATCTATCTATCTATATCTTTCATCCCCTAGTTCACTCCCTAAATGGCCCCAACAATAGGGGCTGAGGAGAGCCAAAGCCAGGAACCAGGAGCTTTTTCCGGGTCTCCCACATGGGTGTAGGGTTCCAAGGACTCAGGCCATCTCTGTTGCCTTCCCAGGCCGTTAGCACGGAGCTGGACTGGAAGCGGAGCAGCTGGGACTTGAACTGGCACCCATATGGGAGTCTGGCACTGCAGGTGGCGGCTTAACCCACCACACCACAGCGCCGACTCCTTTAGCAGGCAGCTTTGCCCACAGCAGCTGCTCAGTAAACACTGCCCATGATGCTGTCATCAGACTGTCCCGGCACAGCAAGAAGATGTAGTTTCCTTTTGTTCACAGTCATCAGGCATTTATAAAGAAAAAAGTTTATTTTTATCACAAGAAGCACATAGACTATATACAACACACACCAACAGAAGTAAAAAAAAAAAGTGCACAATGCTTTTTCTACTGCAAATTTACAGTACAAAAGATACTGCCTTTTAAATATAGAATATAAAAAACAAGAGAAACAATAGAATTAAAAAAAAATCGTTGATACCGTAACGCAACACGCGGGACCCCACCGGCAGCACGGAGCAGCCCATCTCACACAGCCCCTGATTTGGGGAACAGTGGGGGTGGGGTGACTGGTACCTACATGTTGTTGCCAAAGAGCTCAGACACTCACAGAGAGGAGAAACAGGTGGCCCAGGAGGTAACAGATCTGCATTAAACGAGAGGACAAGGGCAGGCTGGGGCTGGGGCCGGGAGCCAGCAGACACCTCAGGTCCTTTCCGGTGGCGACCACGGGACCCGCTGGCAGGACCTGCTGGCGCTGCTTCCTCGTGGAAGAAGTCACGGACACACAACGTGGAACTGCATAGCAGGGGACACAGCTGACCACCACCGCCACGACCAAAGGATCCGATCACAAAGATGAGAGTCCAACGGTTCCGCACAAATACACAGTATTTGTAAACTAGTATTAAGGCACTCGATTGTAAAACAATGACAGTGCAGGGGAGGGGAGGGGGCAGCAATCATGCAGCAAGCATGGGGCGGGGCGTTATAAAGACTCCTGTGTGAGTGAGTGACCCGTGCCAGGGCTGTGGCAGCTATGGCACAAGAGTGACCCAGGACAGCGCCGGGCAGCGTCACTCCAGAGAGGTCAAGGGCGGCTGGGTGAGGCAGCCTGCGTGAGGATAAGGAAGAGACAGCACTGGAAGAGTGGCGACTGGATCCGGGCTCTGTCTGCTCACAGACATAAGCAGAGCGGCCTCGCACAGGTGGGCTTTCAAGGAGGGTGCAGTGGGACCAGGAACCATCGGTGAACCTGCCCAGCGGCACCCAGATGTCACCAGGTTCTCCTGCCGGAGGTGAAGGGGCTGCCAGCCAACAAGCAGGGCCGGGTGAAAGGCGTCCCCGCTGCAGGCGGGGAGGCGGGGCCCTCTTTGGGCACCCGCACCGAGGTCACCCACCAGCAGGATCTTGACTGAGGGCTGTGGCGTTCATTCCCCCCAGGGAGAAACGGTCCCCAGGGGCGCCGGGCGGCCAGTGAGGTCTATTCAACAAGACCTTGGCTGTGTGCTCTGGGCCGATCTGGGGGACGAGAAGGCTCCTGAGCAGGGCTTCCATGTGCTGCCTGCCACCTGGTGGCGAGCTGTCTGCCAGCCCAGAGGTTGCCAGGGGTCCCTGTATGGTGGCAGAGAGGCAGGGAAGGCCAGGCGAGGGACCCTTGTTCATGCATCCGGGGACAATGCTGAAGATCCCGAAGTAGCTCTCAGGCAGGGGGCAAAGCCCATGCAGAGGGCAGCCTCCTCTCTCCATGGCCCGGCAAGAACTGGCAAGACGACGCAGAATGTTCCAGCTATCCTGGGGCAGGGCCACAGGCGCTGAGGACAGGTGGAAGATGAGGTGTGGCCGAACGCCCAGGGGACCGAGCTGATTCACAAATGGGCCTTTCCTCCTACCTCGGCATGGCGCCGGCCACTGCCTCCTCTGCTCACCTCTCCTGTGCCCCAGGAGCCAGGACAGCACACAAAGCGCCCGGCGGAGTGAGCGTTCCCCCATCCTGGTGGCGCGCTCTGGCCTGCCTAGTCTAACATTTAAATGCCAGTTTGCCCTGCGACATGGATCTGGTCTTCGAGGAGAATCTTCATGGTTTCTCCTGGCTGCAGTGCCAGCCTCCGGGCCTAGAGAGCTTCCTCACGCCCTGCCGACGACGGGGGCCGGGGCCGGGGCTGCCCGGATGTTGGTTGATAAGCCTGGACGTGTTCCTGACCACGAACGCGTTCGGTTTGCCCAGAGCCGGAGGCCTGTGTGTATTTGTGATCCCACGCCCAGCCCTCACCTGGGTTAAGAAAACGGATGGCTTTCGAAAGGCCAAGTTTCCCCAAGGCTCTCTCCTAGGCGGTTACCACAACCACGGAAGCGTGCCATCGCCAATTGGAAGGGATTATTTTGACACAAAAGCGGATCGGCCACAGCACACGTAATTTGGCAAGACACGTGGAACGTGGTGGGGTTTTTGAGAAAATGCTTCTGTTGGGAGGAGCGGGGGAGACCTACAGGGCGCTGGGGGCAGGTGCAGATCACCTTGTGAGGCTGTGTCAGCGGATGCTGGCGGAAACAGGCTCGCATCAAGTTACCATAACAATAACGTGTGTTTGCACGGAGCGGAGCGGAATGGCCGCACCATTGAGACGCGGCTCCTGGAGGGATTCCGCCCCGCAGCAACCGCCAGAGGAACCAACCTTGCGCCCCGAGACCCCTTCTGGGCTGCTCTCCAGATGGCTGCTCTGGGGGGCCCCCAGCCCACTCTGGGTCTGGTTGGCCCGGGAGGGCTTGCTGGTTTCACGGGTCACTGTGGCCCACGTGGAAAGGTCTCGGCCAACAGCGTTACCCCCTGCGCCTGCCCCTCCCCCAACACTGCATCCTGCACGGGAGAGCCCAGCTGCGGCGGGCCGCCGAGGCCTGGAGTTGGGAGGCGGCCAGCGTCTGGCCTGAGGGGTCCCAGAGGCCGGGGCCGGCTTCCGGTTTGCCCAGTTTATCCCCGCGGGGCCCCTGTCAGAGCCCCAGAGGAAGTGTCTAGGATTTGCAGGCCATTTGGGCCCTGTCACGTGAATATTGTATTCTTTTTCCAACCCCTGAAGAATGTAAAACCCACTGAGCCCACGGAGGCTGTCCAGAGTGGCGTGTAGAATCCTGAACCCCACCTCTGCCTTTCCATCATGCTCCTTCAAATTATTTTTTTGGGGTCTGGCTCACAGACACCATGTGAGACCCTCGATTCGAGCCCAGGGCCTGAGGCTGCATGGCGCTCACCTGATGGCTACGGGGGCCGCCATGGTGCTGGTGCTGAGGCTCCATCTAGACTCCTCCTGACTCCGCCAGGACGGCTGCGGGGGGCGGGGGGGGGGGCAGGAAGCAGGAAGTGGGGATCTTGCAGGAAGCAGGGGTCTCACTACAGGAAAAGGCAGCTGTAAACATCTACAACGCCCTCATGGCCTCGGCCCTCTCAGAGCGGCTCCCGGAGAAGAGACAGAGAGCTCCTCACTGCTGAGACCTCTTCCCACCCGACACGAGGAGATGGGACCTGCGGAGGCTGAGCTTGGGGCTCCCAGCAGGACCACTGGCATCTCGGAAACCACCCCCCCGCCCCTTCAGGATCCTGGTGTCTCCCAATCCCAACCACAGGTGGTTCAGCAGCAGCGAGGGGGCTCAGCATGCTCCGTGGGGCCTCCCCCCTCAGACGGGGGGGCGACGGAAACAACTGACAACCTCCCACCTATCTCCTGCCACACACACGTCACCAGGGACAGGGGACACGCATCGCGCACGGCTGCCCGCCACTCAGCACAGGGCTGGTTCAAGCATAGCCTTCGAGTGATGACTCTGCCCGCTGGGGCTGCGTGCACACGGCCTGAAGTCTTGACATCTCTAGGGTCCCCAATAGCAGGAAGTCCTTCCTGGGGAGACCCTTCCTGACCCTGCACGACTCCCGGGAGGCAGGCTGGGTGGTGACCCCACTTCACAGGAGCAGAGCGCAGCGAGAACAGAGGTAGGACAGGTGTCGCCATCCCAGAGTTACCTCCTCCGAGGGCGCCACGACCCTGCTTTTGCACGCTGCAGATGGAATATTCTGGAAGGGTGTGCATATCTGTGCACGCTCTTCTTCAAACGTGACTCTTCCTGCAGACACATGACTGGGGACCCGAGTTGTGTGTGTGCTGGGGACGGCTCGCGCCCTTTCTTCTTGTGCTGCGTGTTAACCGTTGGTGTTTCTCCTGCTCCTCTCTCGGGCAAGAGGGGACCAGGTGGGGGTGACTGCACTTGCTTAAGACGAATCAAGGTGTCAGGGGCTGGCCCACACCCTCAGGCGGGCCGAGGGAGGGTCCTGGGAAAAGTGGGCTCCAACGTCCCTGAGCTGCGCAGGGCGGGTCAGCTCTTGCTCGCCCGGCAGGGGCTTCTCAAGTCCTCGGGGGCAAATTTCCCTGATGCTTTGCAGGTGGCGGCCGGGCTGCGTGGCGTGGCCTGGGGCTCGTGCAAGAAGGAAGAGTTGCTGGGCTTGGCGTCCTGAGAGTCGGCGGCGGCGGCTATGTCGGCCTCGCTGGACAGGTCTTCTGTCGAGAAGTCCAGGCTCCCGAGCTTGGCCAGGGAGTGCGAGCGCTTGAGCGGCGACGAGACGGTGAGGCCCGCCAGCCGGAGCCGCGTCTCGATCTCCTGCGTGCGCTGCTTCACCAGCCCCGGCTTCCCGCGGACGCTGTGGATGCTGTCGCTGCTGGAGCTGCGGGTCAGGTTGGAGCTCACGGCCGACGAGGTGGGCGTGTAGCACACGGTCTTCAGGAAGTCCTTTGAGAAGCTACTGGTGTGGTCCAGGCGGCCCAGGAAGGCCGGGGGGCTCCTCAGTGAGGCTCCGTCTGCCATGTGGGGCGTGGCCGGCTCCTGGCTCCCCTCGGGGATGCTGGCTTCCAGCCTGCCGGCCAGGCCGTCCGCCGGCGAGCCCTTGAGCCGCTCCAGCTCCCTGGTGTGCTTGCGGACGAGGCCGGCCTTCTGCAGCTGGATGATGGACTCCTGGTGCTGCATCAGGTAGCTGGTGGGCGGCGGCCTCTCCGCCTCGCCGCCGAACAGAAGCAGCCGCAGGTCCTTGGTGGGCCTCGGGTCTTTCTTGGGCGACAGCTCTCCCCTCGCCCCTTCCGTGCAGGCAGGGCTCTGATCACAGTGAGGATTCTTCAAGAGGAGGGGCAGCTTTGGAAGGACCTTCAGGGTCTCTCTGGAAGGTTCCAAAAGGCTGGCTGGCAACTCTGGGGTGGCCCGGGCCCCAAGGCCATTGCCGTCCGGCCGCCTTGGGCCAGTGGTTGGTAGGACTGGGGACGTTTCAGCTGGGCCAGAGGCTGGCTTCTCCAGGGTTTTGCACCTGCCGGTGGCGTGGGTCACAGGGGAAGAGGTGACATGGGGCAGGAAGGCGGGCTGCGTGCATATGGCGCCGGCACTTGGGTCCTCATGTGGCTCCCTGAAGGCCTCGGGAGCCCCGCTGGCCGCGGGGTACATGCAGTTGGCACAGGATTTATAGGGTGGCTTCACTTTGTTCAGGATCCCAAATATGGCATCATGCTGCAAGGGGACAAGGACATCATGAGAGGGCACAGTCAGGACCAGGGTGGGGCCGGGCACTGCAGAGGCAGCACTGGCTTGCGCCTCCTACCGTAGCACAGCCACAGTGACCCCTTGGACTGCCTGTGAGTAACATGGTTGGGGACGAGTCAGAGGGGCAGAGCTGGGCCTTCCAGGAGCCAAGTGCCCGAGGTCCTGGGCAAACCACGACTTCCAAGGACCCCTCTTCGGAATCCCACCTTTGCTGCCTGCACAGTGGGACCCTGTTTCAGGCCTTCCTTGGTCCCTCTGGCTCACAGAAACAGAGACACGGCCTCTCTTTTGCACAAAGAATCTACCTCTAGGGGCTGGCGCTGTGACACTGGCATGCCCCGTCACAGCGCCGGGTCAAGACTGAGCTACTTCGCTTCTGACCCAGTCCCATGCTAACGCACCAGGCAAGCAGCAGCACACAGCCCAGGTCTCTGGGCCCCCGCCACCCACATGGGAGACCCGGATGGAGTTCCTGGTTCCTGGCTTGGACTTGGCCCAGACATGGCTGTTGCAGGCATTCAGGGAGTGAACCAGTGGATGGAAAAATCTCTCTGCCTCTCCTTTTCTCTCTCTGTTCTGCCTTTCCAATAAATAAATAGTTTCTTAAAAAAAAAAACTTCACCTGGGGTGTCTGTAGCCCCACAGGGGGTGCCTTTCCGTGCAGGCAACATAGCCTGGCTCCAGCATCATCACCCAGCGGTGCTCCTCACGGCCTTGGGAAAGACTCCAACTCTGACCTAACACAGTACCCGCAGGGCCTGATGAGGCGGCAGGCTGAGCTAGGTTTTTCTTTTCATTTTTCTTTTCATTTTTTTTAGAGGTGGTGGTGGTGGTGGGGACAGTGAGAAAGAGAGAGAAAGGAGCTGGCTCTGCGGTGCAGCGGGTTAATGCCCTGACCTGCAGTGCTGGCATCCCATATGGGTGCTGGTTCGAGACCCAGCTGCTCCACTTCTGATCCAGCTCTCTGCTGTGGCCTGGGAAAGCAGCGGAGGATGGTCAAAGTGCTTGGGCCCCTGCACCTGCGTGGGAGACCCGGAAGAAACTCCTGACTCCTGGCTTCAGATTGGCACAGCTCTGGCCATTGCGGTCATTTGGGGAGCGAACCAGAAGATGGAAGACCTCTCTCTCTATCTCCACCTCTGCCTCTCTGTAACTCTGTCTTCAAATAGATAAATAAATCTTAAAAAAAAAAAAAAAAAAAAAAAGAAAGAAAGAAAGAAAGAGAGAGAGAGAGATAGACAGATAGACAAAGATCGACTGATCAATCTTCCAGCTGCTGGTTTCCTTCCCAAATGCCCACACAGCTAGGACTGGGCTGGGTCAGGGCTGGGAGCCAGGAACTCCACTTGGGTCTCCCCCACAGGTGGCAGGGGCCCAAGCACTTGGGCCGTCTTCTGCTGCCTTTCCAGGTGCATTAGCTGGGAGCTGGATCAGAAGCGGCGCAGCCAGGACTCCGACTGGGCACAAGGATATGGGACGCAGATGTCCCGGGTGGTGGTGTGGCTGCTGCCCAGACGCCAGCCAGAGGTGGGTTTTACGCCTTTCAGCCTCCCGGGGCTTCTCATTCACTTACCAGACATCCCTGGGGTGCCGACCACGGGCTAGGCCCTGCCTCAGGCCTGCGGGGCTGTGGTTAAGACACAGCCCCTGCCCTTCAGAGACACAGGCTCGGTGTTCCCTGGACGGAGGCTCTGCAGAGGAAACCAACACCCTGGCCGACACCTCTTCGACAAGCCGGAGCGGGCCAGGCCCAGGGAGAGCAGTGTGCGGGCCCAGAGGGGCCTGGAGGGGCCCGTGCACAGTGCTGCAGGGCCAGCCCAGGCACGAGGGGCAGCAGGTTGCCCCCCCCCCCCCGCCCCGGTTCTGCCCTCGCCTCAGTCTCAGCCTCGCCGTGCTCTCTGGCCACTCCTCCACTGCACCCTGCCAAGTCTGTCAGCTCCCAGATGACACGCAGAGCCCTGCACGCCCTGCCACCTCTCCAACCACACCTCCGACCGCTGCCCTCAGCAGCAGCGTCCATGCCTGCCCCTCGCACACACTAAGCTTCCTCTACCTGGGCACCCTGCACAGCTGCTCTCACATGAGCACGCACAGGCGGGTCTGATACGCAGCTCAGCCCTCGTCGACCTGGACCACTGAGCTGCAGTCTAGGCACGCCCTCTCTGGGTCCCTTCCCCCAGGCGACATCAGCCAAGCTGGCCAGGAAGAGTGGGCCGTGTCCTTCACGCACCCTCTTTGCCAAGCTGTGACTCCCGGAGAAGCCATTCAGTGCTAACCACAGCAGCTTCGCCCTCAACGGAAGAGGTTTTTTGTCATCTGTCTTTATGGGGATTTGCCCTTGGATGGGGCTGGGAGGAAGGGGGACAAACTGCAATCAATGTTTGCTTTGAAGACTCAATGTGACTTGGAGGTCAGTAGAAGTCACTGCCCAGTTTTGCTTGTGTCGTGGTGACGTTAATGACACACTGGCTTTTTATTTATTTATTTTTGACAGGCAGAGTTAGACAGAGAAAAAGGTCTTCCTTCTGTTGATTCACCCCCCAAATGGCTGCTATGGCCAGCACACTGCGCCGATCTGAAGCCAGGAGCCAGGTGCTTCCTCCTGGTCTCCCATGCGGGTTCAGGACCCAAGGACTTGGGCCGTCCTCCACTGCCTTCCCGGGCCACAGCAGAGAGCTGGCCTGGAAGAGGAGCAATTGGGACAGAATTCAGTGCCCCAACTGCGACTAGAACCCAGGGTGCCGGTGCCGCAGGCGGAGGATTAGCCAAGTGAGCCCTGGCACCGGCCTGACACACTGGATTTCTACCTCAATGCACCTGTGGGTGTCTCCAGCGCTCTCCCTTGAGAACCACAGCTGTCCTGTGGCGTGGGCAGGGGAGGCCACTGCTCACTACTAATGGAACAGAGAGAAGGTTCTAGGTGAGAACCAGGTGGAGGCTAAAACCTGGTTGTATAGAATCCACCAGACAGAACAGACTAACGGAGTTGAGCACTGGGTCCAGAGTGGGAGTACGAGACAGTGATGTGGAAGAATTACTACCAGCTGGTAATTTCTTAGAGGTGGTAATGGTATTGTAGTTATGTCCTATGTAAATGAGCATAAATGGAGAATAAAATGATACAAGGGTACTTCAAAAGTTTGCTTAAAATACAATTAAAAAATACTTAAGGGACTGACTTGGAGGCACAGCAGGTTAAGCTACCACCTGCGATGCCAGCGTCCCGTACTGGAGTGCTGGTTCAAGTCCCAGCCACTCTGCTTCCCATCAGGCTTCAGGCTAATTCACATGGGAAGGCAGCAGAGAATGGCCCAAGTGCCGGGCCCCTGCCACCCATGTGGGAGACCAGGATGGAGTTCCTGGCTCCTCCCTTTGGCCTGGCCCAGACCTGGCTCAGACCTGGCTGTTGTGGGCATCGGGAGTGAGCCAGTGGGTGAAGGACCGCCCCCCTGCCGGTGCTCTGCTTTTCTGGTTAATGGCTCCAGTTTCCTGCTAATGCAGATGCTGGGAGACCGCGGAGCTGGCTCAAGTGACTGGGGCCGGGCCACCCATGTGGGAGACCCTGGCTTGAGTTCCCAGCTCCCGGTCTCTGCCCAGGCCTGGCTGTTGCAGGCATTTGGGAAGTGAACGAGTGGATGGGAGTGTATGCTATCTCTCTGAAATAAATAAAAAGTAATTTACAAAAAGGGGCTAAATGTATTTTGGTACAAAAAATTGCGAAATTCATGTATATGAGGGGTCTTCAAACAATTCACATAAAATAAATAATAAAAAACTGCATGGGGCCGGCACTGTGGTGCAGGAGGTTAATCCTCCACCTGCAGTGCTGGCATTCTATATGGGTGCCAGTTCGAGCCTCAGCTGCTCCACTTCCCATCCAGCTCTCTGCTATGGCCTGGGAAAGCAGTGGAGGATGGCCCAGGTCCTCGGGCCCTTGTACCCATGCAGGAGACCCTGAGGAAGCTCCTGGCTTCAAATCTGCCCAGTTCCAGCCATTGCAGTCAATTGGGGAGTAAACCAGGGGATGGAAGACCACTCCCCCACCCAAACCCTACCCCTGCCTCTCTGTAGCTCTGCCTTTCAAATACATGAATAAAATAAATCTTTTTTTTTTTTTTTTCCAAGTGCTTGCATGCAGCTCGGGGGAAGTTCCATGTTTCACATTTCACATGGGAAGAAGTGAGCTGCAGGCGCCATGTGGGACGGGGACAGTTTACCAGGGACCTGGCTGACTCCCTCTTAATCCCTGACCCACCAGACACACACAGGCCAGGCTCCCAAGCGGTGGGCAGAATCGCCCTCTGAAATGCACCTGCTGGCCACGGGAGGTAAGGACTGCTGCCCAGCAGGGCATGGCGGAGTGGAGGGCTGGGAGGGGCTGCTCTGTGGGGAGGGCAGGGGTGATGTGCTGGGGGGCCCCGAGTGCCCGCCCCACACCTACCTCGAAGTCATCCGGGCAGCTCCTCTTGCTGTTGTTATTATTGAGGTTCTCCCGGTTGAGCGGACTTGGGGAGCGGCCCCACCTCCCAGCTCCTGGGCCCTCGTCCCTGTCCATCTCCTCCACCTGCGGGAGGGAGCCACTCCGCGTCTTGGGGCTCCCAAACTCTAGTCTCTTCTTTACGTCCTTCTCACAGGGGGCAGGGCTCTCCTGGGGCTGTCTGGCCGGCCGGGGCGCCTCGGGCGGCTGCGCAGCTCCCTCTAGGAGCACATCCCTCTCTGGATCCTCGAGCTGGACCAAGCCGTCCGCTTCCTCATCCGGGGAGTGTAGGAGGGGGTCTGAGAGCCGCCGGAAGCAGCAAGGGAGCGTGGGCCCTCCCGGGAGCCTGCTGCTCGCGAATGCGGGCTGGGTGGCATCGCCCATGCAGGGCAGCTGGGCTTCCGTGGTGTCATCCAGGGCCTCTGGCAAGAAGTCACTGGGGCCCGCGGGCTCATCTGCAGGCTGATGGAGGCTGCTCTCTGGTTGCGGGCGCCACAGCTTGTTGTGCCGCTGTTTGCTGTGGGCAGAGAGAGCAAGCAAGGTTGGCCAAGCAGACAGCGCCTGCAGGGTCCCGGGAGGAGTGAGCTGGGGACAGCCTGAGGACAGGTGTGTGCCAGGGGTGCGCCCACGTGTCAAGCATGTGCACCAAGAGTTGATTAGGTAAAGTCACCTGTTTCCAGAAACGCAAGGCTGAGAAACGGCACGAGGCCCCTGCCCCATGGAGACTCCTGCGAGAAGCCTCGTGTGGCTTTCCTGGGCCCAAGGATGACGTGGGAGGTACGACCTGCAGCTAACCTGCTCCGTCACGTCCCTGCCACTCTGTAGCTCCACCTCTCAGCTGCTGCCTGTCACAGGCAAACACTGATCCTCTCCCACCAGACTGGGGGCACACGAAGAGGACCACGGGGAGGGCAGGAAACGGTGGACTCACACGCACGTCCCTGGGGACACATAGTGTGTGTGTGTGTGTGTGTGTGTGTGTGAGAGAGAGAGAGAGAGAGAGAGAGAGAGAATCAGGAAACATGAAATATCTGCTTAGGGCAGAGCAATGACAGGACAGATTTTAAATGATTTCTTCTAATACTGTAGTTTTTATTATTATTATTACTATTAAAGGTTTATTTATTTGAAAGGCTGAGTGACAGAGAGGAAAAGAGGGAGATCTCCCATTGCTGGTTCATTCTCCAAATGGCTGCAACAGCCGGATCTGGGCCAGGATGAAGCTAGGAGCCAGGAACTCCATCCGGGTCTCCCACATGGGCAGCAGGGACCCAAGCACTTGGGCCATTTTCTGTTGCTTCCCAGGAGCATTAGCAGGGAGCTGGATCAGAAGCAGAGCAGCCAGGACTCAAATCAGCGCTGATACGGGATGCCGGCACGGCAGGCGGTGGCTTAACCAGTGGCGCTGGTTTTATAATACAGTTCTTAAATACAGGCAACCGAGGTGGGAGAGATCTACAGTGACAGAAGGTAACTGAGCCTCCCCAGAACTGAGGGTGACGACACCCTGGGCCTGGAGGGTCGCAGCAGCAGAGAGGCAACTTGTCAATCAGGGCTCGCTGCTGCTCTTCCGGGCAAGGGAGCATCGTGCTCATTTGTTACTGTCTACACCGTGTGCTCCCTCCCCTGGGCTGCGAAGCTCAAGGCAGGCCACCGAGAACCTTAACCCCTGGCTGGGCTGCAAAGGCGCTCTGGCAGCGAGTGACCGCCAGGAGGAGGGAGAGGACAGCAGCTTGCCCCGCCCTGCTCCTCCTAGTCTGGGCCCCGTCTGGGGACCCCGCTGAGACACTCTCCGGCTGACAGTGAAGCAGTCCAGCCACGGCCGGAGCTGTTCTCAGGATCCCCATCAACCCGGCCAGGGCACTGCTGCTTCCCCAAAACTTGGCCAAGAAGCCACTAGATGGAGCCTCTGGCTTCCTTCCAACAAGGGTCAGCAATAATCCAGGCCTAGGAAGGGAGCGGAGAAGGTGAGCCCTGAGCAGCTAGCTGGCCTCTGTGAGGGCCTGGGGCGCTGGCGGCCTGCCCTCTCCGGGGCCCCCTCTGCCCCGAGTGGGCACGAGAACCTCTCGGAGGCCGGCAGACCCGGGAGTGCACAGCGGAACGGGGGGCCTCTCAGTGCCAGTTCCGCAGGCATCCCCAGCCCCGGGGGAAGGAGGACCCCTTGTCCTTTGTAGACCCCTTCAGGGCAGGAATGAGAAGTTTTAAAAGCATCCCAGGGGAGCTGAGGTCTAGCCTGGCAGCTGGGTGCCCACACCCCACATCAGAGCACCTGATGTTCCATTCCCGACTCTAGGGCCTGGCCTGGGCTCCCTGTGGCTGCTCACCCTGGGAGGCAGCGGTGATGGCTCGTCACTGGGTTTCTGCCGCACACACGGGACCCTGGAGGGTGTTGCCAGCTCTTGGCCCAGCCCTGGCTGTTGTGGGCATCGGGGAGTGAACCAGCAGATGGGACATTCTCTCTCTCTCTCTCTCTCTCTCTCTCTCAAAATGGGATGGAAGGTAAGAAGAGAGGGAGGGAGAAAGAAGGGAGGAAAGGAAGGAAGCAGGGAAGCCACTGGACTAAGTGGGAGCACACGGCATTTGTCTTTTTGTGACCGGCTTATTTCGCCTGGTGCAACGTCCCCAAGGTTCGCCCATGTTGTAGCGGGCATCAAACTCTGGGTCTTTTTTAGGGCTGAGTAATATTCCACTGTACATGCAGACCTCATGCTGTTCCCCATTCTCTCATCGACACACAAGAGCCACTGGTACCTCGTGGCAGAGACAGAGAAAGATCCTCACTCTATTGCTTCATTCCACAGATGCTCACAACAGCCAGGGCTGGGCCAAGTTGAAGCCAAGAGCCAGGAACTCCTTCTGGGTCTCCCTCGTGGATGGCAGGGACCCAACTACTTGGGCCATCACCTGCTGCCTCTCGGGCATTAGTAGGACGCTGGAATCGGGAGCAGAGCCAGGACTCGACACCAGGTACCCCGTGCCAGTTCACCTTTAGGTGGGTTTTTTTTTTTATTTTTAATTTTTTTTTTTTTTTGACAGGCAGAGTGGACAGTGAGAGAGAGACAGAGAGAAAGGTCTTCCTTTTGCCGTTGGTTCACCCTCCAATGGCCGCCGCGGTAGGCACGCTGCGGCCGGCGCACCGCGCTGATCCGATGGCAGGAGCCAGGTGCTTCTCCCGGTCTCCCATGGGGTGCAGGGCCCAAGCACTTGGGCCATCCTCCACTGCACTCCCAGGCCACAGCAGAGAGCTGGCCTGGAAGAGGGGCAACCGGGACAGAATCCGGCGCCCCGACTGGGACCAGAACCCGGTGTGCCGGCGCCGCAAGGCAGAGGATTAGCCTAGTGAGCCACGGCGCTGGCCATTCAGGCGGGTTTTTAACCCAGGAGAAGAGACTGAGGCTCAGGGAGACTGACAGGGCCGCCGAATGCGCACAGGTACAGATCCTGGCCATCTGCTTCCGCGATCCTGAGCTTGCCCCATATCAAAGGGTATGCATGGGGGCCAGGGCTGTGGCACAGCAGGTAAAGCTGCTGCCTGCAGTACTGGCATCCCATAGGGGCACTGGTTCAAGTCCCGGCTACTCCACTTCCAATCCAGTTCCCTGCTAATGGCCTGGGAAAGCAGCGGAAGATGGCCCAAGTGCTTGGGCCCCTGCACCTGCATGGGAGACCTAGAAGAAGCTCCTGGCTCCTGGCTTCGGATCGGTGCAGCTCCAGCTGTTGTGGCCATTTGGGAAGCAAACCAGTGGATGGAAGACCTCTCACTCTCTCCCTCCCTCTGCCTCTCTGTAACTCTGCCTTTCAAATAAGTAAATCTTTAAAAAGGAAAATAAAAGATTGTGCACAGGACGTGGTGCCATGTGGAGGCTCGGGAGGCAGGAGGCCCTCAGGCCCACACCGAGCCCCAGCTGATGCCTTGGACAAGTGGTCAGGCGCTGCCCCTCGTGCAGCCAAGGCACACGCAGGGGCCCCTGGACACTGCCGATCAGAGACCCGCGCCTCTCTTCCTGCGAGGCGCCGCTCTGGCTCTGCCAGCGACCCTTCCCGCAGGCCGGCACCCACCTGGCGTCCAGGATGCCCTCGTACTCGGACAGCTGCTTCATGAAGCCCGCGTTGGGCCGGGTGATGCTGCGCTTCTGCTTCACGTAGTTGTACGCCTTCTCCAGGGGCCAGCCGAACTCCTTCATGGCGTAGGCGATGACCGTGGACGCCGAGCGGCTGACCCCCATCTTGCAGTGGACCAGGCACTTGGAGTGGTTCCTCCTGCGGGGGCGGAGGCGGAGAAAGTTAGGAAGCTTCCACGACGTCATCTCTGTCCGCGCCCGGCTGACTTCCTCCTTAGACCCTGACGTCATCGGCCGCGGTCTGCTGTGTCGGAATTTACAGAGCAGGGTCCGCACGCTCTCTAACGGCAGTATCTCTGCTGCTGGATCAATTTTATCCTTGCCCTGCCACGGCCTGCAGGGCTGGCTGCCTTCAGGAATCTTCCCACCTGGCACGCGCCAGCGGCCCGGAACCCTGACCAGAGAAGCCACTGGCAGCCAGGGGACGCCTGCAAAAGTGGCTCAGCGGTAGCAGCAGATGGGGGCGGGGGAGGAGCTGCTGCAGCAAACGGGGTCAGCGGGCAAGGGCTGCTGGGCTCTGGGGACAGCGAGGTGCCGGTCAGACAGAGGGCAGGGATGGCGGCCGCGGGGAAGGGGGGGACACATGAGTTGTAAGTGCAGGCTCAGGCATGTCTGGTTTGCTTGCTCAAGGGCATGGGGAAGGCCGAGCTGGCCAGGGCTCTGCCTCCCTGGCCTTGAATCTGCCCCCCAGGTCTCTGTGCCTGGTGTTTTCTTGACTGCCTGTCTGAAGTCTGTCCCCAGAGGATGCAGGAGGACCGAGACTTTGAAAGGACATGCTGTGGAGCTCAGACCCAGAGGGGCACAAAGCCAGCAGGGTGCTCCTCACAGGGTGACCTCCGAGTCACCCTGTGGTGACTCGGTGGGGGGAGCAGGGACGGCTCGGGCCGCGGGGCTGGCCTCGGCTTCTGCCGGTCAGTCGGTGGAGCTCTGCCTGGGCCCCCGCCCAGGACTCGGGCTCTAGGCCCAGGGATGGGCGGGGCTCTCCTCCCTGACCCTCCTTTGGCTCAGCGGCTCCCCAGGGGGGAGAGCTCCCAAGAGCATGCACTTGCGGTTAGACCCTGGCGAAAACCAGGGGTCCGATGTTGTGACCCAGGACGAGTGGGAAGGGACGAGCACATCAGGGCCCGTGTGTGGAGAGCGGCAGTGGCTGGCGGCCAGCAGCCTGGTGCCCGGCCCCGCCTCCAGCCCCGGCGCATGCTCACTTGGCTTTGTTTATGAAGTGATAGGCTTCGTTCCAGTGGGCCAGCAGGTCTGTGGTCTCCTCATCATAGACACGGATGTTGTGATAGGCAAATAAGCCGGGGAAGAAGTTATCGATTTCTCTGGTGACGTTTAAGATGTAGTCAACCCTGCAATGAGAAAAACCAGAGAGCAAATTTGGAGAATCAGGAAGAACTGGACATAAAACAAAAAAACAAAACAAACAGGCAAAGGGAAGAAAAGTTAGACACAGGAAGAGCGGAGGTCTGTGGTGGGACCCTTGTTGTGGTTTCTCTTCTTTTTTGTAATTTCTAAATGCCCTCCACATGAGAATGCATCATATTTTATTAAAAAAATTTCCTTATTTTAAAAAGCCTTCCGATCGAACGCATTGCTCAGCAATGTTAACTGTGCAAACTAAATATATGCATTACTTAAACAAATATACTCCACACGCCTTCAAGTTGCAAAATTTACAGCTATCGCTGAGTCTACCGGGGCTGTTGTTTTTCAAGTCCGCGCTGTTCGATAGTTGGAAAGCAGAAAACATCCATCCATCATCTACGTCCCTGGGAACTGCCCGCAATCCTTTTTTGAAACAAGGCAGGATATAAATAAATGAGAGGGTCTGCTATCCCTCTGAACTTAATCAATCACTTCTTTCACTTGTAGGAGGCCAGAGTGATTCCAGGGGCCAGGAGACACTTCCAGTCGGCTTCCTAAGAGGACACTGATACGTGCAGAGAAAACGCCTCTGAGGCCGCTCGTTTCTTCCCCGCCACGCGGCCGGCCTGGAGGACACGAGGCCCCCTTTGGAGAACCACTCTGCGATGCAAGGACACCTCCTAACCAGCAGTTCTAAAGATGTATTTTAGGATTTGTTTAGTCTTGATTTTCAAATGCGGTCATTCGAGAACGCCATCACGTCAGACATACAGGATGGCGACTTTGTGGCTGTGTGGGTTAAAAAGTAAATAAATGGGGGGAAAGTCCAGCCATCTGTTCCAAAGGCCCAGGTTTAAACGTTCTTCGTTTCTGGAGCCCAGCGCTCCCTGGCCAGGCCGGGCCCCCAAGCACAACCGGAGGCCGAGGTGGGAGTGGCCCAGGGACCACGGCGCAGGGACTCAGCAGTACCATCGGGTGCGATTCAGAGCGGTCCTCCCCGACGTAAAACCCACGAATTATTCAGGACGCGCCGCTCCGAGGCACCTCTGTGCAGTTATGCACATCAGCCCTGCCAGCTACTTCAGAGACTGGGCAGCTCGGGCCTCGCTGAGCCTCCCGGAAGGACAGGGGAAGACAAGGGGCACAGACTCACCCTGAGCCCTGCAGTTCCTCCAGGTTGGATGCATTCCATTCCGAGCCCTGGGGGACAGATCACACAAACCCCCGTGAGTGTCACACGCCAGCCAGCCTCGCAGCTGCTTACGGGACGCGGGGTCTTCCCTGGCCATGACCGTGAGGCCTCGGAGGACAGCGAGGGGCTCCCAGCATCCTCTGTGGCACGATGGGGAGGCAAGGGGGGACCCAGGAAACCCTGCTGCTGTCGCTGTGCTTCCCTTCCTGGGACCCCAGTGGGGTCGGCTCGCGACCCCCCTCAGGGGCATCTGCACTCATCACCGATGACAGCAGAACTCGTTCCACTTTCCTGGCAGGGATTTGGACAACATTATAAAGCCTCCCAGTGGCTCCACTTACAAAAAGCCATTCTGAGGGGCTGGCGCTGTGGCACAGTAGGGTAAGCCTCTGCCCACAGCGCTGGCATCCCATATAGGTACTGGTTCACATCCCGACTGCTCCACTTTGGATCCCTGCTAATGGCCTGGAAAGCAGTGGAAGATGGCCCAAGTGCTTGGGCTCCTGTACACAAATGGGAGACCCAGAGGAAGCTCCTGGCTTCAGATCAGTTGAGTTCCTGCTGTTGTGGCCATTTGGGGAATGAACTAGTGGATGGAGGACCTCTCTCTCTGTAACTCTGCTTCTCAAATAAATAAATAAAATCTTTATTTTATTTATTTATTAATTTATTTTTTTGACAGGCAGAGTTAGACAGTGAGAGAGACAGAGAGAAAGGTCTTCCTTCTGTTGGTTCACCCCCCAAATGGCCGCTATGGCCAGTGCACTGTGCCAGTCCGAAGCCAGGAGCCAGGTGCTTCTCCTGGTCTCCCATGCGGGTGCAGGGCCCAAGCACTTGGGCCATCCTCCACTGCCTTCCCGGGCCACAGCAGAGAGCTGGACTGGAAGAGGGGCAACCGGGACAGAATCCGGTGCCCCAAGTGGGACTAGAACCTGGGGTGCCGGTGCCCCAGGTGGAGGATTAGCCTAGTGAGCCATGGCAATGGCCAATAAATAAAATCTTAAAGAAAAAAATAAAACATATTTAATAGCCCAGGGAAATATCAGTTAAGTGAAAAAACTGTTAAAAGAAAGCAAGTTAGGGGCTAGCATTGTGGCGCAGTGGCTAAGAGACCACCTACAACATGGGCGTTCCCACATGAGCACTGGTTCAAGTCCTGGCTGCTCCACTTCCGATCCAGCTCCCTGCTAATGTGCCTGGGAAAGCAGCAGAAGATGGCCCAAGTGCTTGGACTCCTGCACCCATGTGGGAGACCTGGAGGGAGTTCCGGGCTCCTGGCTTCAGCCTGGCCCAACCCTGACTGGTGTGGACATATGGGGAGTAAGCCAGAGGATGGGAGATCTCTCTCTGTCTCCCCACCTCCTCTGTAACTCGGCTTGTCAAATCAATCAATCAATCTGCATTCAAGGCACGTGGAAGGGTAAAAAAAGGAAAAGGAACAAATGGTCACTTTGCTCTTAGGAAATGCAGGTGACCCACAAAGAGCAGCCCCCGCGAGCCGCCTGCGGTGCTGAGAGGGCGGGACCTGGGCACGCTGGCCCCGCCTGGGGCTGCCAGCCAGTCTGTTATTTGAGGAAAGGACTCCAACTTAGAATTCCTTTAGTATCTCTCATGGCAAAGTGACACAGAGCACCGAGCCAGGCAGAAAAACAACGGCAGCCCCACCGAGGCTGTGAACTCCCCCTGCCATGGCCATCGCCTGGTGGAGAGAGGCCAGCTGGGGGCAGCTGCACTGCGCTCCCCGCAGGCGGGTCCAGGAACGCAGGCGTGCGAGGGTTCTTGCGAGGGCGCCTGAGAAGCGCCTGTTTCCCTGTCACTCCAGCCGTGCGACAGAGCAGCTGTGTTCACCCACGGGCACTTCCAGGCAATGAGAAGATGGGTTTGAAATCCACGGTCAGAAACTTCCAGGAACGCGTATCAGGAAAGGACGCACGCGTTTCAACCTTGTGAAGTGCCCTCAGTAACACAGCACATGCGCGTGCTGGAGTGTCATATACACACGTGTGTGTGTGTGTGTGTAGATCCATACATGTGGGAGGGATGCCATCTGGACACCCTCGATGGCTTCCTTCTGACACACACAGAATCCTGCCCGCCCTCAGCAGCAACTCCGCGTCCCCAGGCAGCACTTTCTCCTGCTGTGGTGGCGCGCACGCGCGGCTCCCTCCATCTGTATTTTAGTTAATTCTCATAATCACCCCACGAGGTCTGCGGTGAAGGAAAGAAGAGGCAAACAGATCTGCCCCAGGCAACAGGGCCCAAGAAGCGCACGCAGCGGGGCCCCGGGGTTGGAGTCTCGGCCCCCCACGCGCCCTCCTCTGTGGTCTGCGGCTCCCCCTGCAAACCTGCCCGTTGCCTTCACGCTGGGCGCACCAGAGTGGTCCAGGGTGACGAGACCAACGGAGCAGCTCCTCCAGCGGGCTCAGGAGCCACGAAAAGGGAAGCCCTGTGGGATGTGTCTGCCCCACTGTTCTCATGGGATACTGGGGCCTCATTCCGGGGCTTGCTGAGTAGGCTCCCCTTGGTCCTTGAGCCCACACACCATCTGGAGGTGAGTGGGCGGGACCAGTGTGTGAGTGACTGCTGACAACACCTGCCCATGGACAATGCTACACAGCTTCCAACAAACTCCCCACGGCTCAGAGAGGAGCCACGGCCCCTACACCGGGCTTGAGAGCAGCCCCGCAGGCTGCAGGGTGGAGAGGGGTCGGCCCCGCTGGACTCGGGATGGGCCACCGGGAACTCAGGCCTGTTTCTTGGCCTGTCTTTTCTCCCTGACTTGCTGCCAACGCCACACAATCAAGGCCTGATTTATGTTCCCCAACCAGACACCAGCGTGGGCCGTGCCTCTTACGAGATAAAGATGGTCGAAGATAAGGGAGGGCTTGTCCATCTGCCCCAAGATGAGCAGCATCTCGTTGTCTATGAACTCCTTGAATTCTTTCAAGTTACAGTTCATCTGCTTCTCTAACTCGGTCCGGATCTGCGGAGCGGAAGACATTGGGAAAAGACACGTCAGGGAAAGCGGCTGCCCCTCTTCAAAGCACTGAGCTCACAGCACAAACTGCGGCTGTTTTCAGAAACAGGGGTTGGTGTTTTCTTCCTTCCTGGGCAGTCGTGCACTGGGACACACACAGCGCACACACGTGCGTGGCAGGAGCGCAGGTTACGCAGCCTAGAAGTCAGGCCACCTGGAGGAAGTTTATTACTGCAGATAAGGCACCTCACGGCCCCAGGACCTTTGCTACTGAGTCCCAAGCCTTTACACTTTCACAGCTGAGCAGCAACCACAGCACAGTGAGACTCTCACAGACAGCTCCGCTCTGCGGAGGAAGGCCTCACGCACCATTGCCCAAAGGGGTTAATTAAGACAAAGACCCAATCAGCCCGCAGGACACGCCCAGCCCCCCCCCCCCCCCCGACAGCTGCAGGCGGTCAAGTCCCTTAAATAAGACCGCAGCGCACCTGCCCAGAACCCCCGCACGTCCTCCTGGGTACTTTACGCCACCTCCAGAGGACTCGGAGGGCCCAGCGCTCGAACACGCCTTGTGAGCAGTGCGTCACACTGTGCTGCTCGGGCCATGGTCACAGCAGAGATACATGAGGACTTGTTCAGGGCACAGGCAGCTGCTCCCCCATCTCTGACCCCAGGTTCTCTGGATTTGAGGATGTGGAACCCACAAAGGCAGAACATTGACAGCAGCACGACCTTTTACAAGGGCATCTTTTCTAAAAAAAAGTTGTGTTTATTTGTTTGAAAGGCAGTCACAGAGAGAGACCGAAAAAGAGACCTTCCATCTACTGGCTCACTTTCCAAATGGTTGCAATAGCCGGGACTGGACCAAGCCTAGGCCAGGAGTCATGGACTCCATCCGGGTCTCACATAGAGGGGAGCAGGGGCCCAAGCACTTGGGCCATCCTCCGCTGCCTTCCCAGTGTGTTAGCAGGGAGCTGGATCCGAAGTGGAGCAGCTGGGAGTAGAACCGGTGCTCCGGTATGGGATGCCCATATCATAGACAGCAGCTTAGCCCACTGCGCCACACCAGCCCTAACAGGATAATTTCAACCTCGTAAATCTGCCCAATGTAAGCTGTGACTATTTGCTGTATTTCTTGAAGAAAAAGTAATAGGAACAAAGCGATCAAGGAAAACAGTGCGTGCAGAGAGCAGGCAGGCCAGGTGGGATCCTGTGCAGGAATGTTTGCTGTCTCTCGCTTAAAACCCAGCAGCGTGGGACGCAAGGCGGGAGGGGGCGCGGACAGGAAACTGCTTCCCCGTGCGACCTTCGGAGCCCATGGCAACCTCACAAGTCATCCGAGTGAGGCCTGGGGAGGTCAAGAGGCCCGCCTGTGACACCGGCATCCCACATGGGCGCCGGTTCAAGTCTCGGCTGCTCTGCTTCCGATCTGGCTCCCTCCTAGGGTGCCCGGCAGAGCAGCAGAGGATAGCCCAAGTGCGTGGGCCCCTGCTCCTCTCCATGTGAGACCCGGATGGATTTCCAGGCTCCTGGTTGTGGCCTGGCCCAGCCCCAGCTGCTGTGGCCTTTTGGGGAGTGAAGCAGGGGACAGACGATCTCTTTCTGTCACTCTTTCAAATAAATAAATAAATCTGTCATTCTTTCAAATAAATAAATAAATCTTAAAACAAACAAATAAACACATAAAAACTTTGCCCCAGGACCCACTGCCAGGAAGTGGCGGCTCTAGAACCAAGCCTGAGGCTGAATCCAAGGCCTGTGCCCCTCCCCCTGAGTCCTGCTGCCGCTGGGGCCGGTGGGCAGAGAGGCACCTGCAGCCCAGGGCCAGCGCGTCCCTCAGGCCTCCCTCACCTCCTTGGAGGTCACGTTCTCCAGGTCCTGGCTCATCATGATGCTTCGGAGCTTGGCTTTGATGAGGCGCTCGGTCCTTTCCCCTTCGGTTGGCCTGGAGAGAAAGGACATCTAGCAGAGCACAGGACAACAGGAAGCTGGAGGCCAGAGGCCCAGGGACAGCCGACGCTCTGCTCCCTGTTCACACAGTGCAGTGGTGGCGCGGAGAGCTCACGGCAGGGTGTGCGCGGGCCCAGGGTGGGGTGGGGCGCAGGGGAAACCTGGCCCAACGCTAGGATTCCCACAGGGCAAAGTGGACACGTGCCAAGAGGAGGCACCATGGAGCCGAAGCCCACTCCGTGTTCAGCCACACCAGGATTCCCACGGGGCAGAGTGGGAAGCCCACTCCGTGTTCAGCTCTGTGGCATCAGGGCTCTCAGGGCAGGACACTGGGGACCCTCTCCCCTCTCCCCTGGCCCTGCAGCCCGACACCCCTACCCCTCTAGGCCTTTAGTCTCTGCCCAAACACACCTGGGCAGGAGGCTGCCGCCACGTCCTGGGGCGGCTCAGCCTGGCTACCTCCAGCATCTCCTCCTTCCCTGAATCAGAATCTGTGGATTCCCCCGCGAAGTCTACGTGCCAGCCCCTGCTTTGCTCCCAGGCCACTCACCCTGGGACAGTGCTCCTGCCCCGCGGTGACCCTGCACACCTCAAAGCAGCTCTCTCTCCCCACCTTCTCGCCACTCCACCGAGGCCTTGCACGGTCAGCCCAGCCATGCCTGGGACACGCTGCAGCTCATCCCCAGCTTTCTGAAGACCCAGTGTTCCGGGGCGGGCGTTTGCCATGGGGTTAAGATGCCAGCATCAGCCTGCTTGGGTGTGAGCCCCGGCTCTGCTTCTGATGCCAGCTCCCTGCTGATGTGCACCCTGGGAGGCAGCAGGTGATGGCTCAAGTACCTGGGTCCCTGCTGCCCACGTGGGAGATCGGGGTTGAGTTCCATGCTCCTGGCTTTGGCCTGGCCCAGGCGTAACTGCTGTGGGCATTTGGGGAGTGAACCAGCAGACAGGAGCTCTCTATCTCTATCTTTCAGATAAATAAAAACATCTTTAAAAGATTGATTTATTTATTTGGTAGGTTAGAGAGATAGATGGAGAGAGATCTTCCATTCCCAAATGGCCACAATGGCCCGGGCTTCATCTGGGTCTCCCACGTGGGTGCAGGGACCCAAGCACTTGAGCCGTCTTCTGCTGCTTTCCCAGATGCATTAGCAGGGAGCTGGATCGAAAGTGCTGCAGCCGGGACTAGAACTGGCACTCATATGGGATGCCGGCGCTGCAGATGGTGGCTTAACCAGCTGTGCCACAACTCCAGCCCCAATACAAAAATTTTTCTTAAAGATTTATTTGAAATTGGGCATAAATACAGAGAGAGAAGGAAGGAGAGACAGAGAAGGATCTTCCATCTGCTGGTTCATTCCCCAAATGGCCACAACGGCCAGGGCGGGGCCAGGCCGAAGCCAGGAGCCAGGAATTTTATCCAGATCTCCCACATGGGTGCAGGATGCTGTCTTCCCAAGCACATTAGCAGGGAGCTGGATTCGAAGTGGAACAGCCAGGACTTGAACTGGTACCCATATGGGATGCCAGCACTAGAGGTGGAAGCTCAACCTACTATGCCAAGCACCATCCCCAGCCAATACAAAAATTTAAAAAAAAATAATTAAAAGAGGGGTCAGTGTTGTGGTGTAGCAGGTTAAGCTGCTGCTTGTAGCCCTGACATCCTATCTGAGTGCCAGTTCGAGTCCCAGCTATTCCACTTCCAATCCAGCTCCCTGCTAATGCTCCTGGGAAAGCAGTAGAAGATGACCCAAGTGCTTGGACCCCTGCACCCATGTGGGAGACCTGGAAGAAACTCTTGGCTCCTGGCTTCCACCTGGCCCAGCCCTGGCTGTTTTGGCCATGTGGGAAGTGAACCAGGAAGATCTCTGTCTCTCCCCCTCTCTCTGTAATTCTGACTTACAAATAAATAAATCTTAAAAAAAAAAAAAGATAAAGGCCGGTGCCGCGGCTCACTAGGCTAATCCTCCGCCTTGCGGCGCCGGCACACCAGGTTCTAGTCCCGGTCGGGGCACCGATCCTGTCCCGGTTGCCCCTCTTCCAGGCCAGCTCTCTGCTGTAGCCAGGGAGTGCAGTGGAGGATGGCCCAAGTGCTTGGGCCCTGCACCCCATGGGAGACCAGGAGAAGCACCTGGCTCCTGCCATCGGATCAGCGCGGTGCACCGGCCGCAGCGCGCCTACCGCGGCAGCCATTGGAGGGTGAACCAACAGCAAAAAGAAGACCTTTCTCTCTGTCTCTCTCTCACTGTCCACTCTGCCTGTCAAAGAGTAAAAAAAAAAAAAAAAAAAAAAAAAGATAAAAAAATATTTAAAAGAAGACACTGTGTCGCAGAGGAAAGGGATGCTTGAGGGGGAATGGAATCCTGACAGGAAGCATCTCTCGTCGCTTCCTCCTTCTCCAGCCCCACCTGATGAGCGTGGCCTTCGCACAAGCACGCACCAGCGCTGCTGGGGCCGCACGCTCCACCATGGCGGCTGCTGGGCTGCTCTGGGCAGCTGCGTTTGGGATCCAAGGCAGCAGAGGCCACTCTCACAACGCTTCTGAGAGCAGAGGTGGCAGCTCTGGAAGCGAAGCCTCGGGTGACCTGCAGGATTCCGGCCAGACCGCAGCACCCCACCGGGAGCCGGTCAAACTCCAGGGGATGTCAGAAAGTTCCTGGAAATGGAGTTTGCTTTGGTGCAAAACAATGTGAAAGCCGACGAGGGGTCTTCAAGTAGGTCATGGGAAACGTGTGCTGTGAAAAAGTTATGTATGGATTCTAGAAATGTAGGTGCCAAAATAAACTTATCTTTGGATTCTGTTTTTCCAAGAGTTTTCTGCAGGGCCCTTGCGTGGGGCCATGCATTCCTTCGAGAACCTGATGAGAAATGCAGTCACCCGACCTGTCTTCAATTTCTAGAGTGGGGCTTGTGTCACGGTCTCTCCCCACAGCCACTGGCCACCCTGCACCCGGGCGCCAGCCCCTGGCGACTCTCCCTCCAGGAAGGGCAGGGCCGGGCGGGCGTTCACACTCACTTGTCCACGAACAGGGCTGGGGAGTCGGGCCGGGTGGACTCCAGGTCCTGCATGGCGTTCCACTCGTTGATGAAGCTCTGCTCCGAGCCGATGCAGCTCTCGTAGTAGGTGGCCCAGATGAGGGCCACGCCCCCGGGGAAGTAGTTGTGTCTCCGAGCCACTTCGCAGGCCTTGTGAAGGACCTGCAGGGCAGACCTGGGTGAGGAGGGGACAGGGTCAGGCCTGGGAGGGCACAGGAAGTGCTGAGTCCTCCCCTCCCCCATGCCAGAGGGTTTTAGGGCAGTTCATATGGGACTCAGCCTTGGCGTCTCGCTTACAACCGAGGGTGTGGAGGGGGCGCGGTGGCCCAAAGCTCACGGCCACCAGGCCAGAGCTGGCAGCCTCTGCACAGACAAGGGGCTTCAAAAGTCCGTGGGAAATGGAATTCAAAGATAAGCTTATTTTGCTGCCAAAAATGTTCGCGTTCTGTACAGTTTTTCCCTAATACACACTTTCCATGACCTTTTGGAAGGCCCCGTGTAGGAATGGATCTCAAATATTTTTTTTTTTTTGGTATCAAAATAAACTTATCTTTGAATTCCATGTCTGTGAACTTTCTGAAGCTCCTCTGTATGTGTTCACTGAGGCCAGGGGTGCACAAAATAGCCTTCTCCATTTCCCAAGATGAGAAAAAATAAAGAAATAAAATAAAACCCACCCAAATCTCACAGTTCTTCTAGTCAGCTGGCTCAGGTGTTGTTTCACATCCCATCAACTAACTCCAAAGCATCAACATGGACTTCTGGAGTCGCAGTGACCCTGACCACGTGACCCCCGGGGCAGCTGAGCCGTGGGCAGGCCCGGTCGCTGGGGAGCACGGAGGATTCTGGCTGCACTCTGCGTGATTTCATCTCTAACCCTTCCAGCAACGTGGAAACAACTCAGATCTCTTAAGGAAATTGGTTCTAGAAATTCTTGTTAGGGGTGGGTGTTGTGGCGTGGCAGGTTAAGCCATGGGTTGGGATACTCATATCTGCTCTCAAGTGCTGGCTCAGGTCCTGGCTACTCCACTGTCAATCCAGTTTCCTGCTAATGCATCCTGGGAGGCAGGCGATGATGGCTCAAGGGCTTGGGCCCCTGCCATCCAGGCAGGAGATCTGGATGGAGTTCCAGCCCTGGCTATTGTGGGCATTTGGGGAGTGAACCAGCAGATGGATGGTTTCTCTCTCTCTCTGTCACTCCACCTTTCAAGTAGATGAAACTCAGCTTAATACAAAAACTAGGGGGTGACGCTGTGGTGTAGTTTGTAAAGCCGCCGCCTATGGTGCTGGCATCCCACATGGGTGCCGGCTCGAGACCTGGCACTACTTCCGATCCAGCTCTCTACTGCGGCCTGGAAAAGCAGTGGAGGATGGCTCAAGTGCTTGGGCCCCTGCACCCATGTGGGAGACCTGGAGGAAGCTCCTGGCTTCTGGCTTCCGATCAGCTCAGATCTAGCAGTTGCGACAAATTGGGGAGTGAACCAGCGGATGGAAGACCTCTCTCTCTCGCTCTCTGCCTCTGCCTCTCTGTAGCTCTGCCTTTCAAATAAGTAAATAAATCTTCTTTTTTTTTTTTTTTCCCCAATAACAGAAACTAACAGAAGAGCTTGGGGAGGCAGAGTACAGCAGAAGAAACAATATTAAAAATGGGCACAGTTTAGGTAGTCGTCGTCTTTTATTGCTTTTTATAAAAACACAGACTGAAATTTTCCCCGTGCACTGAGGCCCGGTGGAGGATGGCAGAAGAGGGCCTGGACTACAGACCCGCCCTGGCGCCAGGCTGGCTGAGGGCACAAACCCATGCTGAAAGTTTGCTGGATTTAGTTCTAAAGTTTTGGAAAAAACATAAGGGTCTATTCTCTTTTTTTCCTCTTCCTTGCCTATAGAGAAAGAGACAAGACCTCGTCCAGGGACACAGAGAGACACCTGGGACACCCCCTGCCCACTGCCCAAGTGATGATTTCCCTTTTCCCCCCAGGGACGCCGCACTGAGTGCAGTGGGAGGTCAGAGAGGAGGCGACAGTGAGGACAGCGCTCACCGGCGCTGGCAGAGCTCTGCGCGGTTCTTTCTCCCCGGCCCGGAGAGGCCCGATTACGTCTCAAAGTTGGGTAGAAACCTTCCCATCGGGTGCCACCAGCTCTCTGCTGAGTTTTCGTCCAGGTTATCTGAGAGAGAGGTGGCTGCACAGAGATCTGAGCGACCTTCCAAGGAGCTGGAAGCCTCCGAGACGAGCCTGGTACAGAGAAGCCGTGGACGGGACGCACCAGTGTCACCTTGGCCCACGGTCACAGAGCCCAGTGCCTGGGGTAACAGCCCCCTTGTCCACGGGTCTGCGGCCACGTCCCTCAACAGACATGAGGCCCCCCAAGGAAAGAGTGGTGCCCCATGCCCAGCACAGGGACATCATGTCCTTCACGGTACAGACTGAGCACCTACTGTGTACAAGCGCGGTGAACCTGTGTGGGAGCCAACGTCTGTCAGCAGGAGCTGCAGATACGGGAACTACAGCTGCTTCAGAAAAGTCTGGCAGGGGCTGGCATCGTGGCAAAGCAGGTGAAGCCATCGCCTGTGACGCTGGCATCCCATATGGGCACCAGTTCATGTCCCGGCTGCTCTACTTCTAATCCAGTTCCCGGCTAATGGCTTAGGAGGACAGTGGAGGACGGCCCAAGTGCTTGGGCTCCTGCACTCATGTGGGAGACCAGGATGGAGTTTCCTATTCCTGGCTCCAGGCTGGCCCAGTCCTGGCTGTCGGGGGTATCTGGGGAGTGAAGCAGTGGATGGAAGACCTCTGTCTGTCCCTCACTCTCTACCTTTCAAGTAGATGAAGAAGTAAATAAATACAGAAACATCACAACAGAAAAGCTCAACACAGGCTTACTCTAGAGTCAGCAACTTGGTGCCTTGGCTGTGCCCCACGGGAACTGGAAGCAGGGACCGGAAGAGCCCCTTGTCCTGGTAGGTGCGGGGCAGCCCTCCTCACAGTGGCCAGAGGTGGGAACTAACACAAGTGCCCCCCAGGGACGCACAGGGGAGCACAGTGCGCTGGCGGCCGGGCGGCCTGGAGGAGGGCGGGCGTTTGGACACCTGCGACCATGAACCTGGGCCTGGGGACACCGCGCTGAGGCAAGGCAGCCAGGCACCAGGGTCACCAGGGGTTCGTTCCGCCCACACCACAGGGAGACACAGACCCCAGGGGTGGGGGAAACGGAAGGGCATGTTATTGTTGAGGGGGTCCAGCGAACGTTCTGGAAATGAAGGGGGTAACGGTGGCACAACACTGCTCAGCGCCAAGCCACACGCTCACATGAGACGGCAGATGGTGCGCCGTGTGCTGTCTCACACACGTGCACGCGCCCCCGGGAGCTGCAGGGAAGGGGCTCCTCCCCGTCGTGCGGTCAGCAGGAAGGTGTTCCTAAGGGACAGGTTGGCAGAGCCGCACTCACCACATGGCCTGCACGGACACGGGCTTGAAGATGTGCATCCTCCCAGCGGTGCTCACACTGAACCCTCTGCCAACGGAAGACACAGAGACAGGCGTGGCGGTGAGAACCCCAATCGCCGTGGCCCGAGGGACTCTGAGGCCCGAGAGCCGCCAGACCTAAAGCCCAGCACAGTGTGGGTGAGGGTGACCCCTGACACGGTCTCCTCCCCGGTCCCACGACTGCCCCCGCTCACCACCTATCTTCTCACTGCAGGAAGACACGGCAATGGAAAACAGTCTAAACAAGAAAACAGCCCCAGCCCCCACCATGTCGACAAACCTGGTCATGGAGCCCACGGGGCTTGGCCCTGCCTGGCATCTGGGCTCCTCTCTGCTCAGAGCAGCCTCCACGTGCGTCCCTGGGGTGGACACACGTGCAGCCTGGACGGTGCTCCATCTCCTATCCACCTGCCCAGCCACGGGGCTCGTTCCTCCTCTGTGGCCCCAAGTGGCACCTGACACATTGGCGTGCCTGTCACTCATAGGCTCCGCCCTGGGGCGTCAGCCTCAGCTGGGAACCTGGGGGAGCAGCCCCAGGAGAGGACTTGCGTCACCAATCGAGGTAAAGGGACGGATGCCAGCCGCTGCCGCTCCTGAACTTCCCAGGGTGGCAGTCCTCCTGGAAGAGGCCGCCTCCGATGCTCTGTGACCTGAACTGCCCTACGCACGCTTCCTGTGCAGCTCACTGCAGGGCAACCGGCATTTCTCCTCGTGGAGCTGACATCCACACACCTGAGTCTGTTGCTGGTGACCTTTCAAACACACTCAGGCCAATTTGTGCTTAAAAAACCTGCAGTGAGAGGCCAGTGTGGTGATGCAGTGGGCTGCGACACTGCCTGCGCCACCAGCATCCCACATGGGTGCTGGTTCGAGTCCTGGCTGCTCCACTTCTAACCCATCTCCCTGTTAACGTGCCTGGGAAAGCAGCAGAAGATGGCCCAAGTGTTTGGGCAACACATGTGGGAGACCAGATGGAGGTCTCGGCCAAGCTCCGGCCATCGCCATCGGGGGAGTGAACCAGCAGATGGAAGATCTCACTCTGTATGTCTCCCCCCACAATAAATCAATCTTAGAAAGAAGAACACAAGCAAGCCTTTTCAGAGGAAAACAAAGCAAACCCTGCAGTGGAAGGGCCTCTGCCTCCTTACCCGTCTCCATCCAGGTGGATTTTCGTGTCGCTCCACAGCCGTAGAACCATCCCGATGGTGCAGCTTTTGCTACAATGGGTGGGGGGAGGGTGGAAGGAAGGCAACTGGTATCAGCACCCACCCACAGGCCTCCCTCCGTCTCTCTTCCCGGCCTTTCCAGCTCATGGAGGGAGCTGCCTCCTGCCCAGCACCTGGGAGCAGCTCTCAGCTGCCTGATTAGGGACCACTCGACATTGACTTCTAGGGGACACAGGACCGGGATGGCTGTGTAAGGGGCAGTCACCGGCATGGATGCCACTCCACAGACGCCCTGAGGAGCAAGCACTGGGCACAGGTCCCCTGCAGCGGCGGGAGAGGCCACTGCTGGCTGGCGCTCTGCTGAGGGAGTCCCCACCCAGGGAATAGGGCCTAGGCCCACCATCCTGGGCCGACAGGGGAGGAACAGTGCCCACACCATCCAGGCTTCAGTGTGGGCACCTCTGGGAGAGCTGCTGTTTGCCAAACCAGTTTAATCCAGTTTTGTTCTACACACCCTCACGGTGAAATGATACTGAGCGACTTCAGAGACTGGCGCCACCGGAAAACACAGAGGGGAAGAAAAGGCTTTGTCAGAGGGTCTCCTCCATCGCAATGGAAATTCCTCGGGCACTTGGGACAGGAACAGAGGCGGCCTGGGAGCAGTCGCTGTCACTGTGCCAGGGCCCCGCCCCTCGTGGACCCAGGGGATGCAGGTGTGCGCACCTGTGTGGGAGGGGCACCAGTGCCTCCTCCAGAGCACAGCCCACTCCTCATGCAGGCAGTAATGAAAACCCAAGTTTATTCTGGTGCAAAAAATTGTGAGATCCACACAGAGAAGGGAGTCTTCAAAAAAGTTCACAGAAAAAAAAAAAAAAACACCACGATTTCAAAATCACTTTGCACCCAAATAAACTTACCTTTTCATTCTCTTTTCAGAAACCTCTGTGACACGCCCCCACACACCTGCCAGGAAGGCAGTTCCGAGGCGCTCGGGCCCAGCTGGGGGGAAGCCTGTGGCGAGCAGGCTGCTCTGGTGCCCTGCAGCCCCCCCACTCCCAATGGGCTGCACGTGCCCCTCTGTGCAGCTCAGGACAACCCGGGGTGGGTCTCACCGAGTTTTCCGAGCCAGGAAGGGCTCTCTTAGGAACCCAAACCTCACGCACAGAGAGCTCTGGCGGGAGTGTGACCTGGGACGCCCCGGTGTGAGCACCACAACCCCTGCCAGGGCCTGCGAGCAGAGGGAGCCTCAGAAGGCACAGGGTTGTGTGGGGGGTGGGGTTGCAGAGCCCAGGCTGAGGGACCTTCCAGAGCCGGGAGGGGCTGAAACAAGGGAGGGCCCTCCACCAGCCTCCCACCCAGGACAGCCCAGCGGGGCGAGAAGCCCTCGGGGGACCTTGCTTGAGGCCTCCATCTACAGCCAAGAGCAGGGGACAGAGCTGCGGCATGGCTGTCACAACTCCGCCGGTCCCCTGTGTGCGCAGCTTCCGCAGTGAAGGCGGGACTGTGGGGTTACGAGTGGGGAGAGGGCTAGATGCGGTCAGGGAAACTGGACCTCCTGAGGGGAAGAAAGACCCTGAAGGCAAAATGAGTGGGAGCAACTTCCGGAGAAGAAAGCAAGTTCCAGGTCCCCGGGGCCAGGACAGCAGGGACCAGAGAAGTCAGCAGGGCCACGCAGGAGGCACAGCAGTCCTGGGAGTCCACTGCAGACGGCAAAACATGAGCACTGCAAATGTTCCCCATCCGAAATAAAGAATTCACCCCAGATGAGCTTGTCGGGTGGCCGCTCTGGTCTCTGAGCAGGGTGTACAGGTGCACCAGTCTCTGAGTGAGCCTGGGGTGGCTGCCTGTCATCCCAGGGTGCCACACCTGGCTCTGCATGAGCCTGGGGCGGCTGCCCCTCATCCCAGGGTGCACCCAGCTCTGCACGAGCCTGGGGCAACTGCCTGTCATCCTGGGGTGCACCCAGCTCCGTGTGAGCCTGGGGTGGCTGCCCGTCATCCCAGGGTGCACCCAGCTCTGTGTGAGCCTGGGGCGGCTGCCCCTCATCCCAGGGTGCACCCAGCTCTGTGTGAGCCTGGGGCAGCTGCCCATCATCCCAGCACTATCTTTCTAACACTGCATTTGGATTCTCTCGCTGGGAACCCAAGAAGGTTCTGGGTGCTCTGCGCACAATGCTCTCCTCTCTCTTTCTCTGGACTGAATGAAACAAAACCTCACGGCAGGAATTCAGAAAAACAAGCGTCTCGTGCCCCTGGCAGGCAAAGGCCGCTCTGGTGAGGAGCAGGGCTTTGTTTCCAAGCCAGGGAAGGACACGAGGGCCTGGCACCCTGGCAGCACAGGAGCCGCGGGACGCCAGCTCCCAGCACCCAGGCAGTGCCCGGGCGGAGGGTGGCAGCACCGGGTCCAGCGATGGGAAGGCCCCTGAGCTCCCGTTGCCATCGGTCCCCACCGGTGTTCTGCAGCCTCTCCACCTCCCTCTGGTGCACAGGAGGCTTTGGGCTGGCGTCGGCAGGAAGCGAGACCCCAGGCTGAGGGCAGAGGAGGCGAGAGGACCACAGGTCCATGAGAACCCAGCCAGGGTGCAGCGGGCAGGAGGGACGGGCTCTGTAGACGGAGCAGGGGCACGGGGCCCGCGGGCTTGCCTCCCCTCTCCCGCATCCTCAGCCCATCCTGAGCATCTCCGCTCGTCTCTGGGGGTGGCTGCCTTCTGTGCTCAACGTGTCGGCCCTTGGGGCTGAGAGCTCTGGGTACTGTTGCCTCCTTGTTTCCCTGGGCCTGGCCCATCGCCTTGTGCACAGGAGAACACAAGCGAAGCAGACACTTCCCCCACAGAGGCGTGTAACAAGGAGGGAATGACGGAGCCCACTTGGCGGGTTTTAACCAATTCGGGCGTGGCGTGAGTACACCTTCGGCGTCGGGGACGCCCCTCCCCTTGGCCTCACACACTTAATGGGCCCTCTGGCAAGCAACCACCTCGACCTCCAGCTCTGGGACATCCCAAGCTTCTCTTTAAGCCTCTGGCCAAGGACTTGTGGGAGTGCTCGGGCCCGGATGGAAGCTCCCTGCTGGGGTCTGCCTGCCTGGAAGATGGTCTTCAGCGTTCATGGCCACGGCCACCTTCTCCAGGAGGCATTCGTGGCTAAGGTGCCCCCTGTCCACAGCACCAGGGCTAAACCTGAAGCTCAGAGTGACTCAGCTCTCTTCACAAGGGACTCTGAGCTCCCAGAGGTGGGGCCTGGATCTGACTCAGCATCCTGGGGTAACGCATCCCCCCCACCTCCTGCGGACGTGAGTCCAGGGACCCCGCAGACTCCCCTCTCCTTGCTGGGGTAACATACCCCCCCACCTCCTGCAGACGTGAGTCCGGGGACCCCGCAGACTGCCCTCTCCTTGCTGGGGTAATGCACCCCCCACCTCCTGCGGACGTGAGTCCGGGGACCCCGCAGACTGCCCTCTCCTTGCTGGGGTAATGCACCCCCCACCTCCTGCGGACGTGAGTCCGGGGACCCGGTGGACTCCCCCTCCTTGCTGGGGTAACGCATCCCCCCCACCTCCTGTGGACGTGAGTCCAGGGACCCTGCAGACTCCCCTCTCCTTGCTGGGGTAACATACCCCCCCACCTCCTGCAGACGTGAGTCCGGGGACCCCGCAGACTGCCCTCTCCTTGCTGGGGTAATGCACCCCCCACCTCCTGCGGACGTGAGTCCGGGGACCCCGCAGACTGCCCTCTCCTTGCTGGGGTAATGCACCCCCCACCTCCTGCGGACGTGAGTCCGGGGACCCCGCAGACCCCCCTCTCCTTGCTGGGGTAACACACCCCCCCCCACCTCCTGCGGACGTGAGTCCGGGGACCCCGCAGACTCCCCTCTCCTTGCTGGGGTAATGCATTCCCCCACCTCCTGCGGACGTGAGTCCGGGGACCCCGCAGACTCCCCTCTCCTTGCTGGGGTAATGCATTCCCCCACCTCCTGCGGATGTGAGTCCGGGGACCCCGCAGACTCCCCTTCCTTGCTGGGGTAATGCACCCCCCACCTCCTGTGGACATGAGTCCGGGGACCCCGCAGACTCCCCTCTCCTTGCTGGGGTAATGCACCCCCCACCTCCTGTGGACGTGAGTCCGGGGACCCCACAGACTCCCCTGTCCTTGCTGGGTTAATGCACCCCCTACCTCCTGCGGACGTGAGTCCGGGGACCCCGCAGACTGCCCTCTCCTTGCTGGGGTAATGCACCCCCCACCTCCTGCGGACGTGAGTCCGGGGACCCCGCAGACTGCCCTCTCCTTGCTGGGGTAATGCACCCCCCACCTCCTGTGGACGTGAGTCCGGGGACCCCGCAGACTGCCCTCTCCTTGCTGGGGTAATGCACCCCCCACCTCCTGTGGACGTGAGTCCGGGGACCCCGCAGACTGCCCTCTCCTTGCTGGGGTAATGCACCCCCCACCTCCTGCAGACGTGAGTCCGGGGACCCCGCAGACTGCCCTCTCCTTGCTGGGGTAATGCACCCCCCACCTCCTGCGGACGTGAGTCCGGGGACCCCGCAGACTGCCCTCTCCTTGCTGGGGTAATGCACCCCCCACCTCCTGCGGACGTGAGTCCGGGGACCCCGCAGACCCCCCTCTCCTTGCTGGGGTAACACACCCCCCCCCACCTCCTGCGGACGTGAGTCCGGGGACCCCGCAGACTCCCCTCTCCTTGCTGGGGTAATGCATTCCCCCACCTCCTGCGGACGTGAGTCCGGGGGACCCCGCAGACTCCCCTCTCCTTGCTGGGGTAATGCATTCCCCCACCTCCTGCGGATGTGAGTCCGGGGACCCCGCAGACTCCCCTTCCTTGCTGGGGTAATGCACCCCCCACCTCCTGTGGACATGAGTCCGGGGACCCCGCAGACTCCCCTCTCCTTGCTGGGGTAATGCACCCCCCACCTCCTGTGGACGTGAGTCCGGGGACCCCACAGACTCCCCTGTCCTTGCTGGGTTAATGCACCCCCTACCTCCTGCGGACGTGAGTCCGGGGACCCCGCAGACTGCCCTCTCCTTGCTGGGGTAATGCACCCCCCACCTCCTGTGGACGTGAGTCCGGGGACCCCGCAGACTGCCCTCTCCTTGCTGGGGTAATGCACCCCCCACCTCCTGTGGACGTGAGTCCGGGGACCCCGCAGACTGCCCTCTCCTTGCTGGGGTAATGCACCCCCCACCTCCTGTGGACGTGAGTCCGGGGACCCCGCAGACTGCCCTCTCCTTGCTGGGGTAATGCACCCCCCACCTCCTGTGGACGTGAGTCCGGGGACCCCGCAGACTGCCCTCTCCTTGCTGGGGTAATGCACCCCCCACCTCCTGTGGACGTGAGTCCGGGGACCCCACAGACTCCCCTCTCCTTGCTGGGGTAATGCACCCCCCACCTCCTGCGGACGTGAGTCCGGGGACCCCGCAGACTCCCCTCTCCTTGCTGGGGTAATGCACCCCCCACCTCCTGTGGACGTGAGTCCGGGGACCCCGCAGACTCCCCTCTCCTTGCTGGGGTAATGCATTCCCCCACCTCCTGCGGATGTGAGTCCGGGGACCCTGCAGACTCCCCTTCCTTGCTGGGGTAATGCACCCCCCACCTCCTGTGGACATGAGTCCGGGGACCCCGCAGACTCCCCTCTCCTTGCTGGGGTAATGCACCCCCCACCTCCTGTGGACATGAGTCCGGGGACCCCGCAGACTCCCCTCTCCTTGCTGGGGTAATGCACCCCCCACCTCCTGTGGACCTGAGTCCGGGGACCCCGCAGACTCCCCTCTCCTTGCTGGGGTAATGCACCCCCCACCTCCTGTGGACGTGAGTCCGGGGACCCCACAGACTCCCCTCTCCTTGCTGGGTTAATGCACCCCCTACCTCCTGCGGACGTGAGTCCGGGGACCCCGCAGACTGCCCTCTCCTTGCTGGGGTAATGCACCCCCCACCTCCTGCGGACGTGAGTCCGGGGACCCCGCAGACTGCCCTCTCCTTGCTGGGGTAATGCACCCCCCACCTCCTGTGGACGTGAGTCCGGGGACCCCGCAGACTCCCCTCTCCTTGCTGGGGTAATGCACCCCCCACCTCCTGTGGACATGAGTCCGGGGACCCCGCAGACTCCCCTCTCCTTGCTGGTGTAATGCACCCCCCACCTCCTGTGGACGTGAGTCCGGGGACCCCGCAGACTGCCCTCTCCTTGCTGGGGTAATGCACCCCCCACCTCCTGTGGACCTGAGTCCGGGGACCCCGCAGACTGCCCTCTCCTTGCTGGGGTAATGCACCCCCCACCTCCTGTGGACGTGAGTCCGGGGACCCCGCAGACTGCCCTCTCCTTGCTGGGGTAATGCACCCCCCACCTCCTGTGGACGTGAGTCCGGGGACCCCGCAGACTGCCCTCTCCTTGCTGGGGTAATGCACCCCCCACCTCCTGTGGACGTGAGTCCGGGGACCCCGCAGACTGCCCTCTCCTTGCTGGGGTAATGCACCCCCCACCTCCTGTGGACGTGAGTCCGGGGACCCCGCAGACTGCCCTCTCCTTGCTGGGGTAATGCACCCCCCACCTCCTGCGGATGTGAGTCCGGGGACCCCGCAGACTCCCCTTCCTTGCTGGGGTAATGCACCCCCACCTCCTGTGGACATGAGTCCGGGGACCCCGCAGACTCCCCTCTCCTTGCTGGGGTAATGCACCCCCCACCTCCTGTGGACATGAGTCCGGGGACCCCGCAGACTGCCCTCTCCTTGCTGGGGTAATGCACCCCCCACCTCCTGTGGACCTGAGTCCGGGGACCCCGCAGACTGCCCTCTCCTTGCTGGGGTAATGCACCCCCCACCTCCTGTGGACGTGAGTCCGGGGACCCCGCAGACTGCCCTCTCCTTGCTGGGGTAATGCACCCCCCACCTCCTGTGGACGTGAGTCCGGGGACCCCGCAGACTGCCCTCTCCTTGCTGGGGTAATGCACCCTCCACCTCCTGTGGACGTGAGTCCGGGGACCCCGCAGACTGCCCTCTCCTTGCTGGGGTAATGCACCCCCCACCTCCTGTGGACGTGAGTCCGGGGACCCCGCAGACTGCCCTCTCCTTGCTGGGGTAATGCACCCCCCACCTCCTGCGGATGTGAGTCCGGGGACCCCGCAGACTCCCCTTCCTTGCTGGGGTAATGCACCCCCACCTCCTGTGGACATGAGTCCGGGGACCCCGCAGACTCCCCTCTCCTTGCTGGGGTAATGCACCCCCCACCTCCTGTGGACATGAGTCCGGGGACCCCGCAGACTCCCCTCTCCTTGCTGGGGTAATGCACCCCCCACCTCCTGTGGACATGAGTCCGGGGACCCCGCAGACTCCCCTCTCCTTGCTGGGGTAATGCACCCCCCACCTCCTGTGGACGTGAGTCCGGGGACCCCACAGACTCCCCTCTCCTTGCTGGGTTAATGCACCCCCTACCTCCTGCGGACGTGAGTCCGGGGACCCCGCAGACTGCCCTCTCCTTGCTGGGGTAATGCACCCCCCACCTCCTGCGGACGTGAGTCCGGGGACCCCGCAGACTCCCCTCTCCTTGCTGGGGTAATGCACCCCCCACCTCCTGTGGACGTGAGTCCGGGGACCCCGCAGACTGCCCTCTCCTTGCTGGGGTAATGCACCCCCCACCTCCTGTGGACGTGAGTCCGGGGACCCCGCAGACTCCCCTCTCCTTGCTGGGGTAATGTACCCCCCACCTCCTGCGGACGTGAGTCCGCGGACCCCGCAGACTCACCTCTCCTTGCTGGAGAAGTCCACTCCCAGCAGGATGTTCTCCTCGGTGTCCTGGCGCCCACTGCTGTACACCACCACCATGTACCGCACACGGTCCGCCCAGGCACTCTCCAGGCGCACAGCCTGCAGCGGGCAGAGACGCACTCACCACCCTGCCCGCCTTTCCACCTGCCGCCTCCCTCCCTGGGCCAAACCAAGCTCAAGAGCGTGCTAGCCTTCCCCTCGTGCACCTGGGAGCCAGAGCCAGTTCTTTGCATCCCCAGCATGGGCGACAGTGCCTGGCTCGCAGGAGACACCCAAAATGCGCCCAGAGCAAGCAGATGGCTGTCCTCCAGCGCAGGCTGCTGCGGAGCCCTCGCCCTCTCTCCTCGGGCCGCGGCAGCAAACCCGGCTTGGGCGTTTCGGAGCCATCAGGGAAGATGTGTTCTACCGTGAAAGCTTTCTCCCTGCCAGTCACGGACGACTCCCCACCAAGTGTCACAGTGAAACAAAACTCGCCTCTCCAGGGCTTGGGTGGGGTGCAGTGGGTTAATCTGCTGCTTGGGACGTGCATCTCACATAGGAGTGCCTGCCTGAACCCCAGCTTCCCGCTAGTGCGCCCAGACGGAAGCGGTGGTGGCCTAAGTTCTTGGGCTTCTGCCACTTACATGGGACCCTCAGGCTTTGGCCTGCCCAGCCCACGCTGTTGGGGAGTGAACCAGCGGATGGAAGATCTGTCTCTCTGTTTCTCCCTCTCCATGCCACTCTGCCTTTCAAATAAATACAGCAACCTTTGAAAATAAACTAGACATTTGCCGGCGCCGTGGCTTAACAGGCTAATCCTCCGCCTAGCGGCGCCAGCATACCGGGTTCTAGTCCCGGTCGGGGCGCCGGATTCTATCCCGGTTGCCCCTCTTCCAGGTCAGCTCTCTGCTGTGGCCCGGGAAGGCAGTGGAGGATGGCCCAAGTGCTTGGACCCTGCACCCGCATGGGAGACCAGGAGAAGCACCTGGCTCCTGGCTTCGGATCAGCGCAATGAGCCGGCCGCAGCGGCCATTGGGGGGTGAACCAGCGGCAAAAAGGAAGACCTTTCTCTCTGTCTCTCTCTGTCTCACTGTCCACTCTGTCAAATAAATAAATAAATAAACGAGACACTCGCCACTCGCAGCTCTTCTTACCAGCCTGATCCTGTCTTCACAGCGCAGGAGGTTGATCATCACTTGCAGATGCTGGGGCAGGTCACCTGTTGGACCAACGCAGGGAGTTTTAAAAGGTCACCCGCCGATCTGCTAGAGAGCCACCTTGGGGATGCTGATCTGGGGGCCTTGAAGATGACTGAGCAGTCTAAATCCCCCCGCCCCCAGCAGCGGGGGAACCCTGACAAAGAGGCATGGCGTCTGTTCTCCCAAGCACCCTGCAACCAGGAGAGGCGGGCGGCTGGCCTGCTGTCACACGGTGAAGCGTCACTCATAGCTTCTGAAATAACTTGCAATCTTTTTTTTTTTTAATTCGAAGTTTGGAAAATGCAGCCAAGCCTAGAGAAGAGCATGCACGCAGGGCTGGGTAGGCGCGAGCATGGGGGCGGCACTGGCGGGGTCGGTCACGCTGGGAGAGGCATTGGCCCAGGGAGAAGAGGCCTGTGTTGCTTTTCCTCTGCAGACCTGTGTGCTCTCCATGGGAGCGCGGTGCTACTTCTATAACCATGGCAGAAAACATGCGGCTGCGGCTGCAGACAGAGCTGCAGGCCGGGCGCCCAGAGAAACAGGACAAGCGGCTAGCTCCGCCCTCTTCTCCTTCCTTGCTACGTGGTGTGTACTGTTTTCTTTTGTTACTTCAAAGAGGAAATGATCCAGAGGCAACCTTCCAGGTTGTCTGAGCAGCCCCGGGGTCCAGAAAGCGACTGTGGGCTGGTGAGGAAAGCCCCTAGAGAGTGGCCAAGTGCATGTCCACCTTCAACGCCAGCACCCCCCGGAGTCCCGGCTACTCCACTTCTGGTCCTGCTCCCTGCTAACACACCTGGGAAGGCAGTGATGATGGCCTGGCCACCCAAGTGGAATGCCAGGATGGAGCTCCTGGCTCCTGGCCTCCGCTTGGCTCAGCCCTGGCCATTGAGGCATTTGGGGAGTGAACCAGCAGGTGGAAGCTCGCTCTCTCTCTCTCTTTCTTTCTCTCTCTCCCTTCCCCTCTCTGTAGCTCTGTGTTTCAAAACAAACAAAACCAAAGGAACCAAAACTGTCTATCCAAGCAGAACCTCAGTTGCAGGGCAGTGGGGGCTGGGCAGTGGGGCCACTGTGATGGACACGCAGCGAGTAACTAACTGCAAGGCCACTTCCCCTTAGCACGTCTACACCGTTCGCAGAGCGGCCCTTCTAAAGAACAGGTTCATTTACAAACATGCTGCCCTGGAAGGAACACGGGGCAACTTGCAGAAAATCTGTATCAATTCCACCTCTGTGTAACAGCCTCAAAGAAACAGAATTACCTTTTTTGTAAAAAATAATAATAATAATAATAAAGGATCAACCCTGCTTACCCACTCCAATGCTCTAGGAGAAAACACTGTGTTTCCTCCTTTTGCAAAAAACACCTTTTTCACTTTAAGGCAGAATGACTGACACACCGATGTCCAGACCAAACATTCTGCCGAGAAGAATCTGGCAATGGACACTCGCCCCTCTGGCTACCAGGGCAGACCTCACGTTAACTGTTCTTCCCACGAAATGAAAAATTTGAAAAAGAAAGGAAGGAAGGTGGCCCTCTTCTCTGCTCTCTGTGGTTACAGGATCCCAAAGCACCCAGCACCCTAGGCGGGTGAGGCCGGCCGGGAGACACGGGCTGAACATCCCTTAGCCGAAAGGCTTGGGGCCAGCAGAGTTGGGATTTGGGACTGCTTCTGACTGGGACATCTGTACACACGTGAACGAGGTACCCTGGGAATGGGGGGCCCAGGCCTACAGGCCAAGCTCATGGGTGTCACCGACGTCTCGTACGCACAGGCTGAGGGTCACGTGGTATTAAGTGACTCTGTGCATGAAGCAAAGTCTCACGGTGTGTCAGTTTCTGCCTGTGCTGTTGGGTAGGCAGCACCCAGCAGGTTTCAGACGTGGGAACATTCTGGATTTCAGACTGGCAGCTTGGGGCTGCTCCACTTGCAAAAGTCCACGCTGAGAGAGGACCTGGAGCTCCCAGTCTCCTTCCTCTGCCTTGGTGGCACCCATGTGTCGTGGCACCCACCTGTTGTGGCACCAAGGCCACAGGTAGGCTCTTCATTTGTCTGGGCCCTGCCCGGCACCCCCTCCCCCACTCTGTCTGACAAACGCCGCCATGGAGGGGGCATTGTCCACCCGGCTAAGCTGCTTTCAATGGAGCTGTCCGACAGGATTGCTGACGAACAGAAACCCAGACCCTGGTCTGCCAGTCCCTCGTGCAGGCTCTGTGAGGGCCCCCGACCCCACAACTGTGAGCACGGCTCCAATCAGCCCCACTGTGCTCACCCAGAGGACTCCGTGTGACTCCAGGGGAAAAAGGAACTCCTCTGGGGTCCACTCTGGGCCTGTCCCAGGGGTGCCTGCTCACACCCCCTGCCCTCCTGAGCTCACCGCCCACTGCAGACCCCAGGGGCCGCAGAGCAGCCCACCCTAGCGTGCACTCCAGTGCTGCGTGAACCAGCTCGGCATGTGTGTGTTTTGCACCGACTTCTCCAGGCTCACGCACAATATGAAGATGTTCGTTGGAGGGCGGAAGGAGACGGTCCACACCGAAGTGCGAGGAAGCCTGAGCATTGGCTCTGACGCGTGTGTTACGGTTAAGGACACAGCCGATGGCTAAGCTCTGAGCAAGCTCAAAGTTGAAGGATCTGCTTATAGCTTTATTATCCTAGAGGTCCCTGCAGTAATAATTGTAGCTACACGTATTTGAAGGTACTTCAACAAGTTTGAGGGAAAATGGATTTGAAAGATAATGCCAGGGCCGGAGCTGTGGCGTAGTGGGTAAAGCTGCCGCCTGCAGAGCTGGCATCCCATGTAGGTGCTGGTTCCAGTCCTGGCTGCTCCACTTCCAATCCAGCTCTCTACTATGGCCTGGGAAAGCAGTAGAAGATGGCCCAAGTGCTTGGGCCCCTGCACCCGCATGGGAGACCCAGAAAAAGCTCCTGGCTCCTGGCTTCGGATTGGCCCAGCTTCAGCTGTTGAAGCCATTTGGGGAGTGAAGCAGCGAATGCAAGACTTCTCTCTCTCTCTGCCTCTGCCTCTCTATAACTCTGCCTTTCAAATAAATAAATCCTAAAAAAAGAAAGATAATGCCAGGGGTGGAAGTTTGGCGCAGCTGTCAGTCACTTGGGACACCTGCATCTCTTATCGGAGCACCTGGTTCAAGTCCAGGCTCCTCTGCTTCTGATCTAGCTATCTAGCTTCCCGCTCATGTGCACGCTGGGAGGCAGCAGGTGATGGTTTAAGTCCTTGGGCTCCTGCCACCCATGTGGGAGGCCTGGATGGAGTTCCTGGCTCCTGGCTTTGGCCTGGCCCTACCATGGCTATTAAATAAAACAAAAAAAGAAAAGAAAAAGAAGAAGAAAACACATTTTCCACAAACGTTTTCAGGCGTGAGGGTGATGTAGGAGGTAGGGATGCTACGTGCAGTTTTTAATTTCCGCACCATCTTGGGTACCAGTATTGGAAACTCTTTGTCCAGATTAGGAAGCAGGCTGCGCAGCCCACCCCCAACTGTTCAGCAAGCCACAGAACTGGAATCGGAAGCCTGGTCTATCTGGCTCCGAAGCAAATATTCCTTCCAAAAACCCCACTGCTGGGGCCGGCGCTGTGGCGTAGCAGGTACAGCCGCTGCCTACGGAACCGGCATCCCATATGGGCACTGGTTCGAGTCCTGGCTGCTCTGCTCCCTGGTAATGTGCCTGGGAAAGCAGCGGAAGACGGGGGCCTCTGCACCTGTGAAGGAGATCTAGGAAGAGCTCCCAGCTCTTGGCTTTGGACCAGCCCAACTCCAGCTGCTGTGGCCATTTGGGGAGTGAATCAGCAGAAGGAAGATTTCTCCCTCTCTCCCTCTCTCCCTCTCTCTCTCTCTGTAACTCTTTCAAATAAATAAATAAATGTTAAAAAAATAACAAAAAACAAAAAATCCACCCCACTGCCTCCTTCTTTTGCAGGAGACTCATTTGCTTAGCTTCAGACAAACCACATCTTTTTTTTTTTTTTTTTTTTTGACAGGCAGAGTGGACAGTGAGAGAGAGAGACAGAGAGAAAGGTCTTCCTTTGCCGTTGGTTAACCCTCTAATGGCCTCCGTGGCCCGGCGTGCTGCGGCTGGCGCACTGCGCTGATCCAAAGCCAGGAGCCAGGTGCTTCTCCTGGTCTCCCATGGGATGCAGGGCCCAAGGACTTGGGCCATCCTCCACCGCACTCCCTGGCCACAGCAGAGAGCTGGCCTGGAAGAGGGGCAACCAGGACAGAATCCGGTGCCCCGACCGGGACTAGAACCCGGTGTGCCGGCGCCGCAAGGTGGAGGATTAGCCTGTTGAGCCACGGCGCCGGCCACAAACCACATCTTGATTACAAATATCACTCCTTGCAAATGGCGACTTGTGGGGTTGGAGATGAATGACAGGTATGGAATTCTAACCTAAGCACTCCAATCTAAAGATGGGGCTGGAGGAGCTGAAGTGAGCACAGGAAACAATCTTTGTGGACAAGAAAACAGCCCACCTGTGAGCCAGCGGCACCTGTGAGCCAGCTGCACCTGTGAGGCGGTGGCACCTGCGAGCCGGCGGCACCTGCTGTTCTGAAAGGACAAGGCCGTCCCAGCTCCCAGACCTGCGCTGAGAGGCTGGGACCTGCTGACGGGGTCACGTGTCTGCAAACCCTGAACTCCTCTCTCCACAGGGCCTTCGGCTCCAGGTTCGAGTCACTTCAGAAAGCTGCTCCTGTTCCTCCATAGGCATTTCTCACTACCTTGCCCTTGGACCCACGTTAATGCCCAGTTTGATCCCTATTCTGTAACTTTTGTCCACTTCCCGAAACCCACGTCGCCACCACAAAGACCTCCTATCCCGGTGCAAACCTCAGAGTGCGAGCCAATGGCCTGCAAAGAAATTTCCCAGATGAGAGAATGTTGAGTGCCGTGAGCAACAGCATGGGGATAACACTTTCCTATCTCGCACCTTGGAGCCACCTGTCAGGGTGTCACACTGTAACTTACCACCTGCAGGGGGCTGATGGACCGCGCATAGGAATTCTTTACATCCTGCTAGGACGCCTGCGGCTGGCCATCCTAGCCCGCAGTGCCACCTGGAACAGGTGCGGGCCTGTTCATGGGATGGACACCTGCGTGTCTGCCCGCACCTGTGCCCCTGCATCTCTGGCCTGGACACCCAGCAAAGTGCTCACCACCGCCACGGCGAGGCTACGCGGAAAATGAGTTCCAGTGCAAGAGAACGGACTTCGACATCACCTGCGTGCTTGTGGGGGTGCTGAAGACTCCGCGGGCCTTGGGCACTGCTCCCCTGTTGCAGGAAGAGGGCTGCTCCTTTCACCATGAAAAAGCTCTCGCTCAGGCTGCAAAGAACAAAACCAGAGCTCCGTTAGAAGGGAATTCAGAGGGGAAGACGGGCAAAGGCTGCTGCAGAGAAGCGCGGAGCGGACCATGGGCAGGTACAGTGCGAACGGCAGAGTCATCTCCCAAGCCTCACCTTTGCCGACATCACGGTGCTTCTGCTCACACACCACACCCCGCGTTCTCAGGCCAGGAGGCCCTTCCTGCAGAACACTGGGAAGGGAACTCCCAGGGGTACAACACGTTTCATGCACACAGAACACCCCCAGTTAGGAGCCGGCGAGCCCCTGGAGAATCGTTGCTTTCAGCTCCCTGACTGCACAGTGGCCCTGGTAACCACTTGGTGCCTCGCTGGACGGACCACAGGGAAGAGGAACTCGTGGCATCGCTAGCTGCCTCTGCGCAAAATGGGCGGCTACTGACCAGAGACCTAACTCACTGCGGGCTGCCCTGGGCACTGTGCCTGCAGAAAAGACAGGCTGACCATAGGGTGTCTCAGCAGGACGAACCTGAGGCTTTTGTTGTAGAATAACTTCCTATATGGCTTATGAAATCACAAAGAGAATCTTTAGCTTATGCAGAAATCAAGACACAGGAAAGCCTCAGTTATCGATTCCTATTACTTTATTCAAAACTGTCAACAACTGTGAGAATCACCCGTAAAATAGCGGTTGGGGGGGAGGAGGGCTGGACCACCTGTCTGTCATCTTTCTACCCCTTAGTGTTTGCCAAATTTGCTATATTAAGCAAAAGCTAACTTTAAAAAATGACCATTTGTTTGATTTTCAAAGCAACGGAAAACACATTAAACAGCCTTTCATTGTTATCAACTTTGTGAAAGAAGACCACGGTTCAAATTATAAATTATCATAAGAAGAATCCTCTCTTGAGCAACCAACTGACACACAAGTGATCCGAGGGAAAACCTCTGAGCACAAGCAGTCTTGTTTTGCTGCTGCTAGAAGCCTGGACTCGCGCAAGTCAGAACCCGAAGGAACGCAAGCGTGTCTTCTGTCCTTGACCCGAGCAAGTTCATCTCGCCCCAGACCCCGAATGTCAGTGGTTCCATGTGCTATCCAGAAGGAAAAACCTCAGCTCATCTACAGCACAACTCCACGTGCTAATGAAACGGCGCACGAACCAGCATTTTACATCAGCAGCTCCTGAAGTCAGGGAAGCCACCTTCTGTCCTATTAAAGACCCCGTCGAATCTGCTAATTTTTCTAGTTAAATTCCCAATGCTAAAAATAGTGACTGCTCCAACATTAAATAATGAGGCTTCAGTCTACCTCTCATATCTGCACCTTTAAATTACTGACAATGGATTTAAATTTTATTTTATTTTTTTGAGAGGCAGAGAGATGGAGTTGGTGTGAGAAGAGAGAAGTGGGGGCTGGGGGGGTGAGAAAGATCGAGAGAAAGTGAGCACTCCTGTGTACTGAGTCCCTAAGTCCCTAATACCAGTGATGACTGGGACTGGCCTAAGCTAGGAGCTAGGAATTCAATTCTGGTTTTCCACGTGGGTAGCAGGAACCCAATTACCTGGGTTGGCCTCTTAGGTTCTGTATTAGCAGGAGGCTGGAATCAGGCGCAGGCGACTCAATCCTAGGATTGGGGTGTCCCAACTGGTGTCTTTTTTTTTTTTTTTTTAAGATTTATTTATTGGACTGGCGCTGTGGCACACTGTGTTAATCTTCCGCCTGCGGTGCCGGCATCCCATATGGGCACCGGTTCTAGTCCCAGTTGCTCCTTTTCTAGTCCAGCTCTCTGCTATGGCCTGGGAAAACAGTACAAGATGGCCCAAACGCTTGGGCCCCCGCACCCGTGTGGCAGCCCAGGAAGAAGCTCCTGGCTCCTGGCTTCAGATCAGTGCAGCTCTGGCCATTGCAGCCATTTGGGGAGTGAACCAAACAAAGGAAGGAAGATGTTTCTCTCTATTGTCTCTCTCACTGTCTATAATTCTACCTGTTAAATAAATAAATAAAATAAAATTTATTTGAAAGTTAAGAGTTGGGGGGTGGGGAGAGGGAGTGAGAGGGAGAGAGAGAAAGAAGAAAGAATCTTCCATCCTATTGTTCACTCTCCAAATGCCTGCAAAAGCTGGGACCTGGCCAGGCTGAAGCTGGGAGCTGAGTACTCCATCTGGGTCTCTCCTGTGGCAAGGACTCCAGCACTTGGGCCACCACCCACTGCCTCCCCAGGAGCAGTGCAGGGAGCTGCATGAGCAGAGTCGCCGGGACTGGATGCAGGCTCCCCAGGTGGCGGCTCCACCTGCCGCACCCTAACACCTGCCCTCCCGCCACGCGCTCCGTGTGTTTCCTAACATCAACACTGAGAGCTGTGCAGCGTGTCACCGCACTGCCAAGTCCTCCCACCGCTTCTGGGGGCTGCAACTTTCGAGTGTTGGGAGCCTGGGGTTATAAATAAGCAAAGAAATAAGAAGCACCCGTCTCCCCTCGGAGCCTTGGCCTCACAGGCTGCTCGGTGCCCACCCGGCCGGCTCAAGATCTCGGCGCCTCCCTGCAGTAGCTGCACGATGGCCTCCCGCTTTTCCACGCCCTCCCCTTCCTTAGGGTTTTACAGCTAAGCCTGCTGTCCCAGCCGTCCCGTTTCAGACACAGCTCCAGCACTACTTCTCATCAGAGCCTAGTAGGGGCTGTGCAGAGGGCTCCCAGCCCACAAAACAGCACAGCTGGCCCACCTGCCCAAAGCAGCATCGACCTCTGTTGTTCGCAAGTTTAAAAAAGAAAAACCCACAAAACCCCATACTGACCAGAGATGGGCACCGAGGAAACAGCCACCGGTCACCAGTGACCTTCGCCTTGGAAAGCACGGGCAGAAATTTCCCTTGGTTTCCCTAACACTTCTTTTGGGAAAAAAGGGAGCAATGCAAAGAACACGGTGGTTTCAGCCTGTGATCCCCCACAAGCCTCTGGCTCCCGGGGCCGATGAGAACCCAAGCCGCCCCCTGCACAGTCGGCTGGGGGCGGGGCAGGACTGTACTGCTGGGGCCTGGAACACAGCAGGCGCCTTGGTTCTCCCTGGACGGTCAGTGACTCGGGCCAACTGTACAGAGCGCAGCCGGACACTGCAGGGAAGCCCAGGAGCACATGGCGCTGAGGCTGAGCGATCACCCGGTGTCCTGGGAAGCCACACGCCAGGGGCAGGAAGGCCAGGGAGCATGGTCACAAGATGCAGAGACCCCCCCCCCCCCCGAACCAGCGTGTCAGGGCCCCAGGCTCAGGAACCCTCAGTGTGGCTGATCTCAACACCGCGAAGGGACTTCAAAGCGTCCAAGGAAAATGGAATGAAAAGCTTATTTTGGTGCAAAAAACCCCACCAAAACCCTGAAATTCCTGTCTGGCTTTTTCACCACAATGGGCACATTCCGTGAACTTTCCGAAGACCCCTAATGTTTACACCTGGCAGTCCCGGCAGGGCCCCGGCTGGTCAGAGCCTCAGAGCAGCCCAGTGAACTCCTCTAAGAACCCCTGTGGGTGAGGTGGGCCTTTAGATATCCACGTCCCACATCAGAGTATCTGGGCTTGATCCCCAGCTCTGGCTCCGACTCCAGCTTCCTGCTAACGCACCCCTGGGGAGGCAGCAGACAGCCCAAGTGCTTGGGCCCCTGCGGCCATGTAGAAGACCTGGAAGAAGCTCCTGGCTTCCGCCTTCGGTCTGGCCCAGCTCTGGCCATTGTGACCATACGGGGAGTGAACCAGTGGATGGCAGATCTGTCTCTCCCTCCTTCTAATTCTGCCTTTAAAAAAACAAACAAAAAAAAATAAACCAGGGGCCAGCACTGTGGTGTAACAGGTAAAGCCGCCGCCTTCAGTGCTGGTATCCCATATGGTCGCCAGTTCAAGTCCCGGCTGCTCCACTTTTGATCTAGCTCTCTGCTATGGCCTGGGAAAGCAGCAGAAGATGGCCCAAGTCCTTGGGCCCCTGTACCTGCATGGGAGACCAGGAAGAAGCTCCTACTCCTGGCTTCAGATTGGCACAACTCCAGCCATTGTGGCCATCTGGGGAGTGAACCAGTGCATGGAAGATCCCTCTCTCTCTCTCTCTCTGCCTCTCCTTCTCCCTCTGTGTAACTCTTTCAAGTAAATAAATCTTTAAAAACAACACCTCGTTCCATGTTGGTAATGGTGCACACCCTTTCCCGGGTACTCAGGAGGAGGATGCCAAGCCCACAAACCCGCCATCGCGGCTCCAGAAACCAGCCTCAGCTCTGGTCAGCATCCTACAGAGGGGGACCAGGGCCGCAGACAGCCAGTCCCGGACAAGCAGACAGAAACAGGTCCTTCTGCTCCACAGACGCCTCCACCAGGGCTTGAAGAGCAGGCGCGGCCACGGCCTCCCTGCCGCCCTCCCCCAGGCGTTCCCTCCACAAGGCAAAGGCAACCTTGGGCCCTGACGCCAGCCGGGGGCAAAGACCCCAGCAGAGCGGTTTCCACAAGGCTGGGGACACGCAAAACCCCCAGGCCTAGGAGCACCCACAGCCAGCACCGCCTGGAAACGGACACGGGGAGGGGAGAGGAAGCCGGCCGGGGCCATACGTACGGACGTGGGCTGCACACCTCGCGGCGGCGGGCATGCCGGCTCGGCCGCAGGAAGACGCAGAAGTCGGTGAAACACAAGAGGCTCATGACTGCCAGGCTCGCGGCCTCAACGCCCTCCTCGCAGTGCCTGCGGGGCTCCCACCGCGGCTGCTCCCCGCAGAGGAAGGGCCCGCCCGGAGCGCAAGTGGTCCCGTGGGCCTCTTGTCTGCCTGGTATGTTGGCTGAAAAAGGCCCTTGTCCCGGCATCTGCTGATGAAAGCGCCATTCACGGGGAGCGGCCTCACTGAAGTGCCTCCCACCACGGTCCTCCCACGGGCCTCGGGCACAAGCAAGAGCGGGTGCCTTAGAGACCGGGGGGAGGCCTGCTGGCGTCCGACTCACAAGCCCCAGGCGGCCAGGGCCCCAGCCGGCTTGATGGCCACTTGGTGAAGGCCGCTCCTTCCTCTCCCATCCCCACTACCACCGCTCGCCCACTGGGGACCAAGGCGGCCGCCAAGCTGAGCCATTCTGCACGGGGAGCAGCACTGTCACCCCCTGAACATGCTTCAGTCATGCGAACAGCTCCAGGAGGGGCCCTGGTGACCCCTTCACTGGGGACATCCAGGGAGAGGGAGCCACAGGTGCATGCACAGGGGCTTGAGACGCGCCGTGGCCAAGGCAAGTGCAGCAGGGCTGGAGGAGGCTAAGACAGGGTGGAAGAGGCTCCCTGGAAAGGAGCCCTGCCAAGGTGAGCAAGAGGGAAGAGGGCACCTAACCAGGGGACCAGTCACTTCCTGGAGGAGGCAGCACCTCCCGGGACGGCTCTATGTGCAAGGGCACCAGCTCCCACGTGAACGGTCTGAGGACTCCGTAAGATGCACACTTTTGTGTGTGTGCGTCTGCTCTGGCAGGTAAGGAAAGCACAGCACGCCCAGGAGCAAGTCTGTCCAAGACGGGAGAGACCCACGTCTGTGCTCGCCCACCTGCCAAGGCCCTGGAAGACCATTCCTGCTGGTCCAGAGCGAGACTTGGGGCCACCGTCCACTATCCCCTCTGCCCACGCCTGTCCTGGTGGCTGACAGCAGGGCTGGACACACACAACATGGAGAGGGCAAGGCCCAGATGACATCCTCAGTCTCTCTTCCCAACATCTGAACACTTGAAGGGCACAGGAGAGAGGGAGAGGGACAATTCAGGGGCGGGAGCTCGCGGTAGGAAGAGTGGGTGTCAGGGCCCAGGAGAAGGGTGGGAGGACCCACCGCCACCTTCCCAGCTGTGGCCGGGACCCAGCTTTCCGTCCTTCGGTGCTGGATGGAGCTGCTGAGGGGTTTCCAAGCCAGAAACCAAGGAGCTGCTCTCCAGGTGGGTTTCTCGTGAGTGGGACAATGGCTCTGAGCTGCAGCAGGGACGGTGGCAAGCACTGAGCCATGCCCCTGGGTTCCATGGCTCTACAGGGCAGGCGACCCTCCCTGTGATGAATGAAGTCACTCAGAGCTTCAGAAGTGGACGATACCTTTATGGGTTCGAGTCCCGGCTGCTCCACTTCAGATCCAGCTCCCTACTGATGCACCTGGGAAGGCAGCAGAAGACGGTCCAGGTGCTTGGGCCCTGCACCCATGTGGGAGATTTGGATGGAGTTCTGGGATCCTGACCTTGGACTGGCCCAGCCCTGGCTGTTGTGGCCATTTGGGGAGTGAACCAGTGGATGGGAGCACTCTCTCTTCTCTTCTCTCCCTCTCTCTCTCTCTCTCTCTCTCTCTCTCTCTCTCCCTCCCCCTCTCTCTCCAGAGATGCAGGAGAAAGGTTTTCTGCAGGTGAGGGAAACCCCAGCAGTGACACATGGTCTTCTGGGAAGGGAGCAGCGCCTTCAGGTACAATCAAGGGCAGCTTCCTGGGCCCAAAAGGAGAATGCAGGGAACCCACAGCACGGTAACACCCTCCTTGGAAGCAGCAAATGGAGAGGTGAGCGGACCCGTTCCCACCGTGCGGGGTCCAAGCACCTGCTCGGGGCGTCTGTGAGACTTCCTCCTACGAGAAGGGCTCAACACCCTGGGTGGTTTCCAGTTCCCCACCGCTTCCCAGTTCCTTAATGGGGCTGATCCCGAGACGGCCTTATACAACTTCCTCCCAGCAGCCATTTCACCGTGGGACAGCTCTGCATGTCTGTGACTGCACCCTCCCCCCGCTCCCCACCCCGCCGCCCCGTGCTGCGTGGACTCTGCACATAGGCCACAGTGTCCACCTCTGCCACAGTGGGGCTTCCTGGAACTCATGGCTCTTGCACCAAACCCTCAACAAGAACTCGCCTGGGGACACCTGTGTGGATGACACGCCACTGCCCCCGGGTCCCCCTCCATGAGCTCTCTGTGCGTGCATGCATGAGTGGCCTCTAAGTGTGTGTGCCTTGCACCCCGCGCCCCCCAGGACCTCTAAGTAGTAAAATCTTTATTTCCATCCTGTCTCTCCTGATCATTGCAGGGGGTACTCTCTGTCTTAGAGATTCTAAATTAAAACAATCATCAATAGACTTGCACGGCACAGGTCACACATTTAGGCTGGTGAAGACGTCTGGCTTCCACCCCACAGCGCCTCGGCTCAACACCCAGCTCTGGCTCCTGACTCCAGCTTCCTGCTAACGCAGAACCTGGGAGGCGGCTGTGATAATGGCTCAAGGGCTTGGGTCCCTGCACCCCACAGGAGCCCTGGACGGAGTTTCTGGCTCCTACTTCATCCCCACCGCCATCTAGGGCGATCGCAGGATTTGGGGGCGGTAAACCAGCAGAGGAGAGCTTTCTCTCTCTCTCTCTCTAATACATCCCCATCTCACGTTGCAGTACCTGGGTTCACGCCTGGCTCTGCTTCTGACTCCAGCTTCCTGCCAAGGCAGACCATGGGAAGCAGCAGTGACGGTCAAGACCGTGGGTTCCGGGTACTCACACGGGCGACCCAGATTGAGTTTCCAGCTCCTGGCTTCAGCCAGCTCCTAGCCATTGGGGGCCTCTGGGGAGTGAACCAGGACACGCGCGTCCTGTCTCTGGATCTCTGCCTGCCTCTTAAATTTAAAAAAAGACAAAAAGGCAAGGTCCTCTCAGAAAGGGAGCAGCAGCGTGCCATACGGTAAAGAGAAGCCGTGCTAGGGTTGAAGCCCGCTCTGGAAACGGCACGAGTAAGCGCACCTGCCTGTCTCCGACCAAGCACTTCGGAGGTCACAGAGGTTCTCAGCCACCGAGGGGGCCGGTGTGTTCCGACGACAGCAGTAACGGCGCCAGCTACGACATTTGAGAAGCTCTGCTGAGGACAAAGCACTCCGGCCAACGTCAACTCATTCCATCTCCATGAAAACTGTAAGGCAGGCCGAGCAGGCTAACAACGAATCTGTGCCCAAGGGAACAGGGAGTTCCTTAGACGGCACGGCGTTAGGGGTCCGGACGCTATGTCTCACAAAGAAACCAGGAAGACGAGTCTCCAGTGTAGGTCTGTCCGGTTCCCCAGTTGGCTGGACTGGCTGAAACCCCCTGAGTCACCTGTACGTGGGAAGAATCAACCTGGGGCTGAACCCGGCACTGCAGGGTGCTTCCCAGGGCGCTGTGGCTCACCCAGGGGACTTCACGGTAATTCTAGGGAAAAAGGGAACTAACATAAAGTTGTCACCACGGAAAAGATGGGTATGGGGCAGGCCCCATGACACAGCGGGCTAAGCCATTGCTGGGGACACCCGCGTCCCCTATCGGGGTGCCTGGCCAGAGTCCTAGCTGCTCCATGCTTCCGACCCAGATTCCTACTGATGCTCCGGGGAGGCAGCAGGAGACAGCCCATGTCCTTGGGTTCCTGCCTCCCACATGGGGGACATGGCTAAAGCTCCTGGCTCCGGAAAAGGGTCTGGGCCTCATCCAGCCCTAGCTGTTGGGGAGGCATTTGGAGGGTGGACCGGTGGATGGACGATCTCTCCCTTTCTCTCTCCGTCTCTTCCTCTCTCTTTCTGTTACTCTGCCTTTCAAATAATAATAATAATAAATTCTTTAAAACAGAAAAAAATGGTGCCAACAAGCTTTCCCAAGAGGAGGTTCTGTTAATCACATTTAGATGAACAAGTACTTAACGAGCATCTATCCCAATGCTAATTCCTGGGAACTCCGACATGAACCAGACCCCATTTCTGCCCTGGAGCAAGGGTCAGCGGGGCCTGGGGCAGTCGCTCCAACACACAGCAGCAGCCTGCACAGGGCCAGACAGACGGGGGCTGCAGATGCCCACGGGGGGAGGCCTGGAAGGATCCTCAACCTGAGGGGGTGGGAGCGGAGGAGTAAGAACGCTCTGGGTGTGTGTGGGGGAATGTTCAAGGTCATGGGAAAATGGGGTTAATTAAAAACAGTGCACATTACCCATGAGCCTAAGAAAGCCCCCCATGCTAGACATACCCTGGGGGAACAGAAGCGAAATTGGGGTTTGATGTGGAAGTCCCCACCGTAGATTCATAAATGTGAATGTATGCGTATTGCTCTGCATATCAGTTCCTTATAAGTGTGGTTAGCACCACACGTCGGTTCCTGGCAAGTTCGATCGTCCCCGAGTGAACTCACAAGTTCAAGTTTCAGAACGTGCACGGCTCACAACCAAATCCTAGGGTTAGCAGTTGAGCAACGCAGCTGTGGACACAACAAGTTCTCAGCACGCAAACGCCTGGTCCGCGAACACTGCTTCAAGTAAGTCCCCAACAGCTTCCGGCTACACGGTGCTCCACAGTCTCCCACAGGGGGCTTGCCCTGCGCTCTCCCCCCACTCCTTGAGTCTTCCAACTCCACTCTTCTGACGGAAGGTCGGGAGACGCACGGCGCATCAGCAGCCATGTGGCTGAGAAGGGGCACAGCGGGACAGGGAGGCTCCAACCTTGACCACCTTCCTGCAGAATCCCAGGGCCAGAGGGCAGGGCCATCTCACTCCTAACAGCAGCAGGTAAAGCTGATGGACGGTCACCTCGAGACCACGGTGACGCTCAGACGGATGGGGAACCCCAGTTCCAGCAAAGGGAGGCTCAGGGAGACGCAAACGAGAGCAGACTACTGCAGAGAGCTCAGCTCAGACGGCAGGTGGAATGGAACATTCTCTCCACGCCTCTCCCTCGGCTTCCCTCACTCACGTTTCAGAGTCACAAGGACCCCCTCCCCGGCAGGGAGGGTACCAACGTCGTGGTCATTCTTAATTTCGTGCTTTCTAACGCCGTCTGGCAGGGTCTGGCCCCAGACACCATCCTTCGGAAGGAAAGGAAACAAGTGACCCTAGGGACACACCTGCCCACCGGGGCTCCCCGGAACACACACTGCTGACAACAGGAACATTCCGGCTCCGCGGGCGCTGCCCAGGAAAGGGGGCCCCCGGGCAAGCAGTGCTGGGCTGGTTACCAGCGTCCCTGCGGCTGGGGCATGCATTGTTTGGCTGGAAGGCGTGGGCTTCTCTCAGGGAGAAGGAATGTTCACAAGTATTTCAGACAGCAAGAGGCATTCCCAGAGCCAGCTCCCCACCTCTCCCTCATACCAGCTCCACCTCCCAGCAAAAGCACAAAAGCAGAACTTGTTCTCTGCACCAAGAAGACAGGAGTGCTGTGCTCGGCCTTGGGCTCAGCAGACCTGGAGGGAGTGCCCTGCTGACCCCCAAGGGCTCCCAGGCCCTTGGGAGCTACAGCCAGTGCGGCTGCTGTTCTTGGGGCAGCTGGCCGGCACGCCAGGGGCTGAGCCCCCTTCATGAGGCCGGAAGGTATAAAGGCTGCATTGTGGCAGGAAAGCTACGGCAGCAAAGACAACCCAGCCAGCCAGAAGTAACAGGCGCACAGAGGAAATGTCTGTGCAAGAACTCAAAAGCCCCAAGAACAGACTGTCTCCACTACTCCAGGTGCCTGGCCTGTCGCTGGTATGCAGCCCTGCCCCACATCCACTCCTCACCGCGCCCTAACCTCGTCAGGGGCCCCTTCCTTGCCTCGGTCTGTGGGCCGTGCAGCATCCACGCAGCCCCACTGTGTCTGGCTCCGTGCCTGGCACTCAGAAAGTCCCTCAGGTCACAGCTGTCCTCGGCGGTAGCCAGGTTCTCTGTGGGCGCTGTCCAACATGGCAGCCCCCCGCCAGGCCTGCTTTCTCCATACTTAGTATGTGCTGGGGCGATGTCTGGTGCAGCAGCTAAGACCCCCCCTTGGGATGTCTGCACCCCAAGCCCGAGTGCCTGAGTTTGAGCCTTTGCTCCTCTCCTAACGTGCAGCCTGGGAGGCAGCAGCTGACGGCTCAGGTAGTTCAATCTCCCGCCACCCAGGTGGGAGGCCTGCTCCCAGCTTCAGCCCAGACTGTCGTAAGCACTTGGGGAGTGAACCAGCAGATGGAAGATCCCCACCCTGCCCCGCCTCTCAAATAAATAATTTTTTTAAAATGCAGTGAATGTGGGGCTGGCACGGTGGTACAGCAGAGTGGTCACCACGTGGGACACTGGCATCCCATGCTGGAGTGCCAGTGACTGTCCCAGCTACTGCACTTTTAATCCAGCTTCCTGCTAATGCACCTGAGAAGGCAGCAGAAGACGGCCGAGGCTCCTGGGCCCCTGCACCCGTGTGTGAGGCCCGGATAGAGTTCCTGGCTCCTGGCTGGCCCAGACCTGGCTGCTGCAGCCATCTGGGGGGAGTGAACTGGTGGACAGAACATATCACTTGCTTTCTCTATCCCTCTACCTTTCAAGTAAATGAATAAATGTTTTGAAAATAAGTGTACTGAATGCAACTGAGTCCGTTGTCATTTTATTTAGCTTCTGTGGATCGAAGTGTAACTATGTGGCTGCATAGGGTTAGCAGCCAGGGTGTGGGACAGCACAGCTCGGGCGCCTCCAGCCTGCTCCACACAGCTCCTAACCACAGCTCTGCAGTCCCTGCTGCCCAGCCCGGGGGCTTTCAACGCTGCACCGTCACCGAGAGACTCCACGCTGCTCGTGCTGTCCGCGGCAGCCATAATTATGCACCCACGTCATTAACCCAAGTTTCACTCAGCTGGCATTCCCTAACCTCAAAGAGCTTATCCTGCTGTAGCGTAGTGGGTAAAGCCACCGCCTGCAGTGCCGGCATCCCATACGGGTGCTGGTTCGAGTCCCGGCTGCTCCACTTCCAATCTGCTATGGCCTGGGAAAGCAGTAGAAGATGGCCCAAGTGCTTGGACCCCTGCACCCACATGGGAGACCCGGAAGAAGCTCCTGGCTCCTGGCTTCGGACTGGCGCAGCTCCAGCTATTGAGGCCAGTTGGGGAATAAACTAGTGGATGGAAGACCTCTCTCTCTCTCTCTGTGTAACTCTGACTTTGAAATAAATAAATAAATCTTAAAAACAAACAAACAAACCTCCCGCGGACGACCCCAAGGCGCTGCTTCCCCTGCACGCTGCCCCAAGCGTTCTCTGTGTGGTCCTCAGAGACACCACTGTCCTCAAAAGCCTCGCTCCTCTGGCTCTGTGCACAGCTCTCGTCCTGTCTGCCTCCCACACAGCACCTGCCATCCCGAGCGCACACCTCCTCCAGGAAGCCCCAGCACCCTAGCTGCAAGCCGAGACTCCTCCCTTTCAGCATCGTCTAGGGCCTTCTCTCATTCCTGCCAGGGAGGAAACAGCTCCGGGGTTAAGTCACTCATCCAGGGTCTTCCCACTCAGCAAGTGAAAAGGACCGAATCCCAGACCCTGGTCCCTGGCCCATCATCTACCAGGCGCAGGGACGCCCGAACCTCAGGATGGACTCGAGGGCCAGCACACAGACAACTTTTTAAAATGGAAACCATCCCAGTGGCCATTAAAAAAAAATAACTGAAATTTCATTTATTTGTTTGGAAGGCAGGGAAACAGACACACAGAGAGACAGAGACAGAGAGAGGTCTTCCATTCGCTGGTTCACTCTCCAAATGTCTGCAACAGCTGGGGTCAGGCCAGGCCAGGCTAAGGCAGGAGCTGGAGCGGCATTCAGGGCCCCGACTTGCACCACCACTGGCTGCCCCCCAGGCTGTGTGTGCATCAGCAGGGAGCTGGGATCCGGAGAGGCATTGGGATTCAAATCCAGGAGGCGCCTAGGCATTCCAAGTGGCGCCTTAACTACTGTACCACACAACTTTTTTTTTTTTTAAGATTTATTTATTTACTTGAAAGTCAGAGTTACACAGAGAGAGGAGAAGCAGAGAGAGGGAGGTCTTCCATCCGCTGGTTCACTCCCCAGATGGCCGCAATGGCCGGAGCTACGCCAATCCGAAGCCAGGAGCCAGGAGCTTCTTCCAGGTCTCCCATGCAGGTGCAGGGGCCCAAGGATCTGGCCTACCTTCTGCTGCTTTCCCAGGCCACAGCAAAGAGCTGTATTGGAAGTGGAGCAGCCGGGACTCGAATCGGTGCCCATATGGGATGCCGGCGCTGCAGGCAGCAGCTTTACTCTCTACACCACAGCGCCGGCCCCACCACATAACTTTTTAATCTTCCTCCGTGTCTGACTTCAGAAAGTTTGTGGTTAATGAAATTAAAAGGTAATTTTGGGGATTGGTACTGTGGCGTAGCAGGTAAAGCTACCACCTGCAGTGCCAGCATCCCATATGGGCACCGGTTCAAGTCCCGGCTGCTCCACTTCTGATCCAGCTCCCTGCTAATGCTCCTGGGAAAGCAGCAGAAGTGCTTGGGCTCCTGCATCCAGCTGGGAGAACCAGAAGAAGCTCCTGGCTCCTAGCTACAGCCTGGTATAGCCCTGGCCATTGTGGCCATTTGGGGAGGGAACCAGTAGATGGAAAATCCTTCTCTCTCAGGGCCAGAGCTGTGGCTTGGCAGGTTAAAGCCCCAGCCTGCAGTGCCAGCATCCCATTTGGGCACTGGTTCGAGTCCTGGCTACTCTTCCAATCCAGTTCTCTGCTTTGGCCTTGGAAAGCAGCAGAAGATGGCCTAAGTACTTGGGTCCCTGCGCCGGTGTGGGAGACCTAGAAGAAGCTCCTGGCTTCGAAGTGGCCATTTGGGGACTGAACCAGTGGAAGGAAGACCTCACTCTGTCTCTACCTCTCTAATGAATAAAATAAATCTTTAAAAAAAAAAAAAACTATCTCTCTCTCCTCTCTCTGTACTTCTGCCTTTCAACAAATAAGTGGATCTTTCAAAGAAATAAAAGATAACGTTAGTACAAACAATCTTGAAATCCACGCATAACTCAAGCCCACACCTGGCTCACCTTGGCCAGCTCGGCGCAGTGGGACCTGGGCACTCCCCTGACACAGGAAGCACTGAGAAGGTCAGACGTGCTCTAAGTGCAAGGTCAGCCACCTGGAGGCAGGTCCTCTTGGCAACCAAGCACTTCCAACAACACCGGTCCCCTAAGCCCCTCACAGCCCTGGGAGCACTCGAGCGCTCAGGCCATGACTCTGCCATCTCTGGATCCCTCCCAGTGTACAGGAGACAGGAGGCACTCAGTGTATGCCAGGACAGTAACAAGCACCTTTGGTGAGGGTCATGTGACCTGCTCCACATGGGGAAACTGAGGCTCAGAGAGCTTAAGCCACCTGTCCACGCTCATTCCACCGAGAAGTGGAGGGGCTGGGGGGGAAAGCAGGAGTCTTTGTGCTCCAAGCTCTGCTCCTTGGGCAAACACAGGCAGGAAAGTCCACCTCTCTTGCCCTGCAGGTCAGACCTGAGTCCACCTGGTGGGGCAGGCAGGGCAGGTCCGGAGCCCAGAGGTGGGGGGGGGGGGGCGGGCTTCTGATGGCGAGCAGGGGATGGAGGCCACAGGGAGGTGCAGATCTGATGACCCAGGTCGATCCCTTAGGGACTTGGGGGTCTGTAATGTGGGAATGTCTTCAAGAAGGGCAGAGTGCGCCCGAGGCACTGCGTCAGAAGTGAGGGTGTCAGTTTGAACTCCAGGTTTTTGACACACTTAGACAGACACAGAGCTAAGTACAGAGGCGGGTGTATGTGGGTGCACGCATAGACACACACTCGTATGTGCATGTTCATACAAATCTTCCCTCCCTCTGTCCGCCGAGAGGGCCTGGGGTGAGCAACACTCCAGAGCAGCGGGCAGCACACCTACCCTGGCTCCCAAATTCCATTCTCCACCCAAAGGCCCTGGGGCTCCCTGGAGAAAGGACAGAGTCCAGGGGCGGGCGGGGAATGTGCAGTACGCCAGCAGGAGAGGAAGCGCTCCCAGACCGATGCAGCGTGGGGTCAGGCGGAACAGGATCCCACCAGCCCGATGTCAGTTTCTCCCCAGGAAATATTCCTTAATGCTAAAGGGGAAAGGAAGGGGGCTGGCACTGTGGCGTAGTGGTTTAAGCCGCTGTCTGCAACACCCGCATCCCATATGGACACCAGTTCGAGTACCGGCTGCTCCAGTTCCAATCTAGCTTCCTGCTAATGCACCTGGGAAAGCAGAGGAAGATGGCCCAGGTGTTTAGGATCTACCACATGTGTGGGAGACCCGGATGAAAGTCCTGGCTTCGGCCTGGTCTGGCCCTGGCTGTTGTGGCCATTGGGAGAGTGAACCAGCAGATGGAAGATCTTGCTCTCTCTGTGTCTCTCCCTCTCTTTCTCTCTGTAATTCTACTTTTCAAGTAAATCGTTAAAAATAAAGAAACAGAGGGGAAGGGAGTAGCCAGGCAGGGCATGTGTCCCCAGTCATGGGACAGACTGACCTCCCGCACCACCTCGGGACACTTGACAAGATGGATGCGGCGTCACCACGAGCCACTCCTGCTGAGACTGGTCACAGGGCGACTCCAGACACACCTACACACAGGACGTTCCGCCAGACGACAGGCCTGGACACGAGACTGTCCCATGGGGATGCAAGGCCAGCCTCGAGCGGCACCTGAGGACTCATGGTGGTGACAGATCCGGTGCGCAGTCTGTGTCCCCGACTGTACCGTGGGCCTGTGGGAGATCACCCTCGCCTGTACTCAAAGGTGACAGAGCACCACCTTGGCAAGTGGACGTCCACTGTTCAGAAAGAAGTTTTTTTGCACTGTACTAGGGTGCTTTAAAAAAGTCCACAGAATGGGGGCCAATGTTGAGGCAGGGTGGGTTAAGCCGCTGCCTGCAATGCCAGCACCCTCTATGGATGTCTGTTCCAATGCTGGCTGCTTCAGTTCCAATCCAGCTTCCTGCTAACGCACCTGGGAAGGCAGCAGGTGATGGCTCAGGTACTTGAGTCCCTGTCACCCCTGTGGGAGACCCAGATGGAGTTCCTGGCTCCTGGCTTCAGCCTAGCCCAGCCCCGGCTGTTGTGGCCATTTGGGGAGTGAATCAGCAGATATAAGAAATCTCTCTCTCTCTCTCTCTGTATCTTCCTCTCTCCTCCATCACTCTTTCAAATACATTTTTTAAAAATATAAAAAAAACCTTTGAAATCCACGCAGGGGTTTTTTAATCTGCCATCTCCATGAACTGTTTTTGAACCCCCGCTTACACATGGGTTCCAAAAAAATTTTTTTTTTTTTTGACAGGCAGAGTGGATAGTGAGAGAGAGAGAGAGACAGAGAGAAAGGTCTCCCTTTTTGCCGTTGGTTCACCCTCCAATGGCCACCGCGGCTGGCGCATCTCGCTGATCCGAAGCCAGGAGCCAGGTGCTTCTCCTGGTCTCCCATGGGGTGCAGGGCCCAAGCACTTGGGCCCTCCTCCACTGCCTTCCCGGGCCATAGCAGAGAGCTGGCCTGGAAGAGGGGCAACCAGGATAGAATCCGGCGCCCCAACCGGGACTAGAACCTGGTGTGCCGGCGCCGCAAGGTGGAGGATTAGCTTGTTAAGCCACGGCGCCGGCCGAGGTTCCAAAATTTTTGGCATCAAAATAAACTTCCATTAACTGCATTTTCCACTAAGCAGCCTCTTCCTTGCAACTCATCTGTACGTCTGAAATTATTCCAGAATACGCACAACGCTGTCAAGCTCTCCGTGGGCGGAACTCGGTGAAGTACGACTCGCTCGCTTTTCCTTAGCTGCTGGGGGACACAAGCTCAGGACCCTCCAGCCACAGCCTTGCTCACCAGCTCCTCCCCACCTTGGGGCCACGCTGCTCCTCTGCCTGTCGCAAACAGAGGGGCCGCGGGCTCTCCTCTCCCGCACCCTCTGGGTCTGCGTGTGCCGAGGGTTTGAGGGCCTCCCACGGGCACAGCCCGGCCCACAGAAGCCCACGTTTAGCATTTTCGAGCTCTGAGCCGGCACACTGGCAGCAGCCAGAGCCGACCTGCCTCTGTGAAGGGCAGGATGTGACTCAGCATCCTGTTCGGGGTTCAGGGTGGCCGGCAGCGCTGGCTCCAAGCGCGGCTGCTGACTTCGCCTCTCAGGACCACGATCCCCCAGGTGAATTGGGATGGGCAGACGGCATCAGCTCTCCCGCGGGGCCTCAGGGCCAGAATGAAGACAGCTGCTGGTCCCTGGGTCACACTGGGGCCCCTCAGGAACACGCACAGGTCCCTGCCGGGCGGAGTCCAGAAATGACCCTCGGCTATTTTAAGGACAGTCTTGTGTCTTTCTTTGTTTTGACTACTAGGAAGCTCAAAATCTGACATGTAGTCAAATTCTAGCACATATGCCAACGCCACGCTGTGTTCTCCATGCACGAATCTCCCAGACTTCATCACGCTTCCCTCTGCTTTCTCCACGTCCCAGTTATCTCGGCGCACGACCCACACAGACATACGTATGTACATGTTAAGAAATACAGAGATTGAGAAATACGGCAGATAACTAAATAAAAACCACCCGCGGGGGCCAGTGCCGTGGTACAGCAGGTTAAGCCAGCACCTGCAGTGTCGGCATCCCATATGGGTGCTGGTTCTAGTCCTGGCTGCTCCACTTCTGATCCAGCTCTCTGCTATGGCCTGGGAAAGCAGTGGAAGATGGCCCAAGTCCTTGGGCCCCTTCACCCATGTAGGATACACGAAAGAAGCTCCTAGCTTTTTTTTTTTTGGACAGGCAGAGTTAGACAGTGAGAGAGAGAGAGAGAGAGAGACAAAGGTCTTCCTTCCGTTGGTTCACTCCCCAAATGGTTGCTATGGCCGGCGTGCTGCGCCAGTCCAAAGCCAGGAGCCAGGAGCCAGGTGCTTCCTCCTGGTCTCCCATGCAGGTGCAGGGCCCCAAGACCTGGGGCATTCTCCACTGCCTTCCCAGGCCACAGCAGAGAGCCGGACTGGAAGAGGAGCAACCGGGACTAGAACCCAGGGTGCCAGCGCTGCAGGCAGAGGATTAGCCAAGTGAGCCGCAGCGCCGGCCTAGCTCCTAGCTTTCAATTGGCTCAGTGCTCTCTCTCTCTCTCTCTCTCTCTCTCTGCCTTTCAAATAAATAAATAAACCTTTAAAAAACAAAACAAAACACCTGCAAGTAGGGTGCTTCAGAGAGACACTTGTGTCTCTGTCCCGCCCCATCTGGTGGGGCCTGGGGAACTGCTGACAGTCCCGGGCCGGAACCCCAGCTCCACAGAGCCACTCCCAGCCTGCCACCTGCCCCCCGGGGCAGCACAGCCCAGGAGCGCCGGGGCACCTGGGAAGTGACAGGTGACTTCCAGAGGCGGCAGCCGCCTGGCCCTCTCCAGCCTAGGTCTGGGGAAAGAGCGCCTGGGGTCCTGGGGAGCTGGAGTGGTGGGTGCAGGTGGCCCCTGGCAGCGGGCAGCGGGAGACCTTTGGTAGCACAAGTCCTTGCTGCAACATTCTTTGAAACAAAGCCTTTAAAAATAGCTTCAAAAGTAGCTATTCAAGGAAAATAAGAAAGAATAAAAACAGCTCTGTCAGGCTAAAGGCGCACAGGAGCGAAGCTCCCGGATCAGAGGCTGGTCCAGAGCTCGGCGGCACCGGGAGAGAACTAGGCCAAGCCCTGGCCTTTTCCCCTCCTAGGTTCCATTTGGTCAGCCTTGGGCTTTCGTGGTGAGAAGGCCTCAAGTCCAACCGGGCAGAGACAAGGGGTGGCGAGAGAGGTTCCCACGTCCCACCGCCAAGCAGACCAACGGCAGCCGGGCCTGGGCCAGACCCCACACATGGGACTGGGGGCGGGGGCCCTTGCATCTGAGACCGGAGAGCTGGTGGCTGGCCCCAGGTCACTGTCATGTGGGAAGGGGGTGCCTATACCCCATCAGCTGTACAGAGATCAACACACGGGGTCCCTCTGCGCTATCCTGTCATGTACTTACGGCCGCTCCCAACTCACCACGATCCCACCCCTATGTAGCAGCCCTCACCCTCACACCCCACGCAGAGTGGGGGCCCCGCCCGGATCACCCCACTCTGCCTTCTCCTCACTGCAGGCTCCTGTGTTCCCACTGTCCGCCTTCAGCCACGTGACCCGTCCCCAAAGCAGAGCGGCTCAGCCACGTGTCCCCGGCTAGCGAATTCTCTCATCAGCCGTCCACACCGAGATCCGATCACAGCGTGCAGGCTCTTCCGGAGCCCAACTCCCCATCTGGGGGCTATCTGAGCATCTCTCTTCTGGTTCTTCATCAGACACAAACGCGACACTATGAGCTGTGGTCACCCCGCTGTGCCCGGGGACACGGGAAATGACCCCTCCTGAACCCTGCCGCCTGGTACCCAACCGTCCTCCATCTCCTCTCCTTCCTTTTGGTTTAACACTCAGCTGTTGCCACCAGGAAACTCTTGATTTTCTTAAAAAAAAAAAAAAAAAAACATTTATTTATTTGAGAGGCAGGGAGAGAGGGAACAAGCGAGCAAGCACTCCCATCTGCTGCACTCCCCAAATGCCCACAACAGCTGGGGCTGGGCAGGGCCGAGGGCAGGAGCTGGGAACACAATCCAGCTCTCCGTGTCGTGCAACCCAAGCCATCACTTGCTGCCTTGTGGGGTGCCCATCAGCGGGAAGCTGCAATCAAGAGAAGAGCTGGGGGGGGGGGGGGTCAGCGCTGTGGCACTGCAGGTAAAACCACCACCCGCAGGGCCGGCATCCCATATATGCACTGGTTTGACTCCCGCCTGCTCCACTTCTGATCCAGCTCCCTGCTAATGTGCCTGGGAAATCAGCAGAAGATGGTACAAGTCCCTGGGCCCCTGCACCTGTGTGGGAGACCTGGAAGAAGCTCCTGGCTTCGGATTGGTGCAGCTCTGGCTGTTGCAGCCATTTGGGGAGTGAACCAGCGGATGGAAGACCTCTCTCTCTCTCTCTCTCTCTCTCTCGTCTCTCTCGTCTCTCTCGTCTCTCTGTAACTCTGCCTTTCAAACTAATAAATATATCTTAAAAAAAAAAGTAGAGTTGGAACTCAGATTCAGGCACTCTTTAGGGTTGCGGGCATCCCATCTGGCTTTTTAACCGCTGTGCCAAACATGTGGCCCCAAACTTAATTTTTTTTTTTTAAAAAAGATCTGTATATTTATCTGAAAAACAAAGTTACCTAGAAAGAAGGGAGGGGGCAGAGAAAGAGATCGATCGATCTTTCATCCATTGGTTTGTTGTGCAAATGACTGCCAATGGCTGGGGCTCGGTATGGTAGAAACCAGGAGCCAGGACCTTCATCTGGGTCTGCTGTGTGGGCGCAGGGACCCATGCACTTGGGCCATCTTCCACTGCTCTCTCAGGCACGGAAGGGAGCCGGATCAGAAGTAGAGCAGCCGGGACTCAAACCAGTGCCCATATGGGATGAGGTTGCCCTTCTACACCACAATGCTGGCCCCAAACTCCGCATTTTTTTTTTTTAACAAAGGGGCTCCACAATGTCCATTTTGTGCCAGGTTCCACAAACCATGGAACTGGTCCTGTGGGGGGATCAGCTAGGCGTGTGAGCAAACACCCTTCAGCCTACAGGGCAGACTGCACGGAGCAGCCCAGGGAGGCCTGCAGGAGGAAGAGGGGGGCCCGCGCGCCCTGTCCCAGCAGCTGTGCCCTCGCTGCATGTCGCCCGTGGGAGAAGAGGCTCCCGCACATCATCACCGCGTTTCACAACCTTTCGAAACCGAGGCCTGCCAAGGTCAGGCAGTAGCCTGGCAAGGTGACAAAGGACAGACATGGGAGCCAAATCCAGGTCTCTCGTGGAGAGAGAAGTGGTTCCCTCAGAGGCCAACACATTCAAGGCGGGGGCCAACTCAAGAGGAGTCAAGTGCCCGTCCGAACAGCACATGGGGTTAGGCTGCGGGCTGCTCGGTGTTTGAGGGGAGTCTCTCCCCAGGAGCCCTGCTCAGCCGACACAGCACAAACGCACCGCTCACGCGTGCTTTCTGCACCAGACTGGGTGTGTCAAGACACACAGACTGGCCGGCGCAGTGGCTCAATAGGCTAATTCTTTGCCTGCAGCGCCGGTACTCCGGGTTCTAGTCCCGGTCGGGGCACCGGATTCTGTCCTGGTTGCTCCTCTTCCAGGCCAGCTCTCTGCTGTGGCCCCGAGGGCAGTGGAGGATGGCCCAGGTGCTTGGGCCCTGCATCCGCATGGGAGACCAGGAGAAGCACCTGTCTCCTGGCTTTGGATCAGCGCGGTGCACCGGCCGTAGTACGCCGGCCGCAGTGGCCATTGGAGGGTGAACCAACAGAAAAAGGAAGACCTTTCTCTCTGTTTCTCTCTCTCTCACTGTCCACTCTGCCTGTCAAAAAAAAAAAAAAAGACATGCAGACTGACAGGCGGGCAGAATTCTGCCTGGCTGAGCGTGGCGGGACTGACGGACAGGACAGGGAGCTGCTCTCTCGTCCCATCGTGTGGTATGATAACAGTGATGGGACAGTCAGCCCGGGACAGCTTCCATTGGGGGGGCACTTCCAAACAGTCACGGAAAATGGAATGAAAGGTAAGTTTAGGAGCCGTCTGACCTCGCAGAGTGCCTAGGCTTGCTTCCTGGTCCCGGCTCCCGATTCCTGCCTCCTGCTACACAGGCCTGGGAGGCAGCCGGGTTGGCTCCAGTGGGTGGGTCCCTGCCACCCGGGTGGCAGACCCTGACCTTGGACCCTGTGGGCGTTTGAGGAGTAAACCAGCTGATGGGGGGAGCTCTCGCTCTTCCTGTCCCACTCAGATATCTCTTCCCTCATCTTTATGCCTTTCAAGAAAAAAAAAAAAAGTCCACTTTGAGGCATAAAGACAAAGGCTTCCTAATTTGATGGTAAGCATGGAATCTGCTGAGACCACAGAGCGCCCACTGGTGGAGCCAGCAGGCCCAGACCCCCCTGTGGATGATGCTACCACAATGTATACTTTCCCCCACGCTTGAAGTAGTCCCATGGAAGATGCCACAGCGCCAGACTCTCCCGCAGACTCTCGCAAGCAAACCGCCACGACTCCTACACCTCCCAGGAAATGGATCCAGCCGGGAACCATGTGAGCGTGGAAGAGGACCCCTGGCTTCGACAGAGACCCCAGTCCTGGAGTCCTGGCCAACAACCTACTGCAGCATGGAGAGCCTAGGCATAGGGCCCGGGCAAGCCTCGTCCAGATCTCTAACCTGAGGAAACGCTAAGATGAGAAGTGGATCTTCTAACAGTGTGGTGGCTTGTTACTCAGCAACGGGTAACTGACACAGCAACTACACACGTGTTTACCTCCAGCACGGCAAGTGTGGGTGCCGCAGGTGTTAACACATCTTGGGAGGAGTTAGCTGTACAGACCATCAGCACAGATGCTACAGCCCAGGCCATGATAAAACACCAAGAAAGGCAGACGGGGAAGGTCCAAAGGTTAGGCTGCCACTGGGACGCTCACATCCCATAAGGAAGTGCTGGTTCAAGGCCGTCCACTCTGCTTCTGATCCAGCCTCCTGTTAACACACTCTGGGAGGCAGCAGGTGCTGGCTCAAGGGCTTAGGTCCCTGCCAACCATGTGGGAGACCCAGAGATGGAGTTCTGGATTCTTGGCTCTCGTGGCCATTTGGGGAAGTGAACCAGTGGATGGAAGATCCCTCCCTGTCTCTGTCTCTGGATCAATCTGCCTCTTAAGCAGATGGAAATAAACATTTTTTAAAAAAATGAGAGCAAGCTTATTTCAAAGGAGCATGAGAGAAGAAGGCAGATAAGAACCCAGAGGCAGGAGAACAGGTGTCAACGAGGGCCACGTGCTGAACATGGAAGAGCAGCCTGCAGGGCAGGGACCTCCCCCAACCCACACCAGGTGAGGGGAAGGGCAGGCACAGTCCCACGCAGAGGGCTTCGAGGAGAAGCAGGTCCCCAGGGGAATTCCCGGCCAGGACGGAAGGGGGAGGAGCATGGAGGGAAGTGCAGACTTGAGGACGCCTGTAGCTCAGCACCGAAGCCGGATACAGCAGAGAAGAGAGAATCCCGCTGCCCTTGGCCGCGGTGCCTACTGGGACAGGCGACTGCGAAGAACACAATCAAAAGAATTCTTTCTTTCTTTCTTTTTTTTAATTTGACAGAATTAGTGAGAGAGAGGTCTTCCTTCCGTTGGTTCACCCCCCAAATGGCCACTATGGCCAGCACTGAGCTGATCCGAAGCCAGGAGCCAGGTGCTTCCTCCTGGTCTCCCATGGGGTGCAGGGCCCAAGCACTTGGGCCATCCTCCACTGCACTCCCGGGCCACAGCAGAGAGCTCGCCTGGAAGAGGAGTAACCGAGACAGAATTGGTGCCTATATGGGATGCCGGCACCGCAGGTGGAGGATTAACCAAGTGAGCCATGGCGCCAGCCGACAAAATCAAAAGAATTCTAACAGACACCTTTGTGAGCTTGACTTGGTAATGCTGGATTCAAAACAAACAGAAGGAAACCCCTCCACTCCTGACCAACACTCCGGGGACAACACCACCATATCACCTCCCCAGCACCGGGCGGGCGCGCAATCGCGTGTGTCTCCTGCCAGCCTCAGCCGGCTCCCAGGATGGTGAGGGAGCCAGGAGCTGCTGCCAGCAGCCCCATCTGCTCACCGATTCCCACCGTCTGAACAGCACGGCTTGCAAAAGGGCACCGCAAGAGGCCAGCAGCACCCGCACACCCAGGGAACGGGGTCGGGGGAGAGGGAACGGGTGGGTCTCGCTCAGCAACAGTCACCTCCATCCTGGGCACGAGATGATCAGTCCTGGAGACACTTCCCAGAGCGCTTCAGAGAAACTGTCTGGGTTTCACACTGAATCCTCAAAGTGTACACTCCCGTTTGCAGCTCATAGGAGTGTAGCCAAGTGGAGGGTGCAGGCTGGGGTGGGCGTTTGACACAGGGGCTGGGGCGACACTTGATGGGCCCGTGTCCCCTGACAGAGGACCCGAGGTGAAATCCAGGCTCTGCTTCCAATCCAGCTTCCTGCTAACACAGACCCTGGGAGGCGGCAGGTGATGGCTCAAGTATAATCAGGTCCTTGCCACCTACATGGAGGCCCGGATGGAGTTCTGGGCTCCTGGCTGTGGCCCAGCCCAGCCCTGGCTCTTGTAGGTATTTGGGGAGTGAACCAGTGGATGAAAGATCTCCCCTCCTCTCTTGGCCTTTGAAATAAATAAAGTAATTAAATAAAATAAAGAGGAAGCAGGCTGCGCTGAGTCCCACGGCATCCCAGGTGGGGCTCTGGTAGACCTGGGCCCAGCAGGGAGCCCAGAACTCCAGCCCTTTATGCTGTGGCTAAAGCTACACATGGGGACCTCAAGAAGGGCACGGAAACCAAGTGCGTTTCAAACTATCTCTGCACCCAAGTCAACTTCCCGCTTCACTTCATTGTCCACGACCTCTCGGAAGCAGCCTAGCACGCGGGCAGCACGTGGAAGGCCGCAGCCAAGTCCGCCCGGGACCTGGTTCTCTGCCGGGAGTTTCCCACAGACTGCTCTGGGAGCCCCGCCGGGAGCAGCCGGCCCTCGGACCCGCAGGCCCTGACCTGCGGGGTCTGCACCCACGGACTCAGCCCACTGTGGGTGGGAAACGCGGGAGGAAAAGTCGCACCTGCGCGGAACACGGCACGTGTGGGGATACTCTCCAGGCCCCGAGTCCCACGCAACACAGGGCTGTGGCAGGAGCGCAGCCTTCTAGCTACCGTCCAGAGAAGAGGCAGCATCCCCGGGGCGGGGGGGCGGGGGCGGGGACTTAACGGGGGACCTGAGCATCTTTGGACTGTGATGTCTGAGAGGGATCCTGACACTAATCCCAGGCGGATACCAAGGTACGGCTATAACCTTCTCTCCATTTTACAGGTGGAAAAACTGAGACACACAAAGGTAAAGGCAGTCAGCTGCTGGCGCGAGACCCAGATGCCAGGCCTGGGTCTGCCTGGCTCCCAACCTCATGCTCCCCCTCCAGACCGTGCTGCTTCTCATGTGTCTGCAATGCACGGCAGGTGCACGGGGAATCACGTAAACCACCTCCGTGCTACACCCAGGCACAGAACCAAGGCTCGGTCTCTAAGGGAGGCACCAGGCAGAGGGACAAGGCTGCTTGCCAGAGAGGAGGCTGAGAGCCACCTGCTTTCTCTAAAGGGAGGGGAGTCGCATGGCACACGTTTGGGGGAGGGGACCCCCAGGGAGAGGCAGAGGACCCATGGACAGGGATGGGGTGACGAGTGGCTCTGAGACAGAACAGCGAGTACAAGGACAGCCCGAACAACGGTGCCACCAGGGGCACCTTGGCAGAGGGCAGCAGGTCAGACCCAGAAGATCCAGCCATGGGGTCCAGGAATTTACTGTCCCCACTGACCCTTGAGGTCACTGATCCTGGGGGCCTGGGGACCCGGGCCTCCGTGAGTCCCTTGTAAAACCAGTGCACAGCCTACACGGTCCTCCTTCATCCTGAAATCGTCTCTGCTTGACTTACGAGAGCTGCCCAGCACCAAGGCCGGCGGCTACGGCGAGAAGAAAACTCCAGTCTGCACGTGTGCAGCCCAACCCTCCCAGGCCCGCGGACACATGGCCGCAAGAGGGCACGCTTCCCGCCCGCGACCACTCCGCCACACTCCAGCCTGAGGCTGCGCCAATCCATGGCTGTGGGACCTGCAGATAAGGACGTTGGATGGACAGGAGATGAGAGGAGAGAGCAGCCCGGCCACCCCAGCTTTTCTCCCCACCAGCACCCCGCAGAGACCCTCTGGGAGCCGTCTGAAGCAGCCTCCTCTCCCCACGTTCGCTAGGAGATGCTCAGAGAGCCAAAGGCCTGAACCTGCACACAAGCCCGCGGGTGTGAGTGAGCTCCAGCTCCGGGGAGAGCTGAACCCCAGACCCAGCCAGTCCTGGCTGGCCAGGGCGGGGAGAAGGCAGTCGGGAGCCGCAGGGGCCAGGCTCAGAAGACAGCCCAACCTGAGTGAGAGCCCAGGGCCCTGGCTCCAGCCCCGGCTCTCCCACCATGTCGCCATCGCAGGGGGGTCTCTGGGTGTGCAGTATGGTTGATGTCTGGGGAGACTCCACCACACAGCAGCAGGACCCACTCCCCCATTCCAGCCCCGGCACTGCCTCCACTCACCCAGGCACCCACAGGTGAGCGGCCTTACCCGGAGGCCCGGGCAGCTGAGACATCTGGGCAGCAACCTGGGCACCACAAACTTGGGGGTTAGCGGCGACAGAGGCCTCACTATGAAAATGTGGCATTTCCCACCTTGCAACCTTGGCCTCGGGCTCCTCATCTGTAGACTAGGAAAACAGCCGTCCCGGGGTTGTGCCACGTGTCAGGCTGCCACAACCTTCCCTCCCACCCCACCGGAAGCACCCCCGGCCCCACACTGGGCGGGAAAGGGGCCTGCAGTTAGCAGGAAGGGGTCCCATCACTGCCTTCTGTAAGTTCTCATGAACCCTGACAACGAAGGGCCATGCAAACAGAAGCAGTTCCAACCCCAGGGAAGGGCTGCAGGGCGCGGGGCAGGCACTGCAGCTACAGTGGCAGGCGCTTGGGGGCTCCACACACTGAGCAGCAAGCTCCTCTCCAGGTTCCTCCTCCCTCCTCCCTCCTCCCGCCCTTGGCCATGGCAAGCTGCTCAGTGATGCTCAGCGCAGCCCAAGACTGCCCCCACTTGGGAATCCAGCTGCTTCCAGCCTGGATCAACCCCAAACCCCCAGGGTCAGAGAGCAAGCGCACCGGTATCCAGACGCACAGGGAGAAGGGGAATTGAAAAGGTAAGTTTGGAGGCAGGCACTTGGCACAGCAACTAAGACTCAGCGTGGGACCGCCCGCCCCCCATCAGAGCCTGCGCTACAGTCCTAGCTCTGCTTCTGCTTCCAGCGTCCTGCCAGCATGCACCCTGGGAGGGCGGTGACGGCTCAGGTGCTCAGGTCCCCGCCAGCCACAGGGGGACCTGGGTGGAGCTCCTGGCTCCTGGCTTCGGGCATCTGGGCAGTGAACCAGTGGGTGAGCTCTCATCTACCTCTCGATACGTAAGATAAACACTTCAGAGAAGCTAAGTTGATTTGGGCACAAAAAAAGTTTTGAAATCCACCCACAGTTCTGCCACATAATGCATTTTCCATGAACTGTTTGAAGACCCCTTGTATGCATCGATTTTAAACTTTTTTGCCCCAAAATAAACTTGCCACTTATCTCCATTTCCAAGAACATCTGAAGAACCCATGTGCACCCTTTTTCTTGAAAGTAACATCACAGGGCTGGTGCTGTGGCTCAGTGGGTTAAAGCCGCAGCCTGCAGTGCCAGCATCCCAGATGGGTGCTGGTTCACGTCCCAGCTGCTCCACTTCTGATCCAGCTCTCTGCTAATGGCCTGGGAAAGCAGCAGAGGATGGTCCAAGTGCTTGGGCCCCTGACACCAACATGGGAGACTTAGAAAAAGCTTCTGGCTCTGTCCTGGCACAGCCCTGGCTGTTGTGGCCATTTGGGGAGTGAACCAGTGGATGGAAGACCTCTCTGTCTCTCCTTCTCTCTTTCTGTAACTCTTTCAAATAAATAAATATATCTTTTTTTTTTTTTAAAGTAACATTACAAACTAGGGCCCAGCAATTTTTTTTATTTTTGCAGGCTAGGACCTGTCCCCCGCACAATCGTTAGAACTTATGTGTGCCACAGGGAAGATGCGCATATCCCCCACTTTGCTGAAACACACAGGCAGTTCAGAGAGGCCAGGCTTATTTCCGCCACGTCTGCAGGCGACTTGAACCACGGGAACGGTCTGCTCTCGGTCATCAGCTGACCTCAACTTCTGAACACGCGTTTCCCTTTCCAATTAATTTTCATCCAACTCACAAGTTGAGACAGATTTTTTTGTTGTTTTAAATAAAAAGAACAATAATCCCTGACACTCTGTTTATTGTCTTCTAAACTCTGAGGTCAGAGTTTAGGACTGGCTCCTTGGTACAGAGGAACACATTACATAAGGGGGCTTCAAACGGGTCACGGAAACTGTGTCACAAAAAAATTATGCACGGAGTTAGCGTTGTTTTTTTTTTTTTTCCTTGCATCAAAATAAACTCATCTTTTTGTTCCATTTTTCCAAGAACTTTCTGAAGTGCCCTCTACACCAGCCACACACCCAAACAGAAGGCCTTAATTTTCGGTGGAGAAGTACAAAAAATGTCTTCAGGCGACTGAGGACTGTTAGCTCAATGTACTTTTCAAACAAGGGTAGCTAACGACTTCTCCCAGGCACTGGGAGCCCCTGGGCTGGTTCCTGCAGGAGCCTGAGTGAAGCCCTTACCTGAAGAGGAAAGACTTCTCGAAAGCAGGAAGAAGAAGGCAGGGCACGCTATGTTTTGTTTTTTCTTTTTTCAAGTCAAGGGAGCAGGTGTGTAGCCTCGCAGTTAAACACCATTTAAGATGCCCACAGCCCACGTGGGACAGCCTGAACCCAATGCCTAGCTCTGCCTCCTGACTCCAGCTTCCTGCTAACGGGGACCCTGGGAGTGGCACAGGGGAACTGACTGGGTCCCTGCTCCCCACGTGGGAGATGTGGAGTGAGTTCCTGGCTCCTGACTTGAGCCCCAGTCCCAACCCACCCCCAGCATTGCAATTATTTATAGCATAAACCAATGGATGGTAGCTCTATCCATCTGTTGCTGCCTCTCCAATAAATTTTGTTTAGAAAAGTTTTTTTAAGCAGAGGAAAAGTCAGCAAGAAAAGACACAAAAACGCTCATGATAGTTATGCGAGGGGGGACACAGTGATGACAGTGACCTTGCTTCTTTTCCAAACGCGATTCCATGCTGTCCAACACGCAAGCCGCTTCTAAAGCAGACTTCAGTCATCGCTTCCGGGATCATCGTTTGAGTACTAAAAAACCGGGTACTTTTTATTTGAGGACTTTCCCTTTAAGAAAGAGACCAGCGCATTCCTTACCTTCTTAGAAGACTTAAGAGCAAGAATTCAAAGTCTGCTCACCTGAGGTTTAACTTTCGCTCCTCATCACTGCCAGCCTCCAGCTATAGAGAGAGAAGGAGAGGGTCACCCACTGCACATACCACGGTCAACCCGCCCCAGAGCGGCCGCCCGCGCCCCACCTGGCCCTCTGGCCCTCTGCGGTTCCCCACTGTTCCCCAGGTTTGTCTGGATCTCACCCTGGGTTGCCTCTGAAACAGGAAGAAGCTTGTGTTTTTAAGGGAACCCATTTCCCCTCCAACCAGGTAACAGGTCAGAGAGGGGCCTCGTGGTCCTGGGGCTGGCACAGTGGTGCAAATGCTTAAGCCGCTGCCTGAGACGCCTGGCATTCCACAAGGGCGCTGGTTCGAGTCCCGGCTGCTGCACTTCTGATCCAGCTCCCTGGTAGTGTACCTGGGAAAGCGGCAGAAGATGGCCCATGTGCTTGGGCCTCTGCACCCACATGGGAGACCTGGCTGGAGTTCCAGGCTCCTGGCTTCAGACTGACTCAGCCCTGGCTGGTGTGGCTGTAAGATCTCTTTCACTGCGAACTCTGACTTTCATACAGATAAAACACATTTTTTTTTTTTTTTTGACAGGCAGAGTGGATAGTGAGAGAGAGAGACAGAGAGAAAGGTCTTCCTTTTTGCCGTTGGTTCACCCTCCAATGGCCGCTGTGGCCAGCGCATCGTGCTGATCCGAAGCCAGGAGCCAGGTGCTTCTCCTGGTCTCCCATGTGGGTGCAGGGCCCAAGGACTTGGGCCATCCTCCACTGCCTTCCTGGGCCATAGCAGAGAGCTGGCCTGGAAGAGGGGCAGCCGGGATAGAATCCAGCGCCCCAACCGGGACTAGAACCCGGTGTGCCGGCGCCGCAGGTGGAGGATTAGCCTAGTGAGTCGTGGCGCCGGCTAAAACACATCTTTAAAATAAAAAATAGTAATAACAACGGCCACTCCAGGCAAGTCATTCCCCATGAAAGGTGGCCAGGGAGCCACTTTGGGGGTCTTTGAATCCACGGGGAGTTGTTAGAGGACTTCTATGTTTAATCGGCACCAAGGTCAGATGCCAAAAGTAACCCTGACTTACGCCGCAATCACTATTTTTCGTTCTTTCAGAGGGAAAACTGAAATGAGAAGACCCCAGCCCCCCCCAACCCCAACTCCTCCACTCCACTGGACTTGGCAGGTGCTGATGTTACACAGAGCACCCACTGAAGGCGAAAGCCAGCCCTGGAAAGCTGCGAGACACGCGGGGCTGGCCGAGGGCAGGGGAGGGGCAGCAAGGGCCACGCCCCAGAGAGGGCGATTTCAACCAAGGATGAGCACAGCACCGAGGTTACAGTGTCTGAAGGGGAGTTCAAAAAAGTCGTGGAAAAATAAAGAAGTTCACTTTGGTGCAAAAAAATCTTTTGAAATCCATGCATAGTTTTTTTTTTTTTTTTCCTTCTTACAAAGATTTATTTAGTTAGTTACTTGAAAGGCAGAAGCAGGGAGGGAGAGAGAGAGAGAGATTTGGGGAAGAGGCATTTGGTCTAGTGGTTAGAACACCCACATCCCATACAGGAATGCCTGGGTTCAAGCCTCAGCTCGGGCTCCCAATTCTGGTTTCTGGGTAATGCAGACCCTCAGGTAGCGATGCCAGCCCAAGTGGCTGGGTCCCCGCCACTCACCTGGGAGACCTGGATCGAGTTCCCGGCTCCTGACTTCAGCCTGGCCCAGCCCAGCCCTGGCCATTGACAGAATTGTGCTTTCTCCATTTCTCTCTCAAATAATAATAAATATTGAAGAAATGGGTAGGGGAAGGCAGACAGAGATCTTCCATCTGCTGCTTCGCTCCCCACACACCTGCAGCAATGGAAGCCGGGCCAGGAGGAAGTTGGAGGAACTTCATCCGGGTCTCCCCCATGGGGGCAGGGGCCTGAGCCCTCACCTGCTGCCTCCCAGATGCATCAGCAGAGAGCTGGGTCAGAAGTGGTGGTGCCAAGACTCAAACCAGGCACAAAGATATGGCAAAGAGGAGTCCTGGGCGGCGGCCTAACCATGGAACCAAATGCTGGCCCCTGAACTGACCCTTCGATTCCTTTCCACTGGCTTTCAACTCCCCTGTATTAAGACAATGTCTGTATCCATAGAGTCGCCCCTCCATGTCCACGGGGGGTTGGTCTGAGGATGCTCAGGTCCCTTCTTAGGAAACGGCAGTATTTGCACAGAACCCACGTGGCAGGCAGGGACAGGTGCTGATAAACATCCCACAATGCCTGGACAGTCCCCGTCAACAGAGAATGTCCGGGCCCCACGCATCAGCAGAGGTTGAGAAACCCTGGTCCAACTTGAAGAAATGCCTGGAGATCTGCCCGTGAGAATTAGTCACCTTGAACATCGCTCAAAAATAGCAGAGCTGAGATCCATTCCTGCAAAAGTATTGATTTATCTGCTCCTGCACTCTGCCTGTTCTCACAACGGCACTGAGATAAGGCTAACGGGAAAACGACACCCAGCAGCCCACTGAAGACTGAAACCAGGAAGAAATTCAAAGCAAAAGGAGAGGTGCTAAGCGGCTGAGTGCTGGAGTCCTCTCAGCTTCCCACGCCACGCGGCAGGCCTGGCTGCGCCGGGAAGCCGGAGCCAAAGTCGGATGTGTGAGGATGGGATCTGGGGTGCAGACTTCCCGGCTGTTCAGTTCCCGGTGGCTCGCAGAGGTTCTGAGCTGGAAGGCCACACGAGGTCGGTTATGAGCAGGGGAACACATGGGAAGGTGACGCATCCTTCCATGGGCACCGAGGCACAAAGAGGGGAAGCAGCCCGGCCGGGGGGGCACAGCCACACACACGACCCAGGACCCCGGGCACCACACACACCTGCTCTCTCCATTCCTCCTGGCCGCTCACCTCAACACCTCTAGAAGAAAAGTCACAGCCGCCCGCAACCACCCCAGGCTCCGCCGCTCCTGCGGGCAGTGAACGTGGCTGACCCACTGGTGTGGGACAACAGCCGGCCGGGGTAGTCTCTATAGGGTCACTGGTATTTTCATCAAAGTAACGCCTTATATAATAATCAAAACTGGGGCCGGCGCCGCGGCTCACTAGGCTAATCCTCCACCTTGCGGCGCCGGCACACCGGGTTCTAGTCCCGGTCGGGGCACCGATCCTGTCCCGGTTGCCCCTCTTCCAGGCCAGCTCTCTGCTGTGGCCAGGGAGTGCAGTGGAGGATGGCCCAAGTGCTTGGGCCCTGCACCCCATGGGAGACCAGGAGAAGCACCTGGCTCCTGCCATCGGATCAGCGCGGTGCGCCGGCCGCAGCGCGCTACCGCGGCGGCCATTGGAGGGTGAACCAACGGCAAAAGGAAGACCTTTCTCTCTGTCTCTCTCTGCCTGTCACTCTGCCTGTCAAAAAAAAAATCAAAACTGGGTTTGGCAGAAGCCACCCAACAGACCGAGCAAATGTGGTGCATCCATCCACTGGAATAGCACTGGGCCACAAAAAGGCATGAAACACAGGGGCCAGTGGGCTAAGCCACCGCCTCTGACGCCAGCATCTCACATCGGAGTGCGGGTTCGAGTCCTGGCTGCTCCCCTTCTGATCCAGCTCCCTGCTAATACACATAGAAAGGCAGTGGGAGATGGACCTCCTGCCGTCCACGCGGGAATCCCAGATGGCAGTACAGGCTCCTGGCTTCAGCCTGACTCTTAGCCACCTGGGGAGTGAGGATCTTTCTCTCTCCCTCTCTGTCTCTCCCTGATGGCTAAAGAGCATAGTGTTTTGTTTTGCTTTTTTTGAGAGGAAATGAAAATGTTTTAGAGTTAGACAGCACTGATGGCTGCACAATCTTGTAATTATACTAAAAACCACCAAACGGTATACTTTAAAAGGGTGGGGGCAGATGTCTAGCCTGGGCTGGGCACGTGGCCTGGTGGTTAAGGCACCTGCATCCCACACTGGAAGGTCAGGGTTCGAATCCCAGCTCCAGCTCCTGACTCCACCTCGCTGCTAGTGCAGACCCAGGGAGGCAGCAGAGTCGGCCCCAGGAGAGGGATCTCGCCACCCATTTGGGAGACAGGGATTGCGTGCCTGGCCCAGCCTGGGCTGTTGAGGGCATCTGGGGAACGAACCAGCGAATGAGATTTCTCTGTCTCTAACATAATTTTTTTTTCACATGGTGAATTTATGATATGTGCGCTGTATCTCAACTACAAAACGGTAAGAGTGTTCCAGTGTGGTCTGAGACAGGAACAGATCAGGTGTAGGGACACGTCCAGCCCCTGCCTGAGGCCAAGTGCTCCCCTGTCTCGCGCAGTTTAGGGGAAGAGGAGAGGAGACGAAGCACAGGAAAGTTCTGTGCAAACAGAGGGCAGAGACAGGAACCCCGGAGCTGGGCCGATCTCTGTGCCGGGAGGAGACGCTGCCGCAAGCTCCCTTCTCAGCTGCAGGCGATGGGCCGCCGACGTCCTGCCTCCCAGAACCTCCTGTCTGCAGACAAGATAGCGCTCCACAGCTTCTCCTGGGAGCACACAGGGCCCTGGAGGTTCCACTCGCAGCCACTCTGAAACTGGCCCTGCCAATCCCCGCAAAGCGAGCTGGAGTTACCGCTCTGGAGCCGGGGCCGACACCCGTCCTCACCTTACTCTCTCTCACACACACACACCTCTCCCCAGCTGTCAGTCAACTTCCCCCAGCGGCTCCCACAAAGAACAAGTCTGACACTGGCTGAGCCACTTCCGGGGCCTGCAAGGCCAGACCCCTCCCACCTTCCCCAAATGGAGCTAAGGAAGGGGCTTCCTCCTCCAGCCGCTATGGGGAGGAGGAGCTCAGACCAGAGGCCTTAAAGGGTTGTCCCAGAGATGGCCGGCCAGACAGTGACACAGAGGGTCAGCTCCTCTGATGCCCACGGTCCCAGCCCAGGGGGGCCCCAACCCTGCAGACCCCCCTGAGCTGGAAGGAGCCGGGCAAACAAGGGCCTGCTCATAGCCACGGCCACACAAACCCACACAGAGCAGCCCAGTGCAGCCTCACGGACAGAGGCGCGCACAGCCCGGGTGATAGGACAAAAAGGAAGAGCCGGACTCGGGGCCCACGCAGCCGTGACACAGAGTGACCCTCGAGTCGGCCCACGCTCTGTCACTGTCACGGGGCCAGCGACACGGCCAGAACTCCAGAGGCGGCCACCAGGGACGCCATCCCCCAGGCCCACGGGGTCACCCGGTGGCCTCTCTCACACAGCATCACAGAGGTGACAAAAGTCACACACAGCAAAGAGGCCGAGACCCGCAAGGGGCACAGCCCTGGGGACCAGCGACTCACGGCCCGGTCCCTCGGGCAGGAGTGCCCCTCCCCGGGGCCCCCAGACCGGGATCGGTGTCACCGGCACCCATGAGAGTCCCGCACCGCACACGGCCCACGCACAGGGCCCCCCAGACTCGCAGACTGTGGGGGGTGGGTGGTCGTCTCTCTCACACACACACGACCGGCTCCTCGTGCTGGGGTCCCCAGGGCCCCCCGCCCCCGGCCCCCCGCTCACCTCGCTGTTGCTGGCCGAGGAGGAGGCGGCGCTGGGCGTGGGCGAACGCTGCAGGGTCACCAGGGCCATGGCTGCGGCGCGCAGAGGCCTGGAGTCACCGCCGCCGCCCGGGCCGGGCCCGGGGCCTCCAGCAGCCGCGCGCGGGCGGCCGCGCCGAGCCGGGCCGGGCCCGCCCCTCGCCCTCGGCGTCCGCCGCCGCCCCCGGCCCCAGTCCCCCGCCTCCCGCGCCGGCGCGCGCCGGGGTTGGCGCGAGCAGTGGGGGGGCGGCGCGGCGCGCGTGCGCGTGCGCGTGCGCGGGGTCCCCCCCCCCCGCGGCCCCGACGCTCGCGCCCGTGTCTCCCGGGCACTTCCGCCCGCCGGAGCGCGGTCCCTGTGCGCGGGCCGGGGAAACTAAGGCCCGGCGACGGCGCAGCCGCGCAGGGGCTAGGACCCCGCCCCCGCCCCCGGCCCTCGCGCTCGGAACCGCACCCGGAGTTTCGGCAGAAGGTCATTCGTGCAATGCCGGTTGCGCACCCATGGGAGCGCCTGGGTTCCAGTCCCGCCCCCACCGGGAGGCAGTCGGTGACCGCTGCAGTGCTTGGGCCACCACGTGGGAGACCTGGATGGAGCTCCTGGCCCCCGGCTTTGGCCTGGCCCAGCCTAGACTGTTGCAGGCATTTGGGGAGTGAACCGGTGCCCTGTCTCTGGCTCTCTGTTTATCTGCCTTTCAAATGAATGGAGTTCAGTAAATAATAATTGGTTTGCTGATTTTTCTGTAGTAAAGCCATTTGTTTTAGTTGTCAGGAAAAGAGACAGAGACAACATGTATCTGAAGGCTCACACCCCAAAAGCCCACAACGGCCAGGGCTGGACCAGGTGACACTAGGGGCTGGGAACTGCGTCCAGGTCTCCACACGGGTGGCCGGGACCCAGGTGTTTGAGCCCTTACCTGTCACCTCCTGGGCCATGTGTCTGCAGGAAGCTCGAACTGGGAGTGGAGCCAGGACTGGACCCCAAGCACTCCAGTATGGAATGCGGGTGTCCCAAGTGGTGTCTTAACCTCCGTGTCTAATGCCCACCCCTGCCCATCTTTCTCTATGAATTCCTTTTATGGGTCTGCAAATTCAGGGGAGGGAGTCAAGGAGGAGGGCTTCCCTGAAAAGCACAGGTTTGCGCAGGGGGTCGGACTCAAAGCAGAATTCACAGGGAAAAGGAGAGGAGAGGGCTCTTCCCACAAAGGCGCTGGGTGCAGGAAGGAGGTGTCCACTGGGGGGCCTGCACCCAGGGTGGGGAAGGAGAAGGCAGTGGTGAGAGTCAGGGTCGTCCCCAGGGAGGTCGCTGTGCCTGCTGCGTGGAGCACATGGGGCCAGGGGGAGGCGGCTGCTGTGGTCCTGGGGTTTGGTGACCAGAGTGGGGTTGGAGACAGGGACAGGGTGCCAGGTGCCCAAAAGATGGCGTTGGCTTGACCTAATGCACGTCCACTCTGACACCCCCCGACGTGGCGCTCCAGCCCTGCTCTCCACCCCAGTAAACACCTCCACTCGCCCTGCTGCCCCGTGAGCTGGCATCGGCAGAGACTCCAGGACGCTAACCCGCTGCCTTGTGGGACTGTGGCCTGCTGCGTGGTCCCCAGCTCAGGCCCTGGCTGCTGCTCTTCTCGGTGGTGGCTCTCATCCAGGGACACTGTGTGTGTGTCCTCCTGGGCTCCTGGTGGGCTGGGTGGTCTTCTTTTGTTTTTGGTGGTGGAGTGGGGCTTCGGGGACATGTTTGCAGGTGTGTTCTCAGGGACGGCTATATCAGAGACTCTTTGTGCAAGAAAAGGATTTTAGCTGTGAGACGGAGAGTGGTGGGAGCTGAGGTGCAGAGGTTTAATGGAGAGGTTACACCTCACAATCCAGGCCGGGAACTGGGAGTCCAGTCTTCAGTTTTCATAGATGCCGGCATGGCCTGTCACTCCCCTTCCCCCTTCTTCTTGGATGTTGCTGGGTGGAGGCCTTGCTAGGTGTGGAGTTCATGAAATTCCTCCCAGGACTTCATCAGCGTGGTGTTACTGGACCTAGCAGTCCCCCTGGCTGGTGCGCACAGGGAAGAGCTCCCCAAGCTGCCCCTGGGGAGAGGGCTGGGATCCACCTAGCAGGGGCATCCAAGGCTTCTGACGTGCAGATGTGCGTCTGCTTCCCGGGCTTGCCCCTGCAGTTCCTCCCTCATTCAGCTGCACTGTCACACACACGGGCTGATGTCTACCTGGCTACCTAGGAACCTGATAACAGGACGCTTCTCTTTTATCCACATCCCCTCCAACACCTCTGTATGTGGCACAAACACCCCCCCCACATGGCAGTCCAGGCCTGCTCCCCATCCCAGCAAACGCTCCGCCATCCATCTGCCTCCCCTTGTCAGCTAGAACCCACAAAACCTCCCGGAGTCCACTCGTTGTACCCACTAGGTTGTGGAACTGTGACCTCACTATTGCTCATCTCAAAGGTGGCTCTTGGGGCTGGCATTGTGGCACAGCTTGTTAAACTGTCACCTGCAGTGCCGGCATCCCAAAAGAGCACTGGTTCAAGTCCCAGCTGCTCCACTTCTGATCCAGCTCCCTGCGAATGCGCCTGAGAAAGCTTCAGATGATGGCCCAAGTGCTTAGTCCCCTGCCACCCGTGGGGGAGCTGTTGTGGCCATTTGGGGAGTGAACCAGTGGATGGAAGTTTTCTCTGGGTCTCTGGTCTCTCAAATAAAAAAAAAAAAAATCGTTAAAATGAGAAAGGACAGGTCCCAGGGCTCAATCTGCAGACAGTGGTTACCTTGAGGGGACAAGATATTCAGGACACACCCTGTTGATCAGTAACAATTTTCCCCGGAGGCAGCGATCAGAGGTCTGGGTCTTCAGGCAAGAAACCTCTTTTGGCTGTGAGACAAGTAGCGGTTGGAGTTTAATAAAGAATCCACCTAATACGACAGGCCAGGTGGACCGGCATCTCAGCAAAGGGCGAGCCCAGTCTGCATCCAGATCAGCCTTTGGAGAGAGGGCAATGCCCCACCGTGTCTCCTTCCCCCTTTCTCTTCTGGCTGGAAGACTTCCTGGGCATGGAATTCCTGACATTCCTCCCAGCACCTTATCAGCACCAGCACCGTTATTGACTCCCCTGGCACAGGGCTGGGAAGATTCCCGGAAGCCGCCCTGGGGGAGGGGCCCGGACCCTCCTAACGAGGCTATGGGATGGAGGCAAGGCTTCTGATGGCTGTTTCCAAGCGCCTTCACGAAATTCTCACTTTTGTCTTTCAGCCCCCCTAGTACAGGCTAGTACCTACCCAACAGAAAGAGTGTGAGAGGAACAACGCATGCGCAACATGGGCTCATTCTTTCCAGGCTTCTTTGAAAAGCAGAGTGACAGAGAGAGAAGACAGAGAGATCTGCTGTCCCCTGGTTCATTCTCCAGATGTACACTACAGCTAGGACCAGGCTGAAGCCAGGAGCCAGGAACTCCATCCGGGTCTCCCACCCCTACCTGGCTGACAAGAGCCCGAGTACTTGGGACCGAGTGCTTCCTCCCAGAGGCATCGGCAGGAAGTTGGGGCAGAAGCAGAGAGTAGCAAGACTCAAACCCAGCCCTCTAATATGAGATGGAGGCACCCCACGCGGCAGCTTAACCCTCTGTACCCCAGTGTCGACCCCTCCTCTGTACCTTCAGAATTGTGTACATGGACAGAGGCTGCCGTAATACCTAGAGAAGCTATAAGAAAGTGTGTGGACAAGACCACTGGGCTCCCCTGGGTGCTGAGGTCTGCAGGGAACATGCCCGGCTTGTGCCGTGTCTTGGTCACTTGTCTCAGAACTACTCAGGGTCAGGTTGTTCGTCAACCAGCCAGTGGCTCAGAGAGACCTTGGACTACTCCAAGCAAGCAGAAATTGCCCCCAGAGATCTGGATGGGGTCACCTAGTTCCATGACCAGTGGACTTTGGACTTGAGGGTAGTAGAAAGGGGCCAGCTCCACCTGGCTCTCTGAGTCTACCACGCTGTGGGACCTGGGGTGCACCCCTTCCCCTCTTTGGGTCTCAGTTTCCCTAACTGTCAAATGGGCACAGATGCAACCAAGTCCGTGTTCCTTGACTTTTTCTCTTTCCTCCTTTTGTTTCTTAAACTCACGCCCACTTGTAATAAAGATGAGAATCTCACACCCTTCCCGGAGAACATCTTCTTATCCCAATAACCAAGAAGATCCTGTGGAATTCAGCAGAGGGCTTCCTGAAGCCGTGGTGCCCCTCCAGCATGTGGCCTGGGACCACTGAGGCCAGGGCTCCTCTGCTGTTCCCTCTGGGTGCCGAGTGCCCCAGCCCCCGATACGGAGGACCTGGGTAAGGATCACTGGGTAAAACGCAGCAGGGCCTGGTTTGCTAGCTCTGGCAAGTTCAAGTTTGGACTTGAACTTGTAGGCATTGTGACTACAGGCACGTTCCTTCTCCCCCTCCCCCTCCCCTCCTCCCCTCCCCCTCCCCCTTCCCTTCTCCCTTCCCCTCCCCCTTTCCCCCCTCCCCTCTCCCCCTCCCTCCCTCCACCCTCCTTCCCTCCCTCTCTCCCTCCTTCCTTCCATTCCCCCCCTTTGTTCCTCTCATTTTGTTTTCTTCCCTTCTCCTTTGCTGCTTTCTTTCTTCCTTCCGTTGGTTCACCCCCCCCCCCCACAAATGGCCGCTATGGCCCGCGCGCTGTGCCAATCCGAAGCCAGGAGCCAAGTGCTTCCTCCTGGTTTCCCACATGGGTGCAGGGCCCAAGCACTTGAGCCATCCTCCACTGCCTTCCCGGGGCCACAGCAGAGAGCTGGCCTGGAAGAGGAGCAACCAGGACAGAATCCAGCTCCCTGACCGGGACTAGAACCTGGGGTGCTGGCGCCACAAGGCGGAGGATTAGCCTGTTGAGCCGCTCCTTTCTTTCTATTGTGTCAAGCACATTGGCCCTGGGCTTTTTTATTTTTATTTTTTAAAATTTTAATTTAGTTGAAAGGCAGAGAGAGAGAGACATCGACAGAGATCTTCTATTTTCTGGTGCACTCCCCAGATGCCAACAGCCAGGAGACCTGAAGTCTATCTGCGTCTCCAGGGTGGGTGGCAGAGACCCAAGTGTGTGAACCCCCATCTGCTGCCTCTCAGGATTTGCATCAGCCGGCGGCCGTTGGGAAGCAGAGCCAGGACTCGAACCACGCACTCTGATAGGGGCTGCAGCTCAACTGGCGCACCAAATGCCCACACCCGGCCCTGATTTTAGATCTGCAGCTTCGTGAATGCTTGCATCTGCACCCAGTCCTGCAGCCACCATCCAGATCCAGCATCCCAGAACATTCCCCCTGCCTGCTTCCTTCTGGTCGGTACCTCCCCCAGGGGGCGACGCTTTCCCCACATCCTCTGTTACTGCAATTCACTTTCCTGGTCTTGAATTTCATAAAAGTGGAGGCCGGCTGGTAGCGTGGACTCTTCAGTATTTGGCTTTTGTTTCTCAACATATTGTCTGGGATCCATTCATGGTTTCCTTTTCGTTGCTATGTAATAGTCCATCATGTGATTTGTGTGAAAACAACAGTTCCCTGACTCTCAGTTGAGTTGTAGTCCTGTCTGGCTGCCAGCTGAGAGTGGACATTCTTATGAGAGTGTTCTGGTGAATATGTTTTGGGTTTGCTCCTGGCTAGGCTTGGTCCAGGTTCTCTCTTTCTTTTTTTTTTTTTTTTTTAATATGTATTTATTTATCTGAAAGGCAGAGTTATGGGGGAGGGAGGGAAGGAGAGAGAGAGAGAGAGAAAGAGGTCAATATTCCATTTTCTGGTTCACTGTCCAAATGGCCACAACAGCTGGGGCTGGGCCAAGCTGAAGCCAGGAGCTTTATCCAAGACTCCCATGTAGGTGGCAGGGGCCCAAACACTTGGGCCATCTTCCTCTGCTTTTTCTCAGGCTATTAGCAGGGAGCTGGATCAGAAATGGAGCAGCCGGGACTCGAATTGGTGTTCATATGGAATGATGGTGTCACAGATGGTGGCTTAACCTACAGTGCCACAATGCTGGCCCCTGGCCCAGGTTCTTATCTGCACACAGGAATTAAAGGAGGAAATGTAGGTAGAGGTGAGCAGGAAAGCAAGATTTTTTTTTTTTAAGGAGAAAGTACATACTCGAGGAATTAGTGTGGGCAACCTCAAGAGAAGATGCTGCCATCACCAGGGTTTGGGGCTATCCTTTTTATAGCATCTGAAGGTAGTGTCTGGGGTGCGGCTTCAATGAATATTCAAAAAGGGTGGGGTTTGGGGCGGGGCTTGAGTACCACCCATTTCTGTGCAGTTTTTTTTTGGGAAACCTCAGAAGTGTCCAGCACCAGGTACATGATGGGAATGGGTGTGCCAATCACGGTAACTTTATTGTAATGACCTTACAGGTCATCATGAGCACCGAGCCTGCTGCCATACTGGATATTTCTAGCTAGTGCTGGTTCTTGGAGGGGGTGGGGTTCGGCTCACATAGAAGCAGGTGAGGTTTGGGCGGTGCGGGTGGGGCAGCGCAGTCCTCAGCTCCAGCTCGCTAGCCACGCCCCCTGCCTGCATTGGCTGTGCATCGTCCCATCCCTTGGGGGTATATGTCAGCACTGGGATGTGTTCAGGGGCTGCTGTGAGCAAGCTTCTGCATCTCCCCTCTGGAGTGGGGAGAATCACAGCAATGCCTCTCTTAAAGGGTGGTTTTGAGATTACATGAGCTAACGCAGGTGCAGTGTCAAGAACTGGTCCATTTTAGGCCGGCGCCGTGGCTTAACAGGCTAATCCTCCTCCTTGCGGCGCCGGCACACCGGGTTCTAGTCCCGGTTGGGGCACCGGATTCTATCCCGGTTGCCCCTCTTCCAGGCCAGCTCTCTGCTATGGCCCGGGAAGGCAGTGGAGGATGGCCCAAGTGCTTGGGCCCTGCACCCCATGGGAGACCAGGAGAAGCACCTGGCTCCTGCCTTCGGATCAGCGAAGTGCGCCGGCCGCAGCGGCCATTGGAGGGTGAACCAACGGCAAAAAGGAAGACCTTTCTCTCTGTCTCTCTCTCTCACTATCCACTCTGCCTGTCAAATAAAAAAAAAATTGAACCTGAAATTTAGTATAAAATAGAGTATTTTCATGTGTTTAAAAAAAAAAAAAAAAAGAACTGGTCCATTGAAGTTCCCGGAACACGCGCCCTCGTAGCAGCAGTGTTGGGTAGCACGAAGACACCACGCTCGCTGCTGCGAACCTTCAATGTCCCCAGGAGGCTTGGAAGGCACAAGGAGCCTCGCTGGGGTTGGGGATGCTCCAGGATGTCATGATTATTATAACGCGTTTAAAGGAGATGGAGGGACATCGAGTCAAACATGGGTTTCGCGCCATCCATGTTTTATGATTAAAGAAAAAAGTAGTAGGCACTGAATGTGTTGTATGGCTTTTATTTTTCATTTTTTTTTTTAAATTATTACTTGATGATGCTGAAAATAGGGTGGTGGAGATAGGCCACCAACGCTGACCCAAAGGCCACTTCCCCCACCCCCAGGTCCCTGTCTGGGTGCCTGCGTCTTCCCAAGTACAGTGAGCGCCCGATGAGCTTTGGGCTCTACCAATCCCGGCTCCAGGTCTAGCCCTGGCCAGGGAAGGGGCCCGAGGCCGGACGCTCGTAACTCTGGGATACGGGAGCAAAAAGCCACGCATGCCCATGGCCCAGACTCCCTCCTTGTCCTCTGCTCGCCGACGTCCTAGGATGGCCCTGGGCTGACTGGCTAGCCCTGGGAACCCTTGCCCTGTGTCTCTGGCCTCCTCTTGGGGGGCTGCTAGGCGGATTCCCGTCTCACCCTGCCGGCCAGGCCCACAATGGTCCCGGGAATAACCTTCCCCTCCCCCAGGGCGGCAGCAGGAAGAGGGAAGAAAGAGGATCGCCTCCAGCTGGCCCGGGAGACAGATCTCCCTGTGCTCATCAGCCCTCCAAGAACACCCGCCCCTCCCTCTCCCCCTGCCTCCCCCCAGCCTGTCCACGGGGGTTTGGGATCAGCCAGAAAAGTCAGGCAACTCGTCAGGGGCCAGCCGCCAGCGGGGGGAGAGGTCTCCCAGCTGCCTGGGTCCAGCGCAGTGCTAAGCAGAGCCCCGCCCCTCGGGCTCTGCCCCGCTCCATACTTTGACCCTGCCCTCCGGTCTCGGTCCAGGCTGGCAGGCAATCGGCTCCCAGAAGCCGAGGCTTGGTCAGGATACAGGACCCCACGCTCCGGCAGCCACCTCCTTTCTGCAGAAGCCAGGCACAGCCGGTGAGTGGCAGGTGCACCTTCAGGCTGGGGGTGGGAGGCAGGAGCCAGTGTCCTCTGAGGCTCCACATCGGGGCAGGTGACAGAGACCTGGGCAGACTTGCAGAGAGGAGGCTCTCTCCAGCCCTGGAGGCAAACAGGGCCAGCAGGTGAGTGATTGCATCTCGCCAATCCTCAGTTGCTTCATCTGGAACATGGGGTCATAGCTCACCTCTTACAGGGTGAATTGGAGTCCTGTAGGCCATTTGTTTCTGCACATTTTGCATCCGGGGTTAAAAATATTTCAAGTAGTTGCGTCTGTCCTGAACTTGTACACTTTTTCCCCTTGATATTATTTTCTGAACAATACAGTATAACCACTACTTCCATAGCATTTACATCATGTTTGGTATATTTATAAATCCTCTAGCGATGAAATAAAAACTGTGAGAGGATGTGGGTAGATGCTATGCAAATACTCCACCGTTTTATGGACAGGACTGGAGCAAGATTTCAGTTCCCGCGGGAACCAGTGTTCCACAGATGCTGAGGACAACTGTGTTGAAAGAGGTGGTGAATGGGAAATACTTAGCATAGCACTGGGCACACAGCAGGCACTCAGTCAACGGAAGTTATTACTGTTGTTAGTACTCTTTTGGGGAGGGAGAGTGGGCAGCCTGGTTCTCAAACTTTTCAGCCTCTGTTCTGTTCATTTTTTTTAAATATATTTTTTAAAGATTTTATTTATTTATTTGAGAGGTAGAGCTACAGACAGTGAGAGGGAGAAACAGAGAGAAATGTCTTTCAGTCCGTTGGTTCACTCCCCAATAGGCCACAATGGCCAGAGCTGCGCCCATCCAAAGCCAGGAGCCAGGTGCTTCTTCCTGGTCTCCCATGCAGGTGCAGGACCCAAGCACTTGGGCCATCCTCCACTGCCTTCCTGGGCCACAGCAGAGAGCTGGCCTGGAAGAGGAACAGCCGGGACGAGAACCGGCGCCCACATGGGATGCTGGCACCGCAGGCGGAGGATTAACCTACTGCGCCATGGTGCCTGCCCCTGTTCTGTTCATTTTTAAGGCCAGGCCAAAGCCGGCAGCCGGGCACTCAACCTTGGTCTCCCAGGACTCAGCCACTTGAGCCACCATCTGCTGCCTTCCTTAGTCGGAAGCTGGGATCAGAAGCAGAGTCAGAACTCGAACCCAGCACTAAGATGTGCGGATGAGGACATCCCAAGCGGCAGTGTAACCTCCAAACCAAGTGCCCACACATACTCTGTTCCATTTAACGGATACACTGGGGCCAGTGTCATGGCACAGTGGGTTCAGCCGGCATCCCATATCAGAGCACTGGTTCACATCCCACCTGCTCCTCTTCCGATCCAGCTTCCAGCTAATGTTCCTGGAAAGGCAGCAGAAAATGGTCCCAGTCCTTGGGGCCCTGCCACCCATGTGGGAGACCCAGATGGAGCTCTAGGCTCCCAGCTGTGGCTGGAGGTTGACACCATTTGCGGAGCAAACCGGTGGATGGAAGAGCTCTCTCTCTCTTTGCCTTTCCCTCTCTCCCTGTGTCACCCTGCCTTTCAAATAAGTAAAAATAACCCTTAAAATAAAATAAAAGATAAACTGAAGGCAGCGGCTTCATAAGAAGTAGTCATGCGTGTGGCACACCCGGGAGAGCCGGTACTGTTCTCTAAAGTGCTACACCTGCTATGAGCAGGCAGCAATCAAAGGCATAAGTTACTTTTCAGGAGACAAAGGGAGGGTTTAGGCAAATGGACACAGAACAAAAGACAATGGAAACTATCAAGTGCCAATTTGTTGCTGTCTGCCTGCATATAAATATTTTTAGGGTCCAGAGCCAGGCATTGTCCCATGCTGGCGGTGTGACCCCGAGTTGAGTGACCTCCTCCTCAAATCTCCGTCCCTGTCTGGAGAGTGCAGGTACTACAGCCCCACCTCCTCCAGCAGCGAGAGGACTAAGGGGGTTGCGTCTGCAGGTGGCAGAGACCACACTGTTTCCTGCCTGCTCCAGGCTGGCATAGGCACTGTGATTGCACACACGAAGCTCGATGAGCTCGCCCCAGCTGTCTGTGTCTTCTTGGATGCGTGTTCTGAGTGTTTGGTTGAAGTGACAGCACAAAACAGAGGTGAACTGCAAAACCAACAGAAAAACCAGACGCAGCAAGAAAACAGCTGACTACAGAACCGAGCGCTGGGCACGTGAGTCCCAAAGTTCAGCGCCCACGTGCACACAAGGGATGGTAGCTGAGGCTGGTGCTCTCGTGTCCTGCATAAGTAACTCCTGGATTCTGCTTCCAATTAGTAACTCATGGATTTCTATCGCACTCTAGGGAAATCAGGCACAGCTGATCTCATCAGTATCAACTTTGATTTACAGTGTGTGTCTATGGGGGGGGGCCTTCCAACAATAATTGACTTGGGACCCCCAATTTTCCCTTTTCTTGTTTTAAGAGTTATTTATTTATTTATTTTATTGAGAGGCAGAGTTACAGACAGAGAGAGGGAGAGACAAGGAGAGAGGTCTTCCACCCGCTGGTTCACTCCCCAAATGGCTGCAATGGCTGGAGTTGAGCCCATCTGAAGCCAGGAGCCAGCAGCTTCTTCTGGGTCTCCCACGTGGGTGCAGGGGCCCAAGGACTTGGGACATCTTCTATTGCTTTCCCAGGTCATAGCAGAGAGCTGGATCAGAAGTGGAGCAGCCTAGACACAAACTGGTGCCCATATGGGATGCTGGCATGGCAGGCCGGGGTCTTAACCTGCTGTGCCACAACACCGGCCCCAGCTTTGCTGATTTTTTTAGGTGCTGTGAGGATGGAAAAGGCATGGGCCCTGGAAA